>NC_045157.1:12002460-12177021 GCF_900700415.2 Clupea harengus | reverse complement strand
TTTGATGAGCAATGGAGAACGTGGCAGATAACGACAACCAGAGAAGGAGAGGGGTAAGAGTGAGAGGAGGAGGAAGAGGAGGCAGAGGAGGAGGAGGAGAGGAGGAAGAGGAGGACAAGAAGAAGGAGGAGGGAGAGAGAGAGGCAGAGGAGGACAGAGAGAAGTAGGAGGAGGAAGAGGAGGACAAGAAGGAAGAGGGAGAGGAATAGGAGGCAGAGGAGGACAGAGAGAAGTAAGAGGAGGAGGAAGAGGACAAGAAGAAGGAGGAGGGAGAGGAAGAGGAGGCAGAGAGGACAGAGAGAAGTAAGAGGAGGAGGAAGAGGAGGACAAGAAAAGGAGGAGGAGAGGAAGGAGGCAGAGAGGAGGAGGGAGGACAAGGGGGAGGAGAAGGACAAGGAGAAGAAGGAGAAGGAGGAGGAGAGAGAAGAAGGAGAATGGTGATCTCAAATGAAATCCGGGCAGCTGTTGTAGACCATGTTCTTAACCATGGGTTGAGCATGAGGGAGGCTGGCCAGAGGGTCCAACCTAACCTCAGCCGCTTCACAGTTGCTGCCATCATAAGTTGAGCAGGCCGGTTTACAGTATTGTACTGTTGTCTCTGTGTGCCAGAATAAACCTTCTTTTGCTGCATATTTGTGTGCTGTTTGACTATGAAAAAAGTAGGCCTACACTGAGACATTTTACAAAAGGAGAAATGGCTCATTCTCCAGAGTCATTGTCATTCGTATGGTGTGTTCCATTTCGATGATAGTGTTTTCAATTGTGCCCTTCTGTGTGCTGTAAATGCTTGGTAGTGTGCAGCAAATGCTTAGTTGTGTGTACTCAATGAATGTATGTGTGTGCCTTTTGAAAAAATGGCTGTGTGTACCAAATGAAAACACGAGTTCCATTTTGTGAACAGTTAAGAGATTTGATGGCAAAGAGTCATCTTGCAAAGGGAGTGTCAGGTTTAGCTCTTTGTGTGTGAGGTTTTCAGTTTTCTGTGTTCAGTTTTGAGAAAGCCGTTATTGTTTTGAAAAACGTGTGTTAGCAATTGTGAAAAACTGTAATATATATAATTATTAATAAATTAATAATTAATACAATAATTGATCATTTATCTAATTTAATATCAAAAGGAAGATCCGAAGCACAAATATGGGTGGGTCGGCGCAATGCTCCCACACAACAGCTTCAGTTTAGTTGCGCGACAGACTTTTGAAAATAAGGGCCCATTGTGTCCAGAAAAAGCAGCGGTACCACCCTGTGTTTGGTCTAATAAAGCAGGGGTACCACCCTGTGTTTAGTCTAATAAAGCAGGGGTACCACCCTGTGTTTAGTCTAATAAAGCAGGGGTACCACCCTGTGTTTAGTCCAGAAAAGCAGGGGTACCACCCTGTGTTTAGTCCAGAAAAGCAGGGGTACCACCCTGTGTTTAGTCCAGAAAAGCAGGGTTACCATACTGTGTTTAGCTGACTTCTTACAATGTCAGAGTGTCAGCACCTTCATCTGCATCTCTCTTGATGGATAGCAGCCAACTGAAGTTAAAGAAAAACTATTGAACAATTTGCCATATTTTTATATGCAACTAGTTTTGGTGTCATCCTCAAATTAATGTTGTATATGGTTCATGTCATACATGTCATTCCAATTAGCCATCCAGGATATGCTCATGTAGTTCAGTGTTACCGCCACAACACCCACAAAAATGTAAGAGCAGCATTCACAGCATGACAGTGCAGCTATATCACCAGTAGACACTAGTTAGCATGTTAGCAAGCTTTTATCAGTGCCAGCTGGGCTGTTGGTGGTGTTCGCAATGTTTTTGTATGGATTTTATGTAGTTAGCTTGCTCGTGTTACACAAAAACTCCTTACTGCTGCTTTAACTGTGCCAATCACTGCGCTTGGGCATAGGACCCCCTCAGACCACAGTTCTGGTACACCCACCTGCCCCAAACACCTCAGCCAGTTCAATTAGATCAATCCAACTTTATTTACATAGCACCGATGATTCCAAAATCAAATTGCAATTCAAAGTGCTTCACAAGCAATTGACAAAAGGTGCATTTAGAGACTGATGCACACCCAATTTAATAATACAATGAAAGAAGATGTGTTAACTAAGATAATAAAAGCAAAATAAAAAATAACATGAGCAATAAAAATGACAAAAAATAAAGTTACACAAAATAAATGGATCATGGTAAAACAGTTAAATGTTTTCACAGATGAGTCATACTCGCAATGGTCAACCTTGTCCTTTGAGAAGGTTTCCTGTGTCGCTATCAGCCCTGGTGAGTCTCTCTTTTTAGAAAGGGAAGGTCATATTAAATATCCCTTTAGATACATGTAGCACTTAATTTTCCTCTTCTTGCCAGACTTTTAATAGTATTTTTCAAGATCTTCAACCAATAAAGAGTCTTCTGTTTGGAGGACCTGGTAGAATATTTCCTGAGCTTTAATCCCCCTCTTGTCCAGTATCCTGAGGAGACACTCATTCTTTTGATAGTCGGCTGTTTTGCTCTCAATATCTTGCCTCTCTGTGTTTTTCAGAACCTTCTTCTGCACCAGCTGGTTGAGAATGGGTCCCAGAACAGTCGGTAGTCGTGTTTCCAGAGCCCCCTTGTGTTTCTGGAAAAAGTCTACGCCGACATCTGAGGAACAAACAGTATATCATGATCACGTCCACATACCATGCACAAGTCCAAGCAAGTACACAATGATATTACACAACTTTTCTGACATTTTATAAAGCGTGTTTTTCTAAATTGCTGCTTAACTTTACTTATTTATCATCAAATTCAAGTATATGGTAATATGAAGGGGCAATAAACACATTTGTCAAGCTAACAGGCTATTCACTGTGTAACCCAGGGAACATGGAAGAGCTTTTACAGCATGAATTTGCTGAGTACATCTCTGATCCTAACCTAGCAAGCTACCTAGCTTTTAGTTAGCTAGTTTGTTAGTTAGATAGTTTTAGACAGAAACTACAAAAACAGATTCTCGTACTTGAATATAATGGTGTTACATAACACGACATGACACAACATAACATAAGATGATAATGTTTTTTTTTACCTGATTATCTGATTTCATCATGATTTTTTTATTATGATTTTCCTGACCTCCAGCTTACATACTGTAATCACTTCTGGTGCCAGCAGAGCCAAACACCACATGATATAATTGTGGAGGCTGTGTGTGTGTGTGTGTGTGTGTGTGTGTGTGTGTGTGTGTGTGTGTGTTTGTTTTCAAACTTGTTCTTCACCAAGATGTATCAAAGGCCTTTTCAGTCTGAAAAAATTATGAATTGAGTAAACATTAGAAATGGGACTCAAACACAAGAGAGGGGTCAAATAATGAAGTCATTAAAACTCACAAGGTTCTGAGACATGTTGTCTCCCATTGGGTGTAGCTTCCTCTGTCAAAATAATTGTTTTACAGTTTTTTTTATTTTTATGTATTGTTACACCTTGTTTTAAATTAATGCGGTTTTGCTAAGCAGCAATACTGGTCAAATCCAGTGAATCATGAATTAATTGATTCATGGTTAGGGTTAATGAATATAACAGTTGCATTTACATAAACTACAATATATCCAAGGCCATACAATAAAGTGTGTCTTCAGACTATTTGGCTGAATTCATTCATAGAGATTGACTTCTTGATTCCACTCACGCCTCTTCAGTCGCCTCTTCAGTTGCCTCTTCTGTCTTCTCCTGTCTCTGGATGACAGCTCCACTGGGTCCACAGTAGATTCACTGAAATCTGTGTGACAAAGCATGTCAGCCAGTTCTCATCAAACCACCAAATGTTGTATATTTTGTTACATCATTTCATAAAGTGTCTGGTAGAGGAAAGGAAAAACCCTGTCGGCTGAACAATTTAGATGTATATTTATAAGCAAAGCTGTTAAACTACATTACAGAAACACTGACCTATGATAAGACACACAAAACATGAATAAATGTATGCTGAAGATTATTACGTAAAGTTTGCACCTGATTATCTGTTTTTATCATGATCATGATCTTTTTCTCACCTCCAGCTTACATACTGTAATCACTTCTGGGGCCAACAGAGCTGAACGCCACAGAATATAAAAGTGGTGTGTGTGTGTGTGTGTGTGTGTGTGTGTGTGTGTGTGTGTGTGTGTGTGGTGTGTGGTGGTGTGTGTGTGTGTGTGTGTGTGTGTGTGTGTGTGTGTGTGTGTGTGTGTGTGTGTGTGTGTGTGTGTGTGTGTGTGTGTGTGTGTGTGTGTGTGTGTGTGTGTGTGTGTGTGTGTGTGTGTGTGTGTGTGTGTGTGTGTGTGTGTGTGTTTTCAAACACGTTCTTCACAAAAAATCACCAAAGGCCTATTCAGGCTGAACAAAATATGAATTGAGTAAACATTGAAAATGGAACTGAAACATAACAGAGAGGTGAAATAAGTAAGTAATTAAACTCACCTGGTTCTGCGGCATGTTGTCTCTCATCTGGGTACCTTTCTCTGTCGAGAGAAATTAAAAAAAAAAAAAATTTTTACATAATGATTTTTGGGGACGGATTTATATTTAGTTAGCAGAAACAGATTTCCAGATATTCTGTAGTGTACATATGCTTATTATCGGAGTGGAATATCTACATAATGTTAGCATTTCATGAATTAAATATATATTATTCTGCATAGTGTGGATTAATTTTAACCCTAACCTTCAATGTTGACCACTCGGTTCCACAGTTCCTTTTTTCCACCCTTCAGGATTAGATTCAGCTCTTTCTCTGTACTGCAAAGTACTGTGAATGCCGGAGAGAAGTTTGGATTGCACTCAACATACTGAGCCCTCTGTTAAAAAGACATACATAACTTATAAATCATCTTAACCCTCCTATTATGTTCAAATTTTACCCACATCTATTATGCTTGGGGTCAATTTGACCCCAGCAATTTAAACCTCCAAAAAATGATTATAATATTTTTTTTTACTCAAGTTTATGTGTCAGGTACTTTAGGTTTGTTTGTTGACTACCTAAATAGCCCTTAAAAATAAAACAATACCCCCACCCACCCCCCTTATACATCCAGAATACATGTTACGCTACTATGGAGAAATATGCAGATCACCATCAAATCTCACTGATTGACTTAAAATTGGAAAGAGATATCCTTCTGGTGTTTTATGGCTTCATATTATTTCTAAGTACATATTGTTGTTATCTATAACATATGGAATAGAAAACTATTTCTGTAATCAAGAATAGTAACAATGTGATAAAAAAAGTTTATATTTCTTATATATTTTATACAATTAAAACAGCCTGGGGTCAAATTGACCCCAAACAACACCTATGCGTAAAGCATGTGTACAGGACATTGAAAACATATCATTATGTTAATTTTGTGTTTACCCAGTTCTCCCCATTAGATTAGGAAAAGTCATTAAATATGAAGCAAAAAGAACTATGCCAATCATTTATTTAGAGACGTTAAACATTGAAAAGGGTCAAATTGACCCAAACATAATAGGAGGGTTAAATAACAGACATAGTATATCACAAATATTAATAAATGCAAATTTGGAAAACTCCGTGAGCAGAAAAAAATATTTGAAAGAAAGAGCTCTTGTACTCTTTTTAACAATCCACCTTGAAATCTAACCATTCATAATTAGTTAACAACTCCTAAAACAATGGTGGGTATGGAACCAACATCAGTTTTTATCAAGAAACGGCCATATCAGTGGTCAAATTGTAGAAGTTTGATTCAATACATTCTCTGTTGACTTACATCAGGTGTCACAATTAGTTCAGGTGGGTTGGTGAAAAGGCTGTAATATCTGCGTGTGTTGATTATACATTCAGGATTTCTCTCAATGAAGATCTCGGTTTGAGGTTGGATCATTTTGTTTCTCCTACGCTTAACCTGATGAAGTTTATACAAGAGCAGGTAAAATAATGTGAACAGAGATACTAATAATACTGTTTTGACTACAAAGTGACAGTCAATGAACTTTAATTTCCATAATTGTGACAAACCATTAATATGTCAGTGTTACTTGACAACAGCAAGACTTGAAGTTCTGGCCTAGAACTTGTTTGAAGAAAAAGCAGCACCAAGGCCCGGATGTTCCTTCCCCGAGAAGAAGAAGTAAGTCCAAACCCAGATAAGCCAGTGACATCGATAACCACATGAGACTCTGTTATCTCTTTGGGTTCAATGCTCTCCAGACGATCACCAGTAATATGAACAACATGTAGATGCCCCTGCTTCCCATCTGTGCAAGACAATGAGAAAGGAATCCACCAAAAAAACTGTTTCCACTAAAATCAATGTAACTGTTTTGTGATATGCCTATGGTGGAAGGTGACCTCATCAGCAAGATGTGCAGGATATGTTGTGTCATTCACCTGAAATGACCTCACAGTGTGGTAAATATATCTGAACAGGAGTCCCAGGGAGGCAGTTGATGTTGTAAAGGGGTCCTGCTGGTTCACAGTCATGATTTTCCAGCTTGTTTTCCCATGGTACTGAGTGATACTCCACCTCACCTGCCCTCTCCATCTTAAACATCAGACTGGTGAACTTGCACTTGAACAGACCAGCAGTGGGGCACCTCAACCTGTAATGTAAATGCATTGATGGTGAGGATATTAATGTTTGGTTAAAAAATATAGTTAACACATTTTCGCCACAATACTGATATAACTGTGAAAGAAATGTTTCTTTTTAATTATTATCATGATGTGTTTTAGTTTGATATTAGTTAGTTAGTTAAATGGAGGACTAAGCTCTTTCCATTGTTCTGTGAAAGGAAGTTTGAAACTGTGGGAAGAGAAGCTTGGAATTTAGAGGTGTCATGAAATGTTTAGGTTAAGACTGATTTATTTTTGTAGAGTCAGGGTTTTTGAGGGTCTTAGGTAAACATTCTTATCTTTGGAACCAGGACGGGATGGTACAAGATGGGAGTGTCATGTCTTTGTTCTGTGATATTGTCTCTGCATAAAGTCTGTTTCTTTACCAGAGAAGGCAGTGATGGGTTGAACAGCGTTCTGAAAGCACTCCATTCCTCTTTGGAGGAGTGTAGGTTGAAGAAGCGGTCTAACACCATTCACTCCTCTTGCAGAGTAAAAGTCAATTATTTATTATATTCTTGGTTGTGTGTCTTAATTCTGAGGTTAATTACAGTCCTAAAAGGGTGAAATAAATCCCTAACAGTTTGGTCCATTCGATCCGGAGCTCAAGAAGGACCAGATGAACGGGAGCAGAAATACGAAAGCCGAGAAAGAAGGACAGAGAATGACCCTGCGTGTTGAATTGTTCGTTGGGCCGGTTGACGGATTTCTGCCCCCGCCTCACTGCCTTTGACGAGTTCCGAATCCAGATGAGACGCACAACAAGAATATTACGTAAGTAGCCTGGGGTTACTTATTAGAAAAAGATCGGGGATCTTTTTAAAGAGATCCGGGATCTCTTGTTAGCGCTAAAAACTTAGTCGGGGACTAAGAAACCTAGTCCGGGACTATGGTTATGTTGTAGGCCTACGTAAAAGATGTACATCTGTGTGTGAATGAGGGTGAATGGAGTAAGAATTAGGCAAAATTAAAACTTTGGAAAATATCCGGATATTTTTCATAGACTCAAGAGAAGTATTTTGCTTAATTCAAAAAAACTCACCATAATTAATGAATATGAGATGGTTTGAGGAAAGTAAGAAGGCAAGATGGTTAAAAGAGAGAGAGAGAGAGAGGATAAGAAAGTCAATGGAAAGTTAAGAAGAAGATTAAAAGAAAGTGAGGATAAGTGTTATTCTTGTGGAGAAAGAGGGGAAAACTGCAGGCTTGATAAACTATAGAGATTTTACTGTGGCCACGTGAAAACTCTATACATTTTATCTGCTTTGTTCATTTGCACGCACTTTTTAGTCTTAAGTGCGTGAAGGGGGAGTTACTAGAAATTATGTAAAGACATAAATAGAGTTGAGCATTTGTGAATGAGAAATTGGGATACTGGCATAGACAGACACTGCGCACGCGCGCAATCCATGTGTCTCATTGAAATAGCCACCAGTGACTGTGGCTGATTTAACAGCACAGGTGGGGAAGGGACACATTGGAATTGTGATCATCATTGTGTATCATCTAATTATCATTGTATCATTATATGATAATGATGGCGATACTGCTTAAATAAAATAATACAAGTGCAGATCGATTTGAGGATGAGGAATTTTGGTCTGATCAACTAAAAAATCTCTATCCAAATAATCGAATTGCATGAATAGCCGCAGGGGTAGAGGCCCGGAGTTAAGTTTAGATTAGATTCAACTGTATAGTCATTGCACAGAGTACAAGTACTGAGACAACGAAATGCAGTGTAGCATCTATAATGAAGAATAAAGGAGTGGGATTCAGAAGAATCTCAGAGTGCTATAAATATATAGATATTATAGTAATGAATGGAAATAATTCCAGTGTTGCAAGAATTGTATTTGCAAAAACGAGTTCATTTGTTTCATTAAGAGATTGTTTGGTGCTCCGAGGCGAGACTAAACGAAGATTTGAGGTTTGATGATAGTTTGTCTTGACTGTCCTGTGGTAAATCGCAAATGTCCGTATATTTTTATTCAGGGTGTGAACTTGATAGATGAAATGACGAACACGTTGCGTTGATGTGGGCATTCAGTCATTGGAGCAAGATTATTGATCGGAACCTAACGTTTTAAATTGATATTTAAAACTAAAATAAGCAAGTGACCAGTTGTTGGCATAGTTTACTTGAAGGTATTTTGTGTAACATCTGTGAAGAGAGAGCATTTAAAATTGCTGAGAGCGACGCACGAAAAAGATCAGATTAAACTTTCTCTCGTTACCTTAGTAGTGCGCCGTCAGAGGGCATAACAAGAGAAAAGTGGAAATACGAGATTGTGATGTGTTGTGAGCTATTGTATGTGCCAAAGTACTGAGTGACTAACATAGCCCGGAATTATTGTAGATTGTTTTTAAGACGTAAAATCGCTAAAGGCAAATTCGACTTTTTAAACAAACCTGTGTGATTGGCTGTTCAGACGGACAGAGAAGCACACGGGTGGGGGCTGTCAGGGGGAACAGAGGGCTCACATTCTCACACACACACACGCTGTATTTTAAAAGGAGAGGAGATGAGAAGAATTGTCAACTTACACATATTAGTGTGATTTTATATAAATGGGCAGTGATTAAGAGTCATGGTGATACTTATGTATCAACTGGGGGAATGGTTAGCATAGTACATGAGCACTATACAACATATGGATTAAAAACCTATTAAAAAAATGTTTTGTATGAAATGTGAGATATGTATTCGGCATAACTCAATTAAATTTCACAGTAGCAAAAGCACTGTGCAAAACAATAAGACCAACTTTTGGTGTGTCACAAATTATACTACAAACTAGGAAATGTAAAGAACCAAATACTGTTCGAGTTTTTTTTGTGTCTCCACAGATACAAGGCCAGGTGAAGGTGAAGGTGACTGGGTGTTCATCAAAATCATCAAATGAAAGAGCTGGTCTGACGACAGGGGGGAGGAAACATATCAAGTGCTACTGTCTACCCCCACTGCCGTTAAAATTGCAGAACGCTCCACCTGGATTCACCTGTCACACTGTCACACTGTAAACTTCGTTCATTTTTTTTAGGATGCACCACTAGCGTTGAGTAGGGTTTCGTGCCTACTTGAGGGGGTTGAGAAATATAGCTCTTTTCCGTCTTAACGTCACCTAACCTCCAGGGAGCGCCCTGAGGGTTAGAGATTCTGGTCAACATAGTAGAGGTGTATCTGTGTTTATTGTTTTTCTTGTTTATTTGTGTTTATTGTTTTTCTGTATACATTATATAACTTGGGTAAAACAATGTTTAAGCTGTAACTATTAATGATTACTTCAGGGGTAATGTTGGGTCTATGGTCCTCTACAAGTGTAATTGAGAGAATCCATAAGAGGTGGATTTCATATGGGGAAAATTAGACCATGGGAACGTTACTCATCTGTATTTTATAATTCATGGTATAGATATGCATCTTTGCAAGCGAACAGACTTGATAGGACTAATTGCTATGTATGTACCTTAATGCCAACATCCTACTTTCACCCTAGACTTAAATCAAGGCTACTCTCATTCCAAGCAATGATCTGTGTTGGAGAGAAGTGTGCCCCAGACAACTGGGGCTACAGTAAGCCATTTTATGATACAGACGATACCCAGGTGCAGGATCTGTGTAACAATACCCACCCACTAGCAGAACTAAAAAACATGCCACAACCTAGCTGTCACCTTAAGTGGCAGTCCATTCCATATTCCTAATGTGTTTTTCTATTAGAGGAACAAAGAGTAGGCTCTCTGAGACGGAAACAGTGTAATGAAATTGTCATCGATACTGCTATACTGTCATCAAACACTGCTTCCTCAGCCAACGTCGTACCCTGTCCATTGGGAATCCTTATGTTGAGGTTGGAATGCAGGGCATTGCCACTCTGACAAGGGTACCCCTAAGGTGAGAGAGGTATTGTGGTTGTGTGGTAGTATATGGTACAGTCATCTTCTTCCACACTGGGGTGGCGTAAGCGCCCCCGCCCAGGTCATGGACCATTTTTGTGTTGTCAGTGCTATCTCGCAGGCAGAGTACCTCGTAAGAAGAGATTTGCTGTTGAGAAGCATGACAGCGTGTGGGGGATTGACGTGACTGGTGATTAAAAGATTTGGACCACCAGCTCCAAGGTTATTTTGTTTCTGATTCAGGCCCTAGGAGTAAGAAAAGTCATGTTAAGAATGGAAACGCTTAGATAGGTTAGGATTTTGTTCACTGCTGCTGGTGGGGGAGTTTTGTGACTGATATCTGTTGTATTTGGATATTGGATTATATTCATAGTGTCTCTGTGACTGAAGCCTTACAGCAAATGAAGGTTGTTATGTGATGCTTTATTACAAGACAAAGTGGTGAAATCTGGTTGTTTGGTTTACATCTGGTACATGGTGGTAAATGATGTTGAAAGGTCTGTTCTCTATTGTAGCAATTTGTATACTTTTTGTATTTTTATGATGTGTATTTCTACATGTTTCTAAGTTCTCATGTCTAGTCTTGTATGTACTTCTGTGTGGAGTGAACTGTTGTCTGGAACCATCAAGATGATGATGCTTTAGTTTAATGATGTTTAGACTAGTATTGTTTTCATGATAAACAGGAGGGAAATGTGAAAGAAATGTTTCTTTTTAATTATTATCATGATGTGTTTTAGTTTGATATTAGTTAGTTAGTTAAATGGAGGACTAAGCTCTTTCCATTGTTCTGTGAAAGGAAGTTTGAAACTGTGGGAAGAGAAGCTTGGAATTTAGAGGTGTCATGAAATGTTTAGGTTAAGACTGATTTATTTTTGTAGAGTCAGGGTTTTTGAGGGTCTTAGGTAAACATTCTTATCTTTGGAACCAGGACGGGATGGTACAAGATGGGTGTCATGTCTTTGTTCTGTGATATTGTCTCTGCATAAAGTCTGTTTCTTTTTACCAGAGAAGGCAGTGATGGGTTGAACAGCGTTCTGAAAGCACTCCATTCCTATTTGGAGGAGTGTAGGTTGAAGAAGCGGTCTAACACCATTCACTCCTCTCTGACAGAGTAAAAGTCAATTATTTATTATATTCTTGGTTGTGTGTCTTAATTCTGAGGTTAATTACAGTCCTAAAAAGGGTGAAATAAATCCCTAACAGAAAGTTACCACTTTTTTCCGGTTAATGACAGGGACACTAGGATTTCTTCTGTGCGAGAGGGACAGAAACACCAGGCACATACAAACAGTGCTGGCTGATATCGGTAGACAACTTCATGTTCCATAGTGTATTGTTGTGACTGCTATGAGACCAGACATGGTGTTTTGTGTTCTGAGTGTAAGCACATTGTTTTCTTACTGAGTTCACAATTCCATTTGAAAATGCAATCGAGGTGGCATTTGAAAGGAAGAAGCAACAGTATGCCGAATTGGTAGTGGAAGCAAGGCAATGAGGTTGGCAAGCACACACAAGACCAGTGGAGATAGGTGTCAGAGGCTTTGTAGCACTTATGTTGGATTTTAGTTTTTGAGGACGGTCACAAAGGAGCTTTAAAGGAGTTGTGTGAGGCTGCTGAAAAAGCGAGAGAGTAGTTGTGTCTGAGGCACTCGCAGACTACTTGGGGTCATGAATTAACCTGAACTAAAACTGATATGTGAAATCTTGTTGAGGTGTATCTGTGGATGTCTCTGGTAGTGGCATGTGTCCTAATCATGACCATGGTGAACCCATCATGAGTATGGATTGTGTGTGTGTGTGTGTGGGGGGGGGGTCTGGGGCGCCAGACACCACTGTTGAGGCTTCTGGAGGTGTTGTAGGCCTCATTAAGCAAAACACTCATGAAGGAAGGTACCTGCGTGAAGACCACAGTGAAATGCTCACAAAGGCAGCTTTGTTGTTGCTGTGTTTGGGCTACAGACAGTGCACATTGTACTGTGAAGGATGGCACTTTTGGATCCCAGGTACAACCTGTGGCGCGTGTTGCGGCTGTTTCTAGCCAATTGTGCATTGCTGTTGTATCCTGCTGCTGGGGCTCTAAAGTTGGGCCAGTTGTTGTATCGGTTAGGTTAGGTTGCTGGTATGTTAGGATTTTTTCGCCGTGGGAAATCCCTATCTATTAGCACAAGAAATTCAACATGCATTTTATCTTTTCATGTGCATAACTAAAATCCAATGATAAGTGTCTTCCTGTTTTCTTTTTGTTTTTTATCTACTCAAGGAAACCCAGTGTGACATTCATCCCTGGTTTTCAGCACTCCTCTCCAGTCATGAATGAATCCGGTGTGAACGACTCTCTCCACGATAGCATTGCACATACTACCAGGGGATATACACGATCGTTTATAGCATGAACCTTCTGCTCGGCCTGCCAACCAACAGCTACATCCTCTACCAGATTGTCATAAAGACCGGTGTGCCGTCCGAGTTCTTCACCTTCAACCTGACACTATGTGAGATCATCTTCTGCTTCAAAACCCCCCTGGTGCTACTAAGCTATTACACCATTCCACACACTCTAGATAATGTTAAGCATTTTTTTGAGGGTTTCATCGGAATGGGACGTCCCTGTTCCAGACCTGCATCTGTGTGGAGCGCTACTTGGCTGTGATCCACCCTGTGCTCTTCCTGAAGTACAAGCCACTGAGATACAGGCTGGCCTGTTCAGCGGTGGCCTGGCTGATTGTCTTCGGGTGCTGTGTGATGACGATGCTGATCCGTTACGCTGCGTTCTACATTTACCTGCCCTTGTACGTGATTCTGTTCTCAGGGAAGCTGTTCAGCTGCCTGGTGATTCTCAGGGCTCTAAGGAACCCTGGACCAGGGGAGGGTAAGATGGACAGAGAAGGAGCCAATCTGGCAAAGATAAGGGCCTTCAAGATCATCACTGTGATAATGTTGTCAACTGTGGTGAACTATGTCTCTTTACTGCTGCTGCTGCCACTTCAGAGCATCGCTTCTCACTCCCATTTTGTTTTGGCCATTGCTATCTGCATATCTATCTCAATATTATCTGGGCTTACGCAGCCCTTCATTTACCTTCACAGGGCAGGCAAGCTCTCCTGCATCAAGGGCCCCTGATCTCATTCCATAATAATAATAATAATTATTATTATTATTATTAATATATTTTTTGCTATTATAATTTTTTTATTGTTATTATTATTATTATTGTTATTATTAATAAGAAGAAGAAGAAGAAGAAGAAGAAGAAAAAGAAGAATCATAATACGACGACTACTACTACTACTACTACTACTACTAATAATAATAATAATAAACTGAATTATCATTTCAAATGAGAAGAGTATGAAATGTTTATTTCACTGGATTAAAGCCTCAATTCTTCTACAAATTTGAAACCAACCAATGCGTCAACTTCATTGGCACACTGTGAGTTTGTTTTGGCCCTCGGCATAATTGCCTAAGAGGGGAAAGTGACATACTTTTCCATCCGTCTACATCTGTCCACTTATGTTTAGCTTAGCTTAGGACACTGGATGATTGGGAGTCATGTGTTAAAAGCAACAGATGGACTAAGACTGGATAGCTCTGCTCTTTGTAATGCTATTTTTTCACTGTTATGTATTACTGCTTGGTATAAGTTTTAATATGATCCATTCAGAGATAACTGGTAGTGCTTTATTTCAAAACTCTAGCTAAAATAGGTATGAGGTTTTATATCATTGTATCAAGCATACATATGATGTCTTTGAAATAAATAAATGAAATTTTGACTCAATTGCAATATTGTAGCATGTAGGACAAGCCTGCAAGTTTTGTATACATCATCATAATTCAACTCAATCGTCAGCACAACTGCCTGTGAGCAAATGACAACCCTGGGTGGGAATTCATCCGCTGTCTACGCTGGAGCCAACTCTAACAGCACGGACCAGCCCCTCGAAATCATCTTTTACACGGGAATGGTTTTAAACTTCCTCTTTAATACGCCGCTCAACGCCTACGTTATGTGGCTGGTCATCAGAAGCACTGGTGCGGCTCTCTGCGCCGCATACTTTTTCCTGTGCATCATGGGAACTGCTCGGCCCCTCTTCCAGGCCTGCATCTGTGTGGAGCGCTACCTAGCTGTGCTCCACCCCGTGCTCTTCCTGAAGTACAAGCCACTGAGATACAGGGTGGCATGTTCCACAGTGGCATGGCTGTCAAACCTCGGTCTGTGCTTGGTCCCTGCGTTCAATCCTCATACTCTGCCTGTAGTATGGTGCTATGTGGGCTTTCCCCTTTCGCTAGTGATGTTTTCCTGCTGCGTGGCAATGCTTAGAGCACTGAAGCAGTCCGGGCCGGGGGGAGGAGCTGGTGGGAAAAAGGGAGCCAGTCAAGCCAAGGTGAAGGCCTTCCGATTCATCACAGTCATACTGGTGATCATGGTGATATCTTATAGTCCACTGGTGGCCCTCAGGGGACTTGATATTTCCTTTAGTGAAGATCAGCGCAACGTGGCACACAGCATTTTTGTACTGAGTATGATGACCATGGGATCCACATGACAGGCAGCCTGTGCTGCCAGAAGTGTGGTGGGCACCTGTAGCTATTGCTGTCGTCCTCTCATTGATAAGATCAGCTAATTAATAGATTAGCTGGATTGTATATTGTGATGTTTGTTGGAATTTATCTTATGTAACGTAATTACTTTTTTGCTAGATTTGTAACAAAGTGAAAGTGTTTGGATATATCTTTGTCTGAAAAAAAAACTATATATAAAGTTTGCATATACTAGTATAATATAGTGTAGGGGCAGATGTGTAATTGCAGTGTAATTGCAGTTACAGTTCATGTGAGAAAAATGTGTAACAAAATGTTTTAATCTATCCAAAGATTTCTCAGTTTATTGTTGTGTAATTTCATGAAACCGATGGATGTGTCTTTTTTGGCAACCTCTGTACAATATTAAAATATTACTTTCTGTATTGCACATTTACTGCAGTCTGAGTAGTCACTTCAGACAGTTACACTATGGCTGAGTTGACGAATTACACCATGACTGAGTTGACGAATTACACTTAAAGTGTGAAACCTTCACAGTTGGCACAACACCACAATAAGGCCACAGTTAGACGGAGACAACATTTCAAATGTTACTCTGTACTTCTCAACACATTTCAACTGAACAGATTATCTCACCAATCTGGTCTCTGTGAATATCCATCGCTATGTAATCAGAGACAGAATATGTCACTAAATGGGCATACTATAAGGCAATCTGGAGATGATATGGACAGGAAGACTGACAAAGTGTATGGTATCAATAGGACTGATCGTATGACAGATTTCTAGTAAACAGCACTTTTTGTGTGAGGTGTGTTCAGTTCAAACAATCAGTTTGATTCATCAGTATTTCCCACCAGTTTATCCTTACCCTTGTCACCCGATGTATTATTATCCAAAACCATGTCTGTGGTGGAAGGCTCCTTTTTTAATTTAGAAAAAGTCGAATACACCCAGCAAAAGGTTAAACGTTTATTATCAACTTGCGAGTGGGGACCCAGCTCTCAGACAGAGAGTCTCAGAATAGAAAACACACAGCTTTTCTACTATTCAGTGAGCGCACGGCTTGGGTTCAGTGGAGTGTTATTTTCTTGGGTAGTGAACTGTATAGGTATAAGACAGCACCTTGGTAGTGGGGCTACTCAAAGACACACATTGCAACACATAGCTTGTTTTCTAAACCTCGAAGGGAGAAGTTTTGCACTACTTTAGGAAAGGGAAGGGTAGCAGTCGCGGTCGCACTCTAAAAAAAGAATAAATTGTGCGGAATATTCCAGTACAGAATATAATATTAAAACAGTAAGAGTGCCGGTAAGCAAAGAAGATCTAAAACAAATACTGTTTTGATATTTTATTCTGTACTGGAACATTCCGCACAATTTATTCTTCAAAAAATTCTAATACAATGTCCTACCCATTTACAGACATAGCATTAAATAATAGCTGTTAAAGCCTGACCCTCTTACCGCCACACGCCTTTAGTAATTTACATGTAATGGTCTGATCTCGCTCCCCTCCATCTCCTGTGAGGTCTGCACAGGATCATTTGAATAGCCTGTGTTTACTCAGGCAGACCCACTTGTATTGGTAGTTTTGTGGGTGAATTTTTGCGTACATTTTTGCATGTGTTTGAATCACTCAATAGCATGACATATTGTAAATACTCACAGTAGATTGTTGCTGCACATATGCTTACACATACACACATATATATATATATATATATATATATATGGCAGACAATCTACTGTGATCATTGCAAAACAATAGTGAAATAATGAATGATGATGTTCTTATTTCAGAAAAAATATTTTCATGCGCATAAGAATAGACTCTGCAGTAACTGACAGGTTGATCATTCGTCATTGCGAATACCTTCTATTCTACATTCCTTAATAACTTTATATGTTTCAATTAACAACAGAAATTGAGCCACTGATTTTACAATCACAGAATCACAGGCAGAATAGCGGAGCCATGGCTGAAGTCATCTAAATGCAATGCACAGCACTGAAGCCTATGTCCATGAAGAATTGGCACAGAACATTTGTCTTTTTTTTTCCAACTTGCCGGGTATATACAAACACATCACTCCTAAGCTGGCAGGATGCCTAATGCAGATTCCCCACACTGACAGACAAAAAGTTATCTTTCTGGTAAATTAGGGTTTTTGTTTAATTAAGGGTTTCGGCCTTCAATTCTCTAAAGCACTTTGTGACAATAATATTGAATTGAAATGAATCCCTATTAGATATAACAGTATAAACTTTTAGTATTAATAAACTTTTTGTCCCAAAATGCATGAAAGATTATATCTGTGCTAGAGTAATTAATTATATTTATGTATTAAGTATAAGTGGAGGAGAAGACTTGACGATTACTAAATTATTACTACCAAATCTCTTAACCTCTCACAGGAACAGCAACACTTTGTGCCCTCGATGTGCCGTGGCCTGAAAATCTGTCAGTATCATTTAGACAAATCATTTTCATCTCCAGGGTCAAGCTGTGAGAACATAATTTGAATCAAACGGCGACATACTTCTGGCCATGTGGAACATTTTGCAGGTACGTACAATACTGAGTGAATTAGGATGGAAAAATATTGCTTGATCTATAGTTGTATGGAAAAGAGCTACTGTAACTGTTATTTTGGCTATCTTTGGTACCTGTGGCTACTATGGGACCAAGTTCATGTTTACCTTATTCATAACTTGATGGAGCTGGATGAAGTGAAAATGATTAATATCACAAAGGTAATGAGAACTTAGCCTTAATTATAATATTTGTATTGTTGAAATTAGCCAGCTGAATAAACAGGCAGAATGAAGGGGCAGAATAGCTCTTATTTTCCTGTTTTTTTTACTTTTTGTCACAAATTTTTTCACAAATTGTCAAAAATGAGTGTCAAAAAGAGTGTTGTTGACTAACTGAATAACACTGACAGGTACAAGTGTTGCATTTGGTTACTGCTTTGAAGTTTAAACCCATTGAACTGTGTATGTTCTGGTGGCTATTACAGGTGTGCACAAGTATATCAAAGTGTTCTTCACAACAGACAGAAAATCTGCCCTCAGTCACCAGAGAAAAGATTAACTAATTCAACGGCACTTCTTGTTTCTTCCTTTAACACTTTTCCTCACTAGGCTGATCCTGGTGTTCAGTTTCCTTGTGCGTTCGCTACTGCTGGAGTCATTTCCAATTGCCTTTTTGATCTACCAGCAAACAGCCACCTGCTGTGGCTCCAGATCACAGCAACAGAAAGTCACCCTTCCTCTGAGATCTTCACCCTCAACCTGGCTGTGTCTGAGATTGGCTCCTGCATAGCCATCTTCATCGTCCCATGGTCTTGCTATGGGACAAGTGTAGCCAATGGAAACGTCAGAATGTTGACATTCATCAGTAGCCATGTCATTTCTAAGTCTGAGATTATGTACATATATGGCGTACCCGCTGCAGTTTGCCTACCAGGAGAAGGTGGGCGTGGAAGATGCCATCGTCTACCTAATGCACAGGGCACACTCGTATCTGGACAAGGGGAAAGGTGCTGTGAGAATCATGTTTTTTGATTTCTCTAGTGCCTTTAACACCATCCAGCCCCTCAGACTGAGTGACAAGCTCTTGCAGATGGGTGTGAACGTCCACCTGGTATCCTGGATCACTGACTACCTGACGGAGAGACCACAGTTCGTCAGACTGAAGGACTGTGTCTCTGAGACTGTGTTGTGCAGCACTGGTGCTCCACAGGGGACTGTGCTCTCACCAGTCCTGTTCACCCTGTACACATCTGACTTCACCTACAACACGGAGTCATGCCACATCCAGAAGTTCTCTGATGACTCTGCTGTTGTGGGATGTATCAGGGATGGACAGGAGGGTGAGTACAGGAGCCTGGTGGATAACTTTGTGCAGTGGTGTAGGAATAACCACCTGCAGCTGAACGCCACTAAGACCAAGGAGATGGTGGTGGACTTTAGGAGGTCCCAGCCTCCTCTGCTACCAGTCTCCATCGAGGGGGTCAGTGTGGAGGTGGTCAACACCTACAAATACCTAGGTGTTCATATGGACAATAAACTGGACTGGTCAGCCAACGTTGATGCAATCTACAAAAAGGGTCAGAGCCGACTTTACTTCCTGAGGAGGCTGAGGTCCTTCAATGTCTGCAACAAACTCCTGCGCATGTTCTACCAGTCTGTTGTTGCCAGCGTCCTTTTTTATGCTGTGGTGTGCTGGGGAGGCAGCATAAAGAAGAGGGATGCAGGGCGACTGGACAGGCTGGTGAGGAAGGCGGGAGCTGTTGTTGGCACTGAACTGGACTGCCTCACTACAGTGGCGGAGAGAAGGACCCTGAGTAGGTTGCTGACCATTTTGGACAATGACCACCACCCACTACGCAGGACTCTCAACAGACAGAGGAGCACATTCAGTGGCAGACTCCTGTCACTGTCATGCTCTTCAGACAGGCTGAGGAAGTCCTTTGTCCCTAGGGCCATCCAGCTTTTTAATGCCACACAGAAGGGGAGGGGGAGGGAGATGGACTTCTCTGCATGAGTCTACCTCAGTCTGCCCTCCCCTTCTCATCTCATGCACAGACTTTACCACTTACATATTCTGCACTATCACTTTGCTCTTTGCACTTTCATAACACACACACACACAAGCACAAGACCACTATCTTGCACTACCCATCCTCACAAGCACAAGAACATTATATATATATTTTTTTGCACTATCCACACCAGCTGCACAAGATCACTTTCCTCCTGGACACCGACACTGTCAAAATCATTGCACTCAGTACAATAGGGCCTGTATCTGGAAACACTCTGTGTGACAATGTTCTCCCTATGTGTATGTATATATGTTCTCCCTATGTGTATGTATATATGTTCTCCCTATGTGTATGTATATGTGATTTATGTATGTATGTCGGTGAGGTGTATAAGTGTATATGTGTATAAGCTACTGGATGACCTAAATTTCCCTTGGGATTAATAAAGTATCCATCTATCTATCTATCTATCTATCTATCTATATGGTGTGGAATATGGTATGGTATATACTCAAGTCTGTCATTATAATGTCTACAGTCAGTCAATGTTTTCTCTTTCTGTGAAATCCTCAAATCTCTGACCTGGTTCTGTCCATATCTGCCACTGAGAAAATCACATCACCAATGTACAGTCAGTCATAATGGGTGATGGTATTTGCATCTTGAGAACACCCAGATCGTATATCAGTCATATGGTAGCAGCAAAGTGCCCAGCTGGTACAAGCTTGTCTTGGTATCACTCTCATCCAGGTGCACACTATTTGCATGCCAGATATAAGATGACCAGATGCTTTACTATTCTGTGATGGTACATGCAAGTTTAGGGCAGCTTTTGATGTAAATGAAGACCCTTCATCTGTCAGGGAGAGATCAAAGTGCCCAGTCATTCGGCACCTTGGAAGAAAGAGCGAGAGACAGAGGTGCACACGGTTCATGTCCTGGCTGAGTTCCATGCAAATCTCCATTTCCATCTGCTGTAATACGGTAGGTGTCTTTTATATTCTGTTTCCTTTTGTAGACAATGTGCATATTATTATTATTGTTATTATTATTATTATTATTATTATTATTATTATTATAGCTCCTGTTGGTGGTGTTTGTGGTGGTGGTAGAGGTGGTGGGGGTGGTGTTGGTGTTGTAATTATTATTTATTTAATCACGTACTTACTTACTTTTACTTTTATACTATGAATACATGATAAACATGCAATGAAATATGTGAAAATGTGTTAGGCAAGGACCCTAAAAGATATGAGATCATGTAATGCTAATGTAATGGAACTTTACTCAATTACAATTCATAGTATTTAAAGTGGATTTAAAGCAAAAATGTGCAGGTATTGGTATATGGTGTGTGTATATATATACACAGTATATATATATATATATATATATATATGGTGTATATCATGTCGAATATGGTATGGTATATACTCAAGTCTGTCACTATGATGTCTACAGTCAATCAATGTTTTCTCTTTCAGTGAAATCCTCAAATCTCTGACCTGGCCCTGTCGAACACATCAGTATGCCATCAGAAAATCTGAGTACTGTTGACATCCTGGCTAACAACACTAATCCAATGTATGACACCATTTCTGCATTATGTGTGGCTAGTACAGTCATGAACATCCTGTTTAGTTTACCGCTAAACAGCTATGTGCTGTGGTTGATCACCATGGAAACAAGGGCAAGCAGAGCCTCCTCTGAGTTCTTTGCTTTGCACCTGGCTGTGTCAGACATTTTGTTCTGCCTCGGATCTCCCCTGATCCCTCTGGTCCTTCAACCGGGAGCCGACCACATCGTCAAAGCCATGGGCTTTTTTGTGGGTTTTGTGACCACTGGCCGTCCAATGTTCCAGACCTGCATCTGTGTGGAGCGCTACCTAGCTGTGCTCCACCCTGTGCTCTTCCTGAAGTACAAGCCACTGAGATACAGGCTGGTTGTTTCTGGCCTAGTCTGGCTGATAGTCCTGACCTCCTGTCTGATCACTACTTTTTATTCAATGATAATTATAACACTCTGGTGTGGTGTTGGTCTCTTTTTGTTTCTGATTATGTCCTTCTGCTGCCTGTCTATCCTAAGCACTTTGAAAAAGCCTGGACCGGGAGAAGGAGGGAGGGAGAGGGAGAGAGAGGGAGTCAATCAGACCAAGATGAGGGCCTTCAAAATCATTTCAGTCATACTAGTGGCCATGATGGTGTCATACATGCCACTGGTGGCGTTGCTGGCACTCCAAGGACGCTTAGGACATGGGCAGTTAGTTGTAGGTGCCGCAGGTGTCTTCTGTGTCACACTGACAATAAGCTTCATACAGCCTCTACTGTACCTCCACAGGTCAGGAAAACTAATGTTCATCTCGCCCCCTTAGTATATCAGATAAGAGAAAAAAATTTAGTATTACCTTTTTAGCTGTCTGCAGAAGCACTGAGATTACTTGAGAACAGAGATAAATTAGTGATTGAATGTCTGATATGTATTTCCAATTAATTTAAGGGTACAGTGCACGATTCTAATCCAGTACACTTTTTGTGAAATTTAGCAAATTGCTCCTCATGGTCCTGGCTCTGTATATATATTTGGCAAAAAGAATTAAATATATATATAACATATTCTGTATGTATACAATGCAAACACAATGAAATGTTTTTTTTTAAAATAAAAAATGTCATTGTTAAAACTTTATTATTTGTAGTGTCCCTTCATTCATAAGGATGAGTCCACTCAATCTGCTTTGTTTGACAACATTTGTTGCTTTGAGAAGAACAGAGATGAACCCTACACCCTTAAGCATACACATCCATATTACTATCAGGTAATTGTTGACATAATCTCCCAATGCTGTCAGAGTATCTCCTATTAATTCATGTAAAAAAAAATTAATTGAATAAACATTCAATTAAATGTTATAGGTCCAAGCTTGACCTCTGGTAACTGAATGTTAATACTGTGAATCTGTTGTGTGGACCACCGGCTCCATAGTGATTGAGAGGATGTACTCCTTTTTAGTGGGCACCCTGCCAGTTCTTTGAGAGTTCAGAGTTGAACATGAAGAAGAGTGGATAACCGTGTATTTAAAAATTGTTATATTCTAAAAACTTCAGTCTAGTAATAACAAGAATGCCACCAATTAAGTCAACGATGGCTTGCACAAGATCTTAGTCCTAGTAGTCACTCAAAGGGAACAGCTGAGTCACGGATGATTGTGAAAAAAAGCAGAGCATACAGTCACAATCTTATCCAGTGTTGTTAGATTTGCACTGTGGACCTTTACAAAATCAAATGACATGGTATGGTGAACTTCTCCCCTATGTTCCCAATCGATCATCTCTATGCCACTTAACGGTTTCTTTCTCTTGGAAAACACTGGTATTTTTTACAGCTGCACAGTGTCACCAGGCAAAAGCATGCCCACAGACCACTTTCTTCAGTGTTGTAAGCTGTTCTCTTCTTTTCAAAATCCCCATCAGCCCAGCCACGACCACATTCAGAGATCTGTTGTTGCCCACTGGATCTATGCAAATAATGTATTTCTTGTCCCTCTCATCAAACTCCTCCCCTTCCAAGTTGACATTGTAAAGTACTGACATCGGAAAAAAAAACCTGCATTGAAAGTGACATGAAGAATCAAAGAAATGTTTGTAATTGAAAAAGCACATCAAAATAAACAAAAAAACATCAAAACATCTTTTCAGTGCACAATGTTAATTTCAGTACAAGTGTTTCAATGCCAATGTTCTATTTTTTTTATCATTGCTGTTTTATAATATTTTTCAATGCCAAACTTAAAGTCTTTGTTTAAGCTCCATACAATTTGGGTGTAGGTCACTAACCTCACAAATGAAGACTTTGCAAGCTATCTCATAGTCATGGAGTGCCATCAACAGTGACAGAGTTGCATCTTGTCATCCATGCTTGACATCAGTAAGAAAAACTCTTATGTTTCATATGTGTCTGTTTCATCATAGAACACTGATCCCAAAAACCCTCTTATGTTTGTCTGTTCCACCATAGAACACTGATCCCAAAAACGCTCTTATGTTTGTCTGTTCCACCATAGAACACTGATCCCAAAAACCCTCTTATGTTTGTCTGTATCATAGAACACTGATCCCAAAAACCCTCTTATGTTTGTCTGTATCATAGAACACTGATCCCAAAAACCCTCTTATGTTTGTCTGTTCCACCATAGAACACTGATCCCAAAAACACTCTTATGTTTGTCTGTTCCACCATAGAACCTGGTTGCCCTGGGTATGGGTGCTTTACTTGTTACAAATGAGCAAACTTTTTTGTAATTCAACATCTGTTTTTGCCATTTAACCGTTGCATAAATCAGCTGAGAACTGTATGTTCTTTTGATTATATCAATGAATCCAGCTTTACTTATTCCAGCTGGGCTACAGGCCTACCAAATACCTGACAGCACAAAACAGACAACAGGTCCTCATTTCTGAACATGAAACGATGACCTGTTAAATGAACATTTGCATGGGAGGTGTTATTCAGTCCCAACCTATTTGTAAGGGTTCTACGAGCTTGAGCTCTACACAGTTGTGGACTTACAAAGAACAGCCTTTGTTCCTGATTTTTCAACCATTACCTGACTGAGTCTCCATTTAGCCCATGGTATGAAATTACTAACACCAGAAAACACCACAGACAAACTTGTGTTCACCTGAGTTCCTGTCAAATGAACATTTGCATGGGGGGTGTTACTCAGTCACAACCTTGCTCGTCTATTTGTAAGGGTCCAAACAGGTGGGACCTTACAGAAGAGGTGAAGTCGTGAAGTTGAGCTTGTTGAGTCTTGAGCACATGACCTGGATCACTGACCTTGGCTGGATGAAAAGACCAACATCTACATTTTCCATCCAGGTAACTACCACTCATCAGTCCATTGGAATCATCTGACAGAGTATTATCAAGTTTTCATACATTCAGAAAACTGCATATCCAATGTATATCTTTGTAAAACCTATCAATTCACACACACCTCCTACATGTACATATTACATTCACATTGAGCAAAAAGCTCAAAAAAAGGCTGACATCACAAGTGCCAAAGTGCCATCAGAAAGATATTTAGTTTTCTGGACATACTGAGGGGGAACAAAAGAAAAAAAAAAGTTTTTTGTAAAGTATTTATAGAATATCTCCTGTGGAATGCTAATGGAATGAAGTATTGGGAATAGACGCACAACTATTGCAAATGTTGGCCTATTTGAACTGTGTTATTTAACTGTAGTCAACCTTGGTCATAATAAACCTGCCATTTGTCTTTCTTTCCTTTTCCAGAACATCTGAGGAGACACGAAGCATGGGGTTACATGAGGACAACTTTACAACTATCAACACTCTGTGCAAAACAAATGATACTGACCACACTGATGATATCATTGTTTATGCAATGCATAGTGTAGTGTCTTTGATCACCTGTGTCTCTGGTTTGCCACTGAACATCTATGTGGTATGGCTGATACTAAGGGGGGCAGGAAGTGGAATCAGCCCTGAGTTTTTCACTCTCAACCTGGCTTTGACTGATATTCTCTTCTTCACTGGTTATCTGATGTCGCCATTCGTTAGATTTTGCCCAAAACCCCTAATGAAAGCTATACATTTCTTTAGCGGATTCATTGTGACTGGCCACTGCCTGTTCCAGACCTGCATCTGTGTGGAGCGCTACCTAGCTGTGCTCCACCCTGTGCTCTTCCTGAAGTACAAGCCACTGAGATACAGGCTGACCTGCTCTGGTATCATCTGGCTAATGTCTCTGATGACCTGTATGTTGTTTGTGCTTGTCGAAGGTGTAATAGTTATATTTTGGCCCACGGTGTACTTGATCTTGTTTGTAGTGATGTTATACTGCTGTCTGGCAGTGCTGAGGGGGCTATGTAAGCCTGGACCAGGTGAAGGAGAGAGGGAGAGAAAGGGAGCCAATCAGGTCAAGATGAAGGCCTTTAGAATCATCTCAATTATAACCTTTGCCCAATTCATAACAATTGTAGGTAATGTCGTTTTACTCTGCGTTCAGAACTTAGAGCATCTCCAGAAGGAAATTACTTATGGAACTATTTTCTTAATGATCATGAGTGCATTTCTTGCCCAACCTCTCCTCTACCTTCACAGTGCAGGAAAGCTACACCTGCAGAGTCCTTGAATTACATCACTGACACACCGTCTATATTGTACACATGTGCATTGTAACTATACTTTTAAGATATACTTTTAATATACTTTTAAGATATACTTTATTTAACTATACTTGAAATGCATCACTGACATACTATTACTGTACACTTGCTGCATTGGTAACTATACTTTTAATAAATACTTGTATTTCACCTATACTTTAAAGTAAATTAGTGACAAACTATTTTATTGTACACTTGTTACATTGTAACTGTAGTTTTAAAGTAATGTAGTAGAGTGTAATACTGTATCTGATCAACTGATGACCGACAGTAGATTAACAGTTTGTATTCACATACACAGTTTGAGTGTTGGTGTTTAAATAAAGGTGAGGATTTGGACCAGAGAACATGGTAGTACTGTGCTTCCACACACTGTCCATAAGAGTAAAATAAAGAGTAGAAAGAGTGCTTCATTATACCATGTGTCCAATATTTTAAGTGTTTTAAGCTTCCCGATATGTCTTTTATGCACAGCACAGAACTAATACCTTCCTGTATAAATTGTATGTACACTATTCACAATTTCAAATTTAAATTATAGTAAACTAAGGAACGTCAATAAAATGTTGATTAGGGACATTGCATAATAGCAGACATAACCACATCACATCAGGAACACAATTTAAACCAATCATATTGTAGTCTTTTATGAATGGACAACCTACTAACAAACACAGAGCCACTTGCAACTCGAACCTGTCCATTGGAACTAGCAGCGAGTTATGAGAAAAAGCCCTACAACAAACCTCACTGTCTTTGCTTTCTAGTGTTTAAAAAACTGAACTAAACAAAAAGAAGGGGATCAGAAGCCTGTTTGTCTCCCGCACAGGGCTATGACAGGCTATATAAGACTATTAACGCTACACTATTCTCATCTGTCCTGGTTATGGATCCATTACAGTAATTGTTTTATATGAGCATACTTTTATCTGAGAATAACTTTGCATTTAACAGAAACAACTATTAAAAACCACCACTTGAATGGAACACCAGTCACATGACACCTTTTTTGCCATGTGGTGGAAAGATTAGCAAAGTACCACAAAACTTTCCACCTGTATTCCTCTCTGCCTTTTAAAAACAGGCAGCTGGTCGTCATTTATCAACATGAAATGATGACCTGTCAAAGGTACATTTGCATGGCAGGCGTCATTCACTCACAACCCGCTCATCTATTGGTAAGGGTCCAAACAGGTTGAACCTCACAGAAGAAGTGAAGTTGTGAAGATGAGCCTTGCTGAGTCCTTGAGCACACGACATGGATCACTGACCTTGGCTGGATGAAAGACCACATCTGAATTTTTCCATCCAGGTAACTACCACTCATCTGTCCACTGGAATCATACTGCATAGTATGATTACGTTTTAATACATTCAGAAAGATGCATGTCCAATATATATATTTGTAAATGAATGTTGCATCCTAAATGTACCTGAATTGATAATTTTCTAATAATTCCCAAGTTTAAAACAAAAGAGTGTTTTGGTCATTTGGATTGGTTGAGTATTTTTTAACTGTATGTCTCGGTGTGTGTATGTGTGTCAATTAACACACACCCTACATGTAAATATTATGTTTACATTGAGCAAATAGCTCAATAAAGGCGAACATCACAAGTGCCAAAGTGCCATGAGAAAGAGTTTTAGTTTTGTTGGACATACTGAGGGGGAACAAAATAAACTTTTTTTGTAATGTATTATAGGAAATCTCCAGTGGAATGCTAATGGAATACATTATTGGTAATAGATACACAACTATTGTAAATGTTGGCCTATTTGGACTGTTATTTAAAACCTAAAAAAAAAACAGCCATTTGTCTTTCTTTCCTTTTCCAGAACATCTGCGGAGACACGAAGCATGGAGCTACTGAGGAAAACTTTACAACTATCAACCCTCTGTCAACAAATGATACTGACCTCACGGATGCTAGCATTGTTTATACACTCAGTAGTGTAGTTTCTGTGATCACCTGTGTCTCTGGCTTGCCACTGAATGTGTATGTGGTATGGCTGATACTAAAGGGGGGCAGGAAGTGGAATCGGCCCTGAGTTTTTTCACTCTCAACCTGGCTTTGACTGATATTCTCTTCTTCACTGGTAATGTGATGTCGCCATTCGTTAGATTTTGCCCAAAACCCCCTTATGAAAGTTGTACATTTCTTTCACGGATTCATTGTCACTGGCCACTCCCTGTTCCTGACCTGCATCTGTGTGGAGCGCTACCTAGCTGTGCTCCACCCTGTGCTCTTCCTGAAGTACAAGCCATTGAGATACAGGCTGACCTGCTCTGGTATCATCTGGCTGACGAGTCTGATGACCTGTATGGTGTTTGTGTTTGTAGATACATTTATATAGTTTGGTCTGTAGTTTATATGATATTGTTTGTAGTCATGTTATTCTGCTGTCTGGCAGTGCTGAGGGGGCTCTGTAAGCCTGGACCAGGTGAAGGAGAGAGGGAGAGAAAGGGAGCTAATCAGGTCAAGATGAAGGCATTCAGAATCATCTCAGTGATAATGGTTACTCATTTAATAACAATTACAGCCATTATAGTTGGATTGTATGCAAAAATCTACTTAGAGGAAAATCAGAGAAATGTAACTCTTACAATTCTTTTCTTAATAGTGCTGAGCGCAGCCCTTGCCCATCCTCTCCTCTACCTCACAGGGTAGGAAAACTACCCTGCATCATGGCATAATGGCTCTGTTAAATACATAAAAGAATCTCTCTGTTATTGTACGTTAACAGCATAGGAGATTCCTGATTAAACTCTGAATAGAACTTAATGATATTGTAGAAAACACATTTTTAAAACCAAATACTGACAGTATTTAAAAAAAAAAAACTTTTGCATATGCTGTGGGTCAGTGTCATTGATGAAGTACCTTTATTATTACACAATTAGTTGGTGATTTGATAATATTTTTAAACATAATTGTGGGAGCAATTGGGGTTCTTGTTTTTAATCTTGTTTGGAACACTAGATGGCGCTCTACCTTAATTGGGCTCACACAATATAGGTGGGAACATTCACGCAGGTGTCAGGTGTTGCTTGACGGAGGGAGAGCACACGTAGCTTTTTGACCGCTTCATTGTGTCACCAAAGGTCTGTTACATTGTGTAAATTATAGTAAGATGCTTGTTTGGATGTATGGACAACTTTATTGATTGGATTTTATCGTGAGAAATAAAGTATCATAACCAAGAACGTGAACTCAAAGTTGGAACGTTATTTTACATCAAACAAATAAGCAGTATCCTCCCCACTGCAGCCTGCAGTCTATGCATGGCCACTACGAAGTCTGCAGGGCACGCAGGGGGTCGTTACAAGCAGTAAGAACTGTTGAGGTCACTACCTAAACCGCATGCAAAAACCTGGCAAACACTAACCGTATCGGTGGCACTGATAAAAGTTTGCTAGCAAGATCACTGGTGGCTTTTGGCGATACAGTAAGAAAAACTTTTCTTGCATTTTTGCAGGTTGGTCTGCCCAGGTCACAGAAGAACATAATGCATAGCCTGCAGTTAGTGGGAACTATAGGTGTGTTCATCTGTTCTTTACATGACCAAATACATTCAAAATGAAATTAAAAACAATATCAAAATGAGTTGCCTGTGATGACTGGCTATGATATCATACCTCAAAAAGTGGCAGAAATACATAAGCAATGGGTAAATAGTGATTAGATCTTTATCTGATCACTTGGTATGACTACCAATCATGAGAAAACTATTTGTATGCTAGTTATAAGATAACCTGATGCTTCACTGTTCCGTGTGATGTAAATCACTTTGTATAATTTGGTGTTAATAAAGATTACAATCATAATCATGATTAATTAATGTTGTAGTTGTGGTGATTGTTGCTTTATGGCTGATCAAAGCTTGTCTGTATCTGTAGCTAAATTATATGTTAAAATATGAATTCATTCCCTGTGCATATACAGAGAATATAACATACCCTGTAGAAGACCTGACCAATACTACCTGCATGTAGACCTCTGATGATGAGAAAGCTTCCTTGCCATATCTCTCTCTATTCTCTTGATGTTCATCAAGGAGGGCAGTCTAACTGGTGTCAGCTGCACATTGCTCTGGCACACTGTGGTTGCAAGGCTGCAGACCCAACTAATACTTGCTAATAAACGCAACACCAGATGTACACAGTGAAAGAGTGCAAATCAGAATTAATGTCTTCTGATTCTTATACTCATAGTGCTTCATTTTCTTATATTCAGAATATATACATGTGTTCTCATGTAAGTAAGTAAGTAAGTTATCTTCATTTGATCAAGAGGGACAGTGTACATTCATGAACATTAACATGTAAATGCACCCAATTATAGCCAACAGGCTAGTTTCCAAATGCAGTCCTCCTGCCAGAGTGAAAAAAATTCATGTTCTGTTTTATGATGTCTGTGTGACCGTCTCTAAGTATATCCTGTCCCTGTGTTCTTAGAGAGAAGGATGAAGTGTTTCTGGGACTGTGTGTGTGTGTGTGTGTGTGTGTGTGTGTGTGTGTGTGTGTGTGTGGTGTGTGTGTGTGTATGTGTGTGTGTGTGTGTGTGTGTGTGTGTGTGTGTTTGTGTGTGTGTGTTTGTGTGTGTGTGTATGTGTGTTCGGGTTTAGTGTGTAACTCTTAAACCATGTATTCTCTGCGTCATTAGACATCTATGATAAATTGCCAGGATACCAATTGATGATGGTAGCTTGGTGATGCTCCTGAGTCAATGTGACCTAGGGAAGATGGGCCCGGTGAATTAGCCCCTGTCCTGTCAGACCTGGGATACTTAAACTGAGACTTTCTCTGTTCTAATGAGAGAAACTGGTCAATCTTTATATGAAGCTGTGCTTTCTCTCTTTCCCTTGATGCGTCTCCATTTAGACCACGGTATGAAATTAGTAACACCAGAAAACACTATAGATAAACTTGTGTTTACCTGAGTAACTCTCTGCCTTTCAAAACACTGGCCAGCTGGTCCTCATTTATCAACATGAAATGATGACCTGTCAAATGTATATTTGCATGGAAGGTGCTCACAACCCTCCTCATCTATTTATAAGAGTCTAAACAGGTTGAACCTCACAGAAGAAGTGAAGTCGTGAAGTTGAGCTTGCTGAGTCTTGAGCACATGACATGGATCACTGACCTTGGCTGGATGAAAAGACCAACATCAACATTTTTCATCCAGGTAACTACCGCTCATCTGTCCATAGGAATCATCTGGCAGAGTATGATCACGTTATCGTACATTCAGAAAATTGCATCTCCAATATGTATCTTTGTAAAAGAACGTTTCATCCTGAATGTACTTTAATTGATAATTGACTTATAATTCCCAAGTTTGAAACAAATTAAGGTTGAAACTGTAGTTTACCAAAGTTGGTCGTTTGGATTGGCTGGGTAGTTTTTAACTGCATGTATGTGTATGTCTTTCTGTCTCTGTGTGTGTGTCTCTCTCTCTCTCTCTCTCTGTGTGTGTGTGTGTGTGTGTGTGTGTGTGTGTGTGTGTGTGTGTGTGTGAATTCACACACCTCCTACATGTACATATTACATTCACATTGAGCAAATAGCTCAATAAAGGAGGACATAACAAGTGCCAAAGTGCCATGAGAAAGAGTTTTAGTTTTGTTGGACATACTGAGGGGGAACAAAAGAAAAGTTTTTTGTAAAGTATTTATAGAATATCTCCAGTGGAATGCTAATGGAATACATTATTGTAAATAGATACACAACTATTGTAAATGTTGGCCTATTTGAACTGTGTTATTTAAAACCTAAAAAAAAACCCAGCCATTTGTCTTTCTTTCCTTTTCCAGAACATCTGAGGAGACACGAAGCATGGAGCTACCTGAGGACAACTTTACAACTATCAACCCTCTGTCAACAAATGATACTGACCGCACGGATAGCATTGTTTCTACACTCAGTAGTGTAGTTTCTGTGATCACCTGTGTCTCTGGCTTGCCACTGAATGTGTATGTGGTATGGCTGATACTAAGGGGGGCAGGAAGTAGAATCGGCCCTGAGTTTTTCACTCTCAACCTGGCTTTGACTGATATTCTCTTCTTCAGTGGTAATCTGATGTCGCCATTTATTAGTTTCTGCCCAAGACCCCTCGGGAAAGCTGTCACTTTCTTTTTTGGGTTCTTTGTCACTGGCCACCCCCTGTTCCAGACCTGCATCTGTGTGGAGCGCTACCTAGCTGTGCTCCACCCTGTGCTCTTCCTGAAGTACAAGCCACTGAGATACAGGCTGACCTGCTCTGGTATCATTTGGCTGATGGTTCTGATGACCTGTATGGTGTTTGTGCTTGTAGATACAATTTATATAGTTTGGTCTGTAGTTTAAATGACATTGTTTGTGTTGATGTTATTCTGCTGTCTGGCAGTGCTGAGGGGGCTCTGTAAGCCTGGACCAGGTGAAGGAGAGAGGGAGAGAAAGGGAGCCAATCAGGTCAAGATGAAGGCATTCAGAATCATCTCGGTGATAATGGTTACTCATTTAATAACAATTACAGCCATTATAGTTGGATTGTATGCATCAACCTACTCAGAGGAACTTCAGAGAAATGTAACTCTTACAATTCTTTTCTTAATAATGCTGAGCGCAGCCCTTGCCCATCCTCTCCTCTACCTTCACAGGGCAGGAAAACTACCCTGCATCATGGCATAATGGCTCGTTTAAATACATCAGAGAGTATCTCTGTTATTGTACCACTGCTGCATTTTAAGTTTATTATACTTGTTTGTACAATGATGACTGGTGACTGGTAGCAGACTGACACTTCCCATTCACATGTACAGAGCTACTGTTGGGGTTCGAATCAAGGTTAGGATATGGAATAAAGAACACAGTATAACCGTGTTCCTATACAATGATAACTGACGCCTTTAATACTGTTTCCACGTATTTGTATTTCCCATGTTTTAAGTTTCATATACCACATACATTTCTTGACATGTTAACAGCATAGTAGATTCCTGATTAAACTCTGAATATAACTTCATGCTATTGTAGAAAACACTTGTTTAAATTTGAAAATGTTAGTTGGTCAATCATCACAAAGTGCTGAGATTATTACACAATGGAACCAAATACTAACAGTGAATAAAAAAGAAAAACGTTTGCATACGCTGTGGGTCAGTGTCATTGATGAAGTACCTTTATTATTACACAATTAGTTGGTGATTGATAATATTTTTTAAACATAATTGTGGGAGCCATTGGGGTTCATGTTTTAATCTTTTTGGGACACTAGATGGCGCTCTACCTTAATTGGGCTCACACAATATAGGTGGGAACATTCACGCAGGTGTCAGGTGTTGCTTGACGGAGGGAGAGCACACATAGCTTTTTGACCGCTTCATTGTGTCACCAAAGGTCTGTTACATTGTGTAAATTACAGTAAGATGCTTGTTGTATGTATGGACACCTTTATTGATTGGATTTTATCGTGAGAAATAAAGTATCATAACCAAGAACTTGAACTCAAAGTTGGAACGTTATTTTACATCAAACAAATAAGCAGTCCTCCCCACTGCGGCCTGCAGTCTATGCATGGCCACTACGAAGTCTGCAGGGCGCGCAGGGGGTCGTAACAAGCAGTAAGGACTGTTGAGGTCGCTACCTAAACCGCATGCAAAAACCTGGCAAACACTAACCGTATAAGTGGCACTGATAAAAGCTTGCTAGCAAGATCACTGGTGGCTTTTGGCGATACCGTAAGAAAAAACTTTTCTTGCATTTTTGCAGGTTGGTCTGTCCCAGGTCACAGAAGAACATAATGGATAGCCTGCAGTGGGAACTACTGTATATGTGTGTTCATCTGTTCTTTACATGACCAAATACCTTGAATGATATCAAAATTAGTTGCCTGTGATGACTGGCTATGATATCATACCTCAAAAAGTGGCAGAAATACATAAGCAATGGGTAAATAGTGATTAGATCTTTATCTGATCACTTGGTATGACTATCAATCATGAGCAAACTATTTGTATGCTAGTTATAAGATAACCTGATGCTTCACTGTTCCGTGTGATGTAAATCACTTTGTATAACTTGGTGTTAATAAAGATTACAATTGTGATTATGATTAATTAATGTTGTGGCTGTGGTGATTGTTGCTTTATGGCTGATCAAAGCTTGTCTGCATCTGTAGCTAAATTATAAGTTACAATATGAATTAATTCCCTGTGCATATACAGAAGACCTGACCAATACTATCTGCATGTAGACCTCTGATGATGCGAAAGCTTCCTTGCCATATCTCTCTCTATTCTCTTGATGTTCATCAAGGAGGGCAGTCTTACTGGTGTCAGCTGCACATTGCTCTGGTACACTGTGGTTGCAAGGCTGCAGACCCAACTAATACCAGCTAATAAACACAACACCAGATGTATAGTGAAAGAGTGCAAATCAGAATTAATGTCTTCTAAATTTTTACACTCGTAGTGCTTAATTTTCTTATATTCAGAATTAGGGTTAAGTAGATGAATCCCTAAATATACATGAGTTCTCAACTTTATATTCTGTTTCATGATGTCTGTGTGACCGTCTCTGAGTATACCCTGTCCCTGTGTTCTTAGAGAGAAGAATGGAATGTTTCTGGGACTGGGACTGTGACTGTGTGTGTGTGTGTGTGTGTGTGTGTGTGTGTGTGTGTGTGTGTGTGTGTGTGTGTGTGTGTGTGTGTGTGTGTGTGTGTGTGTGTGTGTGTGTGTGTGAATTCACACACCTCCTACATGTACATATTACATTCACATTGAGCAAATAGCTCAATAAAGGAGGACATAACAAGTGCCAAAGTGCCATGAGAAAGAGTTTTAGTTTTGTTGGACATACTGAGGGGGAACAAAAGAAAAGTTTTTTGTAAAGTATTTATAGAATATCTCCAGTGGAATGTCTATGTGGTATGGCTGATACTAAGGGGGGCAGGAAGTGGAATCGGCCCTGAGTTTTTCACTCTCAACCTGGCTTTCATTGTGACTGGCCACTCCCTGTTCCAGACCTGCATTTGTGTGGAGTGCTACCTAGCTGTGCTCCACCCTGTGCTCTTCCTGAAGTACAAACCACTGAGATACAGGCTGACCTGTTCTGGTATCATCTGGCTTATGGTTCTGATGACCTGTATGGTGTTTGTGCTTGTCGAAGGTATACTACAGATATTTTGGCCAACACTGTATTTGATCTTGTTTGTAGTGATGTTATTCTGCTGTCTGGCAGTGCTGAGGGGGCTCTGTAAGCCCGGACCAGGTGAAGGAGAGAGGGGGAGAAAGGGAGCCAATCAGGTCAAGATGAAGGCATTCAGAATCATCTCAGTGATAACCTTTGCCCAGTTCATAATAATTGTAGGCAATATAGTTTTATTCTGCTCAAATACCTTTGTGAAGCTCCGACGGCAAATTACTTTTGGAATCATTTTCTTAATGATGGCGAGTGCATTCCTTGCCCAACCTCTCTTCTACCTTCACAGCACAGAAAAACTACACTGCAGAGCAAGTCCCTAAAATACATCAGTGGAATTCTATATTACTGTGTCTTTGCTCTATGTGCAATGTAGCAGGGTGTAATATCTATTAAACACCTTTTTGAAACAAAACTGTGAACTTTACATCTTTAAACTCTGGTGTGATCTGAAGAGGATTTCTTCTGGATAAAGTTTCAGACCTACTTTTCAATTATTATAAAAACTTCTTACTAACTACTAAACAATGTAATAGTCATGACGCCATTGTTTATTTTATCTGCAAGGTGGGATGAAACTTAAGAAATGATAGGTGTTTACAAATGCAACCTAAATCCACAAACAAAAGGCGAATAAGATTCACTGGTAAGGCCTATAGGTTAAAGTTATGATCTTCGAGTTTATTAACACAGGCCAACTGGCAAAGATCAGAATGAATGCATGGGCAAGCAGAGCCATGGAGAGCATGCTGCACCTGGAAACCAAAATAAACAAAATTTGCAAATTTGACAGATGAGTTCATCAAATTTGAATCCCCTCAAGTCTGTGTACTCACTATCACACAGTTTGAGAGTGTTAAGACAACTACATTATAACTCGTTAGAGGAACTTGAAGTATTATTGTTTAAACGCTTCTACCTGTACAACCTATGAAGTATGGGCAAGACAGGCATATAGTGTGATTTGATGTAGAACACGTCCAAGTTTTGCAATTAATATGCAGTATCAAGTGAAGAAACAGTTGTGTTACATATTGGAATACTTTCCATGGGTACAAAAAATTAACTAACGGTAGTTACAAACTCGTAAATCAACTAGATTAATGTAGCCAAACAATTCACATTTGCATCAGAGACAAGAGTAAATATCAGATCTCTGCTGATACATGGCACTGTATCAAAACAATGATTTGAATTTAAAACCATTTCAAAAGGAAGGAGACCAAAGATTTACATTGCACAACCAATCATGTTGATCTAGCTGTATGTAGTTTTCTTTCAATTATAAGGCACATTCTGGTCAGGTCAGGTGTTTAGCAGATAGTTTTATCCAAAGCGACTTACAGCAACTGCTTGCAGTGGAAGGGAATCGAACCTGCTTATGGGGCGGCTAATCGCTGTTCCACCACTACATTCTATTCACTATCCCAACGTTCTAGTCAACATACACAGGCCTTTAGGGTTGAGACGTAACTGTACAAACAGTACACTGTGTAATGATCATGTGTGTTTCCTTTAGGACTTTTCTGTTTAATTATAAGTGTAATACGTAAAGCTGTGTTTAATAGTTGATTATTAACTATTAACTATGTTTATCAAACCTATTACATCTATGACATGTACTATGAACTAGCTCTTGTCAGAGTTTGTCATGCATGGTGTAAGCAGCCAATTCATATTTGCATAATACACCTCTCCCTACAAACAACAGTCTCAACATAAAGACAGGTCACTCTGAACAAAAACCCTCACATACACAACTTCAGCCTTCAAAGGTAAACAACATTGATCTTATTTCTAATTTGTTTAGGTGGAGAGGTAAAACAAAATGGAATTATTTATATATTCAGACTGATTTGCCTAAGTAATGTATGAAATTTACTACAGTAAACATATTGGACATATTGGACTGGTGATGATGGTGTGTCTGCTTTGAGGATCTTCCCAAAGGTAATTCTCCTGATACATTTTTAGTGTTAAGAGTATGGTAAAATGACTATAAAAAGCAAATTTATGTGATGTAAAAATAAAATGTGAATAACTTATCAAACATATTTCTAGTTGTGTATTTTGAGTTAAATTATAATACTGGGGATTTTTGATATTATCTCTTGTATGTTTTATTGATCGGTAGGATGGGTGCCTTAGGAGGTTAAAAAGATAGTTCTTCTTGAAATCCAATTATGAAATCCAACCCTGATCTTTACTTACCACAGCGTAGTCCTAACTAAATAAAGGTTAAACTATTTGCGTGAAGAACTACTTTTTCTTAGAGGAAATCACGAAACAGCAACAAAATCATTAAAAAGAGGTATTTTGGAGGAATGTCTTCTACCGTTTTGGCAAGTAACCGTATAATAAGCGGGATAATGTATAGTCCAGCGGTCATTAACTAAAAATAAATCCCGACGGGAGGAACAGTCTTCTTTCGTCCTGAAGGGACCGAAAAATATATACCGACGGGAAGAACAGTCTTGTTTCATCCTGAACGCGTTTCTTTTTCGATAAAGACCGCCAGACTATACATCATCCCTTACATATGGTAATACAAAGTTGGTGACCAGCATGTTGGACTTCTCGCCTCATCACCCTCTACAATGCATGCATGCAAAAAAAAATTGCATGCCAGTCCGTAAGGACAAAAAGAGTCAGAACCTTTGTCTGAGATCTTCTTCTGTAGAATTCTAAAACAACCATGTGATTATTTTTCAGTGCATTCTGGATTAAGACTTAAAACTGCAGCATAAGATGAACTCACCTGAAGGGAACATAACAACAGCCATGTCCCAGATTCCCACAAACAACACTGACAATGGACTGCATATTTTTACCACTTTGAATACTGCTTTTATAGTTATAAATTCCCTGCTTAGCACACCACTGCACATCTATGTGATGTTGTTGATTGTTAATGGAGCTGGAAATGGAGTTGCTTCTGAATTTTTTGCGTTAAACTTGTCTATGTGTGAGATTATCTTCAGTTTTGGGACCCCATTGCTTCTATTGCTTGCACAGTTCTTTTCAGCTTGCTGGGAGTGAAATTCCCTTTTTAATAGTACTCACATTCACTGCCCGTCCCCTGTTCCAGACCTGCATCTGTGTGGAGCGCTACCTAGCTGTGCTCCACCCTGTGCTCTTCCCTGAAGTACAAGCCACTGAGATACAGGGTGTTTGTCTCTGGCCTAGTCTGGGTGATAGTCCTGAGCTGTGGTTTGATTGAGATCTTTCAGACCTCATTTGAAATGATATTTATTGTGTTTAGTATTGCCATGCCCTCATCCCTTGTGATGCTGTTCTGTTGTGTGGCTGTCCTCAGGGCTCTGAAACAGGCCAGGCCAGGGGAAAGAGTAAGGGAGGTGGAGCAGGTTAATCACGCCAAGATGAAGGCCTTCAAAAATCATTCTAGTTATACTACTATCCACGTCAGTTAGTTGTGTAACAGGCATAGCTCAAGTTGCCAGTTTAAAGAGTATAGGCAGTTTTCTGGGAATTCTGTTAATGTATTTAATTGTTTTCATCATTATGATGATTACAGGTTTTACCTATCCTCTTCTCTACCTTTACACAATGGGGAAACTGCCTTGCAGCCCTGCTTTGCCAAATACCTCACATTAAATATATTGCCATTCTATATGACTAAATACAGCACGAGCCACTTATATCTCTTAATGACAGAGACCACTTTGTGATTAGACTGTGATCATATCATGTCACCACATAGTGTTCAGGAACTGTATTTTGGAGTTAGTGACTTGGCTGTGCCAGAGTAGAGTCTGATCTTAATCTACTGGTCATTATTTGGAAAGAAGGTCCATAACCATTCTGTGTTCTTAGGATCTGAGTGTCTGAGTGTAAGTAGTATTGTCTACTTTTTTTTCTCTTATTGTTACTAAGATACATTTGTGGTTTAACTTTGATTGTGTTTATTTATGAAGCTGTTTGCTGCACGATAGTTTTTTGCTCTTTTCCAGATACATTTCTCCAAAATATACCATATATTTTATATTGACATTATCATATGATACGATTTTATTTTTAAATGTGACAATAAATGTTTGTAAACTTTGTGTGAAGATGACTACTTAAGGCTTAAAGTTAATGCGCTGCGTGTGTAGGCTATTGTATAACCCTTTACTGCTTCATATATGTACATATTGTGTTATTATATAAACCGCATAGGGTTTTTACCTACAGCTTTTTAAAAGTTATCATTTCCCCTAGTTATTCTGCCATTGTTAAATGCATTAGGTGTTTGCTGTGCTCACTTCATTTGTCTTTTTTATATATTTATATTCTTCTAATAAATAAAGAGTTCCTCTTACAATTCTGGTGGTTCTTTGCAGTCCCTCTTTCAGTTTTGTGGTAATTTTACAAAATCGTGTGGATTTTCTCTGTCGGTCAAGAATTGGTATATACTTGGTAAATACTTGGTGAGAATGAATATTCAGAATTAATTGGAAAGGACGACCTTCATGGCAATGTGGCAAATAAAATAACGTGACAGACATCTACTATGTCACTACATTTCAACAGCATGAAAAAGAGAAAGGTAGAAGATCAAGTTTACATGGCATGAAACAAAGAAATACAAACACTGTGGGTTGATTACCACATTCTAATTTTAGGCTAGCTTCCCCTCTACATCACCAATGTATTTACTTTTGTTGACAGACTTTACACATCAGTATTTGTCAAGTATCAGTATTAGTTAAGTTTGTCACTTTACAGTTGTGTTAGTATGCAATGATCCTATCCCCACCAGTTCATATTTTTGTTTAAAAGCAAATGGCAAAATACATACCTCATACTGCTCATGTTTACAAATGAATCTGCTTGTGCATAACAGACATAACAGTTTATTCAGTGTGCTGTTAGTCTAGTCACTGAGCCCAGCCAACCAAAACTATGAGTGGTCTCCACTGAACCTGCTGCATCACTTTCAAATGTACCCTACCCTGACCCTCGCTTTTTACAGTAGCTCTCACTGACACTGCGGTCCGATGATCTTCAGCCTCCTGTCCCGTCACGTATGAGGGATGCTTTGTGATTCTAACACTGGGACCCAGATGGTCACCATCTATCATGTCACATCTCTGCTCGCAATATGTATTTGCATTGTAGGCGTTCTTTTCTAAAACCCACAAACGTGAATGTTTTCCACTCTTAAAACATCAACCTACACACATTACAGACACATACATTCACAGATGCTTGTACTGTGATCTGCAAATACACTGCTAAGTATTCATAAACATAATTGATTTTGAAATTAATATATCCTTTTGTGTATTCATGAGCAGTGCTGTGGATACCAATATAAAGCAATTGTGAAAACATTCTCTTCATTAAAAAATGTAAATCTATGACGAAATGGTAATATTGGTCTATGTTAACACATTTTTGCGAAAGGGTACAGTTTTATGGAAATGTAGTTGCTATCTTTGCGTAACACATGTTCTGTGTAACAGGTTAGAAAAGCAGGTTTAAATAATTGCACAAGATAATCTGTTACCTGTATTTCAGTTTCTTTTTAATCTTTTATTTTGATATCACAAGCACACTGGTATTGGGGGTCTCTGGTAGCCCCCCCTGTCTCCCCCTGTTAAGTTCCTCTCTCCCCCCTTCCTCTTTCCTGTTTGGTATATGCTTGGAATGAGGTAGGTGGTTGAGTTTTAGTGGGATAGATAATCTAATAAATATTGCCTTTAAAAATAGGCATCTATGTTATTATATATCTTCTTATAACTTATTATTATTATATGTATTATATATCTGAATTATTTATATGATATATCCCTCTGACATATTGTTTATATGTTTTTCCTTTTGTTACATGTGGGGGCTAGCATTCACAGTGAAGCTAGCAAGCTGGAGATTTACCTAACTGTTTCTGTTGGTGTGCTTAAACAGGTGTGATAAAGTTTTTACTTATTTTTCTTAATGTATATATTACATGTCTCTTCCTCTTTCCTGTTTGGTATATGCTTGGAATGAGCATTCACAGTGAAGCTAGCAAGCTGGAGATTTACCTAACTGTTTCTGTTGGTGTGCTTAAACAGAAATAAAGATACATCTCAGCAACTGTTGTCCACGGGTCACAAGTATTAAAAAAAAACACAACGCAGAAGTTACCACCGGTTACATCTGCATGAAAAAACTATTGTGTCATAAGCTGGTTATTATCTTTAAACAAGGTGAAGAATAGAGTTTGTCAGGATTCATTAGATAAGTCAGCTGTGGCTTTACCAATCACTTAACATTTGCGTGGTGCAGCAGGAATAGGCTATAAAGGGGCCACTGGTATCTTCTGGTTTGGGCTTACCAGACATTTGACCTCAGTCTTTTATTTCGAGATATCCCTTTGAAACCCAGGTCACTTCCGGGTCTTTCCAACACCAGTATGTTCCGCTATTCCTCCATGGGAGAGCTCCAACACCGCACTAGCGCAAAGTTATATCTGTGTAATTAACAAAGCTAGTTTATTTTCAACCCTGCTGCACGTAGCAGTTAACCTAAGGCTACGTAGCCTAACATATAAGACCACAACTACAGCTAGCCAAACACACACAAATAAATTATCTCTCAACAGGAAAAAAGTAAAAGAAACAAACAAACCTTGCGAGTTAAACCCACTGTGGGTCACCGGCAAATAATCCCTATGTGTGGGCTTTGAGCTACTCCCCACCTTGCCTACTTGTCCATAGACTGACTTCACCTTGCTAGTCTTCCACAGCTTACCAGGCTCGAGACGGCTTCAAACTCTTAACTTATGGGTAGGCAGCAGACCATAGGAGCAGTCAACACCCCAAACCCCCAAACACTGGACTGTGTGTGTGTGTGTGTGTGTGTGTGTGTGTGTGTGTGTGTGTGTGTGTGTGTTTAAGTTCAGCGTGTCACTCTTATTCCATGTATTCTCTGCATCATTAGACATCTATCAGAAATTGCCAGGATAACAATTGATGATGGTAGCCTGTTGATTCTCCCGACTCAATATGACCTACGTAAGATGGGCCCGGTGAATTAGCCCCTGACTTGTCAGACCTGGGATACTCAAACTGAGACTCTCTGTTTAAATGAGAGAAACTGGTGAATCTTTATGTGAAGCTGTGCTCTCTCTCCCTTGATTCGTCTCCATTTAGCCCCAAGGTATGGAATTAGTAACACCAGAAAACACCACAGATAAACTTGTGTTCACCTGAGTTCCTCTCTGCTTCTAAACACTGGCCATCTGGTCCTCATTTACAAACATGAAATGATGACCTGTCAAAGGTACATTTGCATGGCAGGCGTCATTCACTCACAACCCGCTCATCTATTTGTAAGAGTCCAAACAGGTTGAACCTCACAGAAGAAGTGGTCGTGAAATTGAGCTTGCTGAGTCTTGAGCACATGACATGGATCACTGACCTTGGCTGGATGAAAAGACCCACATCAACATTTTCCATCCAGGTAACTACCACTCATCTGTCCACTGGAACCATACTGCAGAGTATGCTTCTATACTTAAAAAAAACTGCATATCCAATATACAGTATATCTTTGTAAAAGAATGTTGTATCCTGAATATACTTTAATTGATCATTTTCTAATAATTCCTAAGTTTGAAACAAACTTGAATTTTGGTCATTTGGATTGGTTGGGTAGTTTGTAACTGTATGTCTCTCTATGTGTGTGTGTGTGTGTGTGTGTCTGTCACAACCCCTACGTGTTAATATTATGTTTACATTGAACAAATAGCCCAATAAAGGCGGACATCACAAGTGCCAAAGTGCCATGAGAAATAGTTTTAGTTTTGTTGGACATACTGAGGGGGAACGAAAGAAACGTTTTTTGTAAAGTATTTATAGAAAATCTCCTGTGGAATGCTAATGGAATACATTATTGGTAATAGATACACAACTATTGTAAATGTTGGCCTATTTGAGCTGTGTATTTTAAAACCTAAAAAAAACCCTGCCATTTGTCTTTCTTTCTTTTTCCAGAACATCTGAGGAGACACGAAGCATGGAGCTACCTGAGGACAACTTTACAACTATCAACACTCTGTCAACAAATGATACTGACCGCACGGATGTTAGCATTGCTTATACAGTCAGAAGTGTGGTTTCTGTGATCCCCTGTGTCTCTGGCCACTGAATGTCTATGTGGTATTGATGATACTAAGGGGGGCAGGAAGTGGAATTGGCCCTGAGTTTTTCACTCTCAACCTGGCATTGACTGATATTCTCTTCTTCACTGGTTATCTGATAATGCCACTTGTTAGTTTCTTCCCAAATCCCCTCACAATAGCTGTAACTTTCTTTCATGGGTTCATTGTCACTGGCCACCCCGTTCCAGACCTGCATCTGTGTGGAGCGCTACCTAGCTGTGCTCCACCCTGTGCTCTTCCTGAAGTACAAGCCACTGAGATACAGGCTGACCTGCTCTGGTATCATCTGGCTAATGGTTCTGATGACCTGTATGGTGCTTGTGCTTGTCGAAGGTATAATAGAGACATTTTGGTCAACACTGTACTTGATCTTGTTTGTGTTGATGCTATTCTGCTGTCTGGCAGTGCTGAGGGGGCTCTGTAAGCCTGGACCAGGTGAAGGAGAGAAGGAGAGAAAGGGAGCCAATCAGGTCAAGATAAAAGCGTTCAGAATCATCTCAGTGATAATGGTTACTCATTTAATAACAATTATAGCCGTTATAGTTGGATGGTATGCAACCACCTACTTAGAGGAACATCAGAGAAATGTAACTCTTACAATTATTTTCTTAATAGTGCTGAGCGCAGCCCTTGCCCATCCTCTCCTCTACCTTCACAGGGCAGGGAAACTACCCTGCATCATGGCATAATGGCTCGTTTAAATACAACAGAGAGTATCTCTGTTATTGTACCACTGCGGCATTTTAAGTTTATTACACTTGTTTGTACAATGATGACTGGTGACGGGTAGCAGACTGACACTTCCCATTCACATGTACAGAGCTACTGTTGGGGTTCGAATCAAGGTTAGGATATGGAATAAAGAACACAGTATAACCGTGTTCCTATACAATGATAACTGACGCCTTTAATACTGTTTCCACGTATTTGTATTTCCCATGTTTTAAGTTTCATATACCACATACATTTCTTGACATGTTAACAGCATAGTAGATTCCTGATTAAACTCTGAATATAACTTCATGCTATTGTAGAAAACACTTGTTTAAATTTGAAAATGTTAGTTGGTCAATCATCACAAAGTGCTGAGATTATTACACAATGGAACCAAATACTAACAGTGAATAAAAAAGAAAAACGTTTGCATACGCTGTGGGTCAGTGTCATTGATGAAGTACCTTTATTATTACACAATTAGTTGGTGATTGATAATATTTTTTAAACATAATTGTGGGAGCCATTGGGGTTCATGTTTTAATCTTTTTGGGACACTAGATGGCGCTCTACCTTAATTGGGCTCACACAATATAGGTGGGAACATTCACGCAGGTGTCAGGTGTTGCTTGACGGAGGGAGAGCACACATAGCTTTTTGACCGCTTCATTGTGTCACCAAAGGTCTGTTACATTGTGTAAATTACAGTAAGATGCTTGTTGTATGTATGGACACCTTTATTGATTGGATTTTATCGTGAGAAATAAAGTATCATAACCAAGAACTTGAACTCAAAGTTGGAACGTTATTTTACATCAAACAAATAAGCAGTATCCTCCCCACTGCAGCCTGCAGTCTATGCATGGCCACTACAAAGTCTGCAGGGCGCGCAGGGGGTCGTAACAAGCAGTAAGGACTGTTGAGGTCGCTACCTAAACCGCATGCAAAAACCTGGCAAACACTAACCGTATCGGTGGCACTGATAAAAGCTTGCTAGCAAGATCACTGGTGGCTTTTGGCGATACAGTAAGAAAAACTTTTCTTGCATTTTTGCAGGTTGGTCTGTCCCAGGTCACAGAAGAACATAATGCATAGCCTGCAGTGGGAACTATAGGTGTGTTCATCTGTTCTTTACATGACCAAATACCTTCAAAATTAAAAACAATATCAAAATGAGTTGCCTATGATCACTGGCTATGATATCATACCTCAAAAAGTGGCAGAAATACATAAGCAATGGGTAAATAGTGATTAGATCTTTATCTGATCACTTGGTATGACTACCAATCATGAGAAAACTATTTGTATGCTAGTTATAAGATAACCTGATGCTTCACTGTTCCGTGTGATGTAAATCACTTTGTATAATTTGGTGTTAATAAAGATTACAATCATAATCATGATTAATTAATGTTGTAGTTGTGGTGATTGTTGCTTTATGGCTGATCAAAGCTTGTCTGTATCTGTAGCTAAATTATATGTTAAAATATGAATTCATTCCCTGTGCATATACAGAGAATATAACATACCCTGTAGAAGACCTGACCAATACTATCTGCATGTAGACCTCTGATGATGAGAAAGCTTCCTTGCCATATCTCTCTCTATTCTCTTGATGTTCATCAAGGAGGGCAGTCTAACTGGTGTCAGCTGCACATTGCTCTGGCACACTGTGGTTGCAAGGCTGCAGACCCAACTAATACTTGCTAATAAACGCAACACCAGATGTACACAGTGAAAGAGTGCAAATCAGAATTAATGTCTTCTGATTCTTATACTCATAGTGCTTCATTTTCTTATATTCAGAATATAAACATGTGTTCTCATGTAAGTAAGTAAGTAAGTTATCTTCATTTGATCAAGAGGGACAGTGTACATTCATGAACATTAACATGTAAATGCACCCAATTATAGCCAAAAGGCTAGTTTCTATTGGCAGTCCCCCTGCCAGAGTGAAAAAACGTTATGTTCTGTTGTATGATGTCTGTGTGACCGTCTCTAAGTATATCCTGTCCCTGTGTTCTTAGAGAGAAGGATGAAGTGTTTCTGGGACTGTGTGTGTGTGTGTGTTTGTGTGTGTGTGTGTGTGTGTGTGTGTGTGTTTGAGTTTAGTGTGTAATTCTTAAACCATGTATTCTCTGCGTCATTAGACATCTATGATAAATTGCCAGGATAACAATTGATGATGGTAGCTTGGTGATGCTCCTGAGTACAATGTGACCTACGTAAGATGGGCCCGGTGAATTAGCTCCTGTCCTGTCAGACCTGGGATACTACTTACTTTCTCTGTTCTAATGAGAGAAACTGGTGAATCTTTATATGAAGCTGTGCTCTCTCTCCCTTGATGCGTCTCCATTTAGCCCCATGGTATGAAATTAGTAACACCAGAAAACACCACAGATAAACTTGTGTTCACCTGAGTTCCTCTCTGCTTTCAAAACACTGGCCATCTGGTCCTCATTTACAAACATGAAATGATGACCTGTCAAATGAACATTTGCATGGGAGGTGCTCACAACCCTGCTCATCTATTGGTAAGAGTCCAAACAGGTTGAATCACACAGAAGAAGTGGTCGTGAAGTTCAGCTTGCTGAGTCTTGTGCACATGACATGGTTCACTGACCTTGGCTGGATGAAAAGACCCACATCTAAATTTTCCATCCAGGTAACTACCACTCATCTGTCCGTTGGACTCATCTGGAATAGTACGATTACGTTTTTATACATTCAGAAAGTTGCATATCCAATATATATATATATATATATATATTTGTAAATGACTGTTGTATCTTAAATGTACTTGAATTGATCCTTTTATAATAATTCCCAAGTTTGAAACAAAAGAGTGTTTTAGTTTACCAAAGTTGGCTGGGTCATTTTTAAGTGAGTGCGTGTGTGTGTGTGTCAATTCACATACCTCCTACATGTACATATTACCTTTACATTGAGCAAATAGCTAAATAAAGGCGAACATCACATGTGCCAAAGTTCCATAAGAAAGAATTTTAGTGGGGGGGAACAAAAGAAAAAAAAATTGTAAAGTATTAATAGAAAATCTCCTGTGGAATGCTAATGGAATAAATTATTGGTAATAGACGCATAACTATCCTAGATGTTGGCCTATTTGAACTGTGTTATTTAACTGTAGTCAACCTTGGTCATAAAAAACCTGCCATTTGTCTTTCTTTCCTTTTCCAGAACATCTGCGGAGACACGAAGCATGGAGCTACCTGAGGACAACTTTACAACTATCAACACTCTGTGCAAAACAAATGATACTGACCACACTGATGCTGGCGTTGTTTATACATTTTTTAGTGTAGTGTCTTTGATCTCCTCTGTCTCTGGCTTGCCACTGAATGTGTATGTAGTATGGCTGATACTAAGGGGGGCAGGAAGTGGAATCGGCCCTGAGTTTTTCACTCTCAACCTGGCTTTGAATGATATTCTCTTCTTCACTGGTTATCTGATGTCGCCATTCGTTAGTTTCTGCCCAAGACCCCTCGCGAAAGCTGTAACTTTCTTTTTTGGGTTCATTGTGACTGGCCACTGCCTGTTCAAGACCTGCATCTGTGTGGAGCGCTACCTAGCTGTGCTCCACCCTGTGCTCTTCCTGAAGTACAAGCCACTGAGATACAGGCTGACCTGCTCTGGTATCATCTGGCTTATGGCTCTGATGACCTGTATGGTGTTTGTGCTTGTCGAAGGTATACTAAAAATATTTTGGTCAACACTGTACTTCATCTTGTTTGTAGTGATGTTATTCTGCTGTCTGGCAGTGCTGAGGGGGCTATGTAAGCCCGGACCAGGTGAAGGAGAGAGGGGGAGAAAGGGAGCCAATCAGGTCAAGATGAAGGCATTCAGAATCATCTCAATTATAACCTTTGCCCAGTTCATAATAATTGTAGGCAATGGTGTTCTTTTCTGGGCACTAACCTTAGAGTACCTCCAGAAGGAAATTACCTTTGGAATTGTTTTCTTAATCATGATGAGTGCATCCCTTGCCCAACCTCTCCTCTACCTTCACAGCGCAGGAAAACTAAACTGCTTAGCAAGTCCCTGAAATACATCAGTTGTATTCTATATTACTGTGTCTTTGCTCTATGTACAATGTAGCAGGGTGTAATATCTATTAAACACCTTTTTGAAACAAAACTGTGAACTTTACATCTGTAAACTCTGGTGTGCTCTCAAGGGGGATTACTCTGGATAAAGAGTCAGATTTACTTTATAATTAATATTAAAAACTCGGTACCACTTTACAATAAGGTTCCCTTTATAAAGGTTTATAAATGGTTTATAAATAGGTTATTAATTAGGTTGTAAACCCTTTGTAAGTCATTAATAAGCCATTATAAATGAGTTATAACACAGTTCTTAACACATCGATGCCGGCTCACTATTTGGTAAGATCCCCATTTTGGCAACCCACTCTCTATCCCTTAACTGGTATACTAGCCCATTGCACACTCCCTACCATTCTTGTATCTGTTACTGTAGAGATTACCCCTGCACCGTGGGGGGGCCTCGCATGGGGGGGGGGGGGGCTCTCTCCTTTTAGGCTTCAGTTTGAAGTTGCTGATCTGAAGAGAGGTATGTCAAAGAAACTATACATATATTTATAAGTGATACACCCTCAAAGTCATGGTATAATGATGACATAACGGTGTATATACTAAAAGATTGTGAACTGCAACATGTGATGCATACGATGTGATATTTAATGCATTTATCTTGTTTTGTCTTATGCCATGAGGTTCCTAGCATACGTTTTCCCTCTGCTAACAGGCTAATATCCAGTGTGTTTGACGACTGCATGTTACAGACTGTCTCGTTGTATGTTATTGTGTACAGTGTACGGAGCTCCACTTCGCTGGAACAAAGCATCAGAACTTCAGTGCGTGGCCATTTCTTGCCCAGCAAACAGACTCACACAGAACACAACGCAGGACTTGTTACAACGGTGCCGTGATCCGGATAAAATGATTGACTTTTTGGCTCTGGTCACCCTGATGAGCCACTTGGACGGTTGTTCATGGATATACGAAAAGCCTTTCCAGTCTGAATCTCATTATTTCTTTCAAAGTGTTTTATTGATGTCTGCGTAAAGCTTTTATGTCTAAATATAAGCATCACTTGTACTCAACAGTTTAATCATTTTGACTGTTGATTTTTAACATGTGTGAATACATTATTTTTGCTTGTATCTGTTGCATCTTACTTTCCATTCCATGTGAAAAACTTATATTAGGTAAATGTGAATGTTAGTTACTCATTTATGAATGGTGATGTGTTTCACACTTTACAATAAGGCTACCTTTTGCCAGTTATACATGTTAGTAGCTGATTAATAGATGATGATGTGTTTCACACTTTACAATAAGGCTCCCTTTGCCAGTTATAAATTATAGTAGCTGATTAATAGATGATGATTTGTTTCACACTTTACAATAAGGTTCCCTTTGCCAGTTATAAATGATAGTAACTGATTAATAGATGATGATTTGTTTCACACTTTACAATAAGGCTCCCTTTGCCAGTTATAAATGATAGTTACTGATTAATAGATGATGATTTGTTTCACACTTTACAATAAAGCTCCCTTTTGCCAGTTATACAAGTTAGTAGCTGATTAATAGATGATGATGTGTTTCACACTTTACAATAAGGCTCCCTTTGCCAGTTATAAATGATAGTAACTGATTAATAGATGATGATTTGTTTCACACTTTACAACAATGCTCCCTTTTGCCAGTTATACATGTTAGTAACTCATAAGATTAATGAGTAGTAAGCAGTAACTTGATCTTGGATGGATGGATGGATACTTTATTAATCCCGAGGGAAATTTTAGGCCATCCGGTAGCATCCAGACACAACATACACAAATCACATACACATAGGGAGAACACGTTCAAAAGGATTAGGGTGGTAACCAGTACCGTAACGGAAACACGAGAGCCCCCCCCCACATATAGGCAAGATATCAAAACTCAAGCTCCCTATTTGCCGTGGGCGCGCCGGTCTGTGACCTTCTGACCTATGTCGTCACGTCACTAGGCTACCTAACAAAGAAAGCACAATTAAATATATTTTTCTTTGTTTCTATATCAACTCTGGAAACACAGACAAGACAATAAGGACATAGTGTGCATCCCATGTAATTCAAATTGAAAAAAAAAAAAAAAAATTTGTTTTAAATTTTTTTGTGGGGGGGGGGGCACACGATGTGTCAATGTGTTTTCCGAGGCTTAAATAAATTAAATTAAATTAAATCAGAAAAGAAATGATAGGTGTTTACAAAAGCAACCTAAATCCACAGACAAAAGGAAAATAAGGTTAACTGATAGGGCGTATAAATTAAAGGTTAACTGTTGCCCCATTAACTTGAATGAGACATGATCTTCTAGTTTGTCAACACAGGCCAACTGGCAAAGATCAGAATGAATGCATGGGCAAGCAGAGCCATGGAGAGCATGCTGCGCCTGGAAACCAAAATAAACAAAATTTGCAAATTTGACAGATGAGTTCATCAAATTTGAATCCCCTCAAGTCTGTGCATTTACTATCACACAGATTGAGAGTGTTACGCTTATTCTACCTGTGCAACCTATGAAGTATGGGCAAAAGACAGGCACATAGTGTGATTTGACGTAGAACATGTCCATACAGCTTTTTCTTCAGGTAAGATATTGGTGAATAATATGGTCTTGATCTCAAATTACCCAGCAAAATGACAGAGCAACAGTCAACTAATGCTATTTCATGGCTATGATGTTTTGCAATAAATATGCAGTATCAAGTGAAGAATCGGTTGTGTTATATATTGGAATACTTTCTACGGGTACAAAAATTGAACTACCAGTAGTAACAAAGTCATACATCAACCAGATGAACTGTGATGTAGCCAGACAATTCACATTTGCATCAGAGATGTGTATATGTCAGATCTCTGCTGACACATGGCACTGTATCAAAACAACGATTTGCATATAAAGAAGGTGCTTACTCACAAACAAATTAAAATATATCAGTGAACAAATGAGGGTGAGAATATGTTTCTTAGTACAAGAGGAATTCACAAATCATATCAAAAGGAAGGAGTCCAAAGTCTTACATTGCACAACAAATCATGTTGATCTGGCTAAGTATGTCGTTTTCTTTCAATTATAAGGCACATTCTGGTCAGGTCAGGTGTTTAGCAAACACTTTTATCCAAAGCGACTTACAGCGACTCCTTGCAGTGGAGGGGAATTGAACCTGCTTATGGGGCGGCTAACCGCTGTTCCACCACTACATTCTATTCACTATCCCAACGTTCTAGTCAACATACACAGGCCTTTAGGGTTGAGACGTAACTGTACAAACAGTACACTGTGTAATGATCATGTTTGTTTCCTTTAGGACTTTTCTGTTTAATTGTTAGTGTAATATGTAAAGCTGTGTTTATTAGTTGACTATTAACTACATCCTATCATAAATTGTCAGGATAACAAAGGATGATGGTAGCTTAGTGATTCTCCTGACTCAATGTGACCTACGTAAGATGGGCCCGCTGATTAAGGCTCCTGTCACACCTGGGATACTTAAACTGAGACTTTCTCTGTTCTAGTGAGAGAAACTGGTGAATCTTTATATGAAGCTGTGCTCTCTCCCTTCATGCGCATTTTTGTAAATAAAACCTTGTCTCTGAGTTTTCTACCATTTCCTGACTGAGTCTCCATTTAGCCCATGGTATGAAATTAATAACACCAGAAAACACCACAGAAAAACTTGTGTTCACCTGATTTCCTCTCTGCTTTCAAAACAGACAGCTGTTCCTCATTTATCAATATGAAATGATGACCTGTCAAATGAATATTTGCGTGTGAGGTGCTCACAACCCTGCTCGTCTATGTGTAAGGGTCCAAACAGGTTGGACCTCACAGAAGAAGTGAAGTCGTGAAGTTGAGCTTGCTGAGTCTTGAGCCCATGACGTGATCCACACTGACCTTGACTGGATGAAAAGACCAACATCTACATTTTCCATCCAGGTAACTACCACTTATCTGTCCATAGGAATCATCTGGCAGAGTATGATCACGTTATCGTACATTCAGAAAATTGCATCTCCAATATGTATCTTTGTAAAAGAATGTTTTATCCTAAATGTACTTTAATTGATAATTGTCTTATAATTCCCAAGTTTGAAACAAATTAATGTTGAAACTGTAGTTTACCAAAGTTGGTAATTTGGATTGGCTGGGTAGTTTTTAACTGCATGTATGTGTATGTCTTTCTGTCTCTGTGTGTCTCTCTCTCTGTGTGTGTGTGTGTGTGTGTGTGTGTGTGTGTGTGTGTGTGTGTGTGTGTGTGTGTGTGTGTGTGTGTGTGTGTGTGTGTGTGTGTGTGTGTGTGTGTGTGTGTGTGTGTGTGTGTGTGTGTGTTTGTGTGTGTATGTGTGTTTGAGTTTAGTGTGTAACTCTTAAACCATGTATTCTCTGCGTCATTAGACATCTATGATAAATTGCCAGGATACCAATTGATGATGGTAGCTTGGTGATGCTCCTGAGTCAATGTGACCTAGGGAAGATGGGCCCGGTGAATTAGCCCCTGTCCTGTCAGACCTGGGATACTTAAACTGAGACTTTCTCTGTTCTAATGAGAGAAACTGGTCAATCTTTATATGAAGCTGTGCTTTCTCTCTTTCCCTTGATGCGTCTCCATTTAGACCACGGTATGAAATTAGTAATTCACAGTCAATTCACACACCTCCTACATGTACATATTACGTTAACATTTAGCAAATAGTTCAATAAAGGTGGACATCACAAGTGCCAAAGTGCCATGAGAAAGAGTTTTAGTTTTGTTGGACATACTGAGGGGGAACAAAAGAAATGTTTTTTGTAAAGTATTTATAGAATATCTCCTGTGAAGTGGTAATAGACGCACAACTATCCTAGATGTTGGCCTATTTGAACTGTGTTATTTAACTGTAGTCAACCTTGGTCATAAAAAACCTGCCATTTGTCTTTCGTTCCTTTTCCAGAACATCTGAGGAGACACGAACCATGGGGCTACCTGAGGAAAACTTTACAACTATCAACACTCTGTGCAAAACAAATGATACTGACCACACTGATGCTAGCATTGGTGTAGTTTCTGACTTGCCACTGAATGTCTATGTGGTATGGCTGATACTAAGGGGGGCAGGTAGTGGAATCAGCCTTGAGTTTTTCACTCTCAACCTGGCTTTGACTGATATTCTCTTCTTCACTTGTTATCTGATATCACAATTTGTTAGTTTTTGCCTAAATCCCCTCAAAAAAGTAACTTTCTTTTTGGGGTTCATTGTCACTGACCACCCCCTATTCCAGACCTGCATTTGTGTTGAGCACTTCCTAGCTGTGCTCCACCCTATGGGTCATTCCACGCCAAACGGGACAATGGCTCCCACTCGACCGTCTCAGATTTGGCTGAAAAAATTCAAGGTTGTTCATACACTTCTTAATATGAATAGTCCCACATATTAGCTCTCTACTCCCAATAGTTTTGTCACAATAGGATGTTTTAGGGGGGAGGTGCCTGTACTTGAGACGCTTTTTGAGCAGCGTTTTCTGAAGAGCCATTTTCAAATTGCTATTACTAGAAAAGTATTTAAGCTAGCTCCTTCAAACCAGTGTTAATTTTGGCAGCTATTTTCGATTTAGTCTTAGTCTTAGTCTTTAGACGAAAATGCATATTAGTTTTAGTCACTTTTAGTCATTTTTATCCTCCTTAGTTTTAGTCTAGTTTTCGTCGACGAAAACTCAGAACATTTTAGTCTAGTTTTAGTCGACGAAGTCTCATTACATTTTAGTCTAGTTTTAGTCACATTTAAAACTCCATCTTATAGCCACATTAAACTCCTTTCCTTCCCTTCTCAGGCCCGGGGACCCCTTGTGTAGTGTCTACAACTGCATAATAGTCAAGCTTGCAGTACTTAAACTGTGGATGCAATTAGTCTCTAAGATACAGATCTTCTAGTATATGCCTACAGCTGAATTCCAATGAATTCAATGTAAATAATAATTTTAAGGCAATACTTAATTAACAGTATTATTATTAAAATATAATAGAATATCAAGTCTAGATTTTGAAGATTCAAATGATGTGATAACACAATACAACTCCTATGCCTACCTGGCCTTAGTTAAATCAACCACATATCCTCCATATGAATTGCTGTGCAATCTGATAACCAACATATTTAGCTAGACGGATAGTTTGAGAGTTGAAAGTAGTGCCAATGATAATAACAATCGCATAAATAGACAAGGATATGTAAACAAATCACATATTCATTTATTTGTTCTTGATTAATGTCATGCGTGGCCTGTCCTATAGTCCATTCTGCAATGAAGGGAAAGATTACATTTCCCAGGATGCCTTGCGAACACCTTGGTAACCGACTGACTCCAAACATTTTGAAGAAAGATGGCTGCCAGTGCAGAAAAAGAAGTTTACAAAAGTAGTATATCTTTGCAAATAACTATTAAAAAAATGTGAAACACATCGGGATATCTAGCTGATCATTATGCAAAATAATATTCCTTACAGTTGAGTAGAATATGATTGTTAGAAAAAAATCGCTATTTCACAAATGCAATGCGTTTACTAGCTAGTTATCGATAGCTAGTATAACTTAGCTATGCTACCTCATAGTTAGCTAACGTTAGCTAGCTTAACGTTTTGGAACTCATTTGCCAAGCCAAACGGGAGGTTTCAATCGAAAATGACTAGCTAGTTATCCAAGCTGACACAACCTATACACTCAACTGCCCCTTTGAAGTTAACTTAACGTTGGCTAATATATTCTAATAACTAGTTAACATTAGCTAATTATCATTGACAGTTACTAGCTAATTTACCTTGGCATAAATTGCAGGGTTGTATTGTGCGCTTTCAGGTGCCTCTTGTTGTGTTATTCCCACCTATTTTGAAGCCACAAGGTTTCTCGCCGGTTATTGCGGTGCATTGTGTTTTATTTTCTGTCAAGTTATAATTAAAGACTGTCCAGATATCTATTCTTATCTTTCTTCCAGTAGCCTACCGAGTGCCTGAACTTCAGCCATCATGACGTTTGTTAGGGCGTCACTTGCATGTCTGTCTGGGCATCTCAGGGAGTGGAGGAGGGATAGATACAGGACCGGGCAACATTCAACCAATGATGTGCATACAAGTTTAGAAAAAAAAACAATTGTGACTTAGTCAACCACCAACATTTTCGTCTCGTCTCGTCTCGTCAACGAGAGTTAAAATAGATTTAGTCATAGTTTTTATTTTTAAAGATCCGTTTTCGTCACGTCTTAGTCTCGTTTTAGTCACGGGAAAAAGGTCGTTAACGAATATTTTTCGTCATAGTTTTCGTCAACGAAATTAACACTGCTTCAAACTTTCTAGGCTTAAAATATGATACCATTACTTGAAGATTATGGACTCCCAAAGGGTGTGGCTTGGGTATATCATAGTATTCGGGGTGCTTGAATTGCGCGGAAATTTTACTTTACGCTTTGTTGCAGCATCTTTGAATACCTGTGGAAAGCTCAATGTTAAAGCTGGAGACTTGATATTATACATATGTGATGAATGGGCTGGAAGATATTAAAGCTTGAAAATGGATGAAAACCCATTTTGTGCCATTTTTGGCATGCTATAGCAAAAAAATTACAGCATTTACCAACATGAAACAATTTTTTGGGGAAAGATTAGATATTTGTTCTTAACATATACAAAATTTGTGATGGTGTTCTGCCTGGTTTTCTAAAAATATTGTTTTGAAAATATGGAATTTTTGTACACGCCCAGCATTCAATGGCCTATGGAAGCACATTCAAATGGTAGCAAAGGGTACATTTATGACACAGAGCTTAAACTGCGTTTGTGTATAAAATCTGTGTATCATATCAAGTCTCTAGCTTTAACATTGAGCTTTCCACAGGTCTTCAAAGATGCTGCAACAGAGCGTAGAATAAAATTTCGAGCAAATTCAAGCACCCCGAATACTATGATATACCCAAGCCACACCCTTGGAATGAAAACTGAGCAAGAACATCAAACCAAGGAAACACTGTACACGCCAACTTTGTTATATCTGGTTCCTGCTTAAGGAACCGAGGTTACATAAGTAACCGAGACGTTCCTTATCACAGTTCACTGCGATATAACAGTATGGGACCCTATACATTCCCGCGTGATAATACAGTGGCAGCCAATCACACACACCAGCTTTAAGAAGCCTTTGCCCTCATAGAGGTTCATACGGCCACTGGCGGTGAACATAATAACAGGGCAACCTTTATCATAGGCGGCATAGATCCGTGATCCTGCGCCTGTAGGAAAACACCCTGGAATGTTTCATATGCAACATAACATGTAGACACCAATGAACACACCTATCATATATATCGTTCTCAGGCCAGGGGATTCAGAGATCGCTCGCCTGCAGAACACTATGAAGAAAACTAGGCTCAGCCACATCTAACATATAGAATCTAATGAAAGTGTGGCGAGAACTCCAGCTTGCAGCTTTGCAAATGTCTTCCACTGAAACGCCCTTTAGTAAGGCCCAGGAAGAAGAGACCCCCCGCGTAGAGTGCGCATGCAACTTCTCCGGGGGATCTAAAGACAAGCTCTTATAAGACAACACAATAGCCTCTACTATCCAACGGGAGAGGCTCGGTTTTGATAGAGGTCTGCCTTTTGCACGTGCACCAAAGCACACAAATAGCTGATCTGACTGTCTGAAAGCTCTAGTGCGCTCTACGTAACAGCGGAGAGCGCGCACTGGACAGAGCTTATTCAAACGTTCCTCCTCTGCTGACGCAAAAGGAGGAGGCGAGAAAACTGCTAATTCAATCACCTGATTGCGGAATGGGGTTACCACCACTTTAGGTGTGTAAGCAGCATTAGGTCGCATAACCACTCTGTCACCAGCGATCGAGAACTGAAGGCACGATGGGCTGACTGACAGGGCTTGCATGTCACCAACGCGCTTTGCTGACGTTAACGCCAGTAGCAGCACAGTCTTTAAAGAGACAAACTTTATGTCCACTGTCTCCAGGGGCTCGAACGGAGGCCCTGTGAGAGCGCGTAACACCACTAGCAGATCCCAAGAGGGTATGAGGTGTCTCTCTGGCACCCTGAGCCGTCTCACCCCCGCCATAAAGCGTGACGCTAGCGGGTGACTGCCAGGAGAACTGCCATTAATGCCTGCGTGGCAGGCTGAAACGGCAGCCAGGTACACTTTGAGAGTGGAAGCCGCCTTCCCCTCATCAAACAACTGCTGTAGGAATTCTAGAATAACGCCCAGCGCGCAGTTAATGGGGTCATGCTGACGCGCAGCAGACCATCGTTCAAAACTGCGCCACTTCAGCGTATACAGAACCCGTGTCGACACCGCTCGGGCACTCTGTATTGTAGCCACCACCGCATCCGACAAGCCTGACGCTATGAGCCTGCACCTCTCACATATTGACTAGATCTGCCGCCCACGGCTGATTGGGCCAGTGGGGGGCTATCAATATCAATTCCCTGCCCTCGTCCGCTACCCTGCACAGTACTTGCTGGAGGAGCGGGATCGGGGGAAAAGCATATAGGCGCAGATCTGGCCACTGGTGGCCCAGCGCGTCTATGCCCAGTGGGGGGTTGTCGCCCCCTAGCGAGAACCAGAGCGGGCAGCAGGTGTTCTGTCTGTTTGCGAACAGGTCCACCTGCGCCGTGAAAAAACGCACCCAGATCTGTTCTATCACCTGTGGGTGTAGACACCAATCTGCTGCTCGAGGGTCGCCCCTCGATAACAGGTCCGCACCGTAGTTGAGGTGACCTGGTATATGAACTGCCCTGAGGGAAAGGCCGTGCCTCGCTGCCCACAGGAGCAGGCGAGTCGCCCAATGATGCAGTGACTGGGAGCGCACTCCGCCTTGACGGTTTATCTACGCCAAGGCCGCAGTGTTGTCCGTCCTCACTAACACATGCTGACCACTCAGTCTGGGCAGAAAGTGTCGTAGAGCCAGGACTACTGTCCGCAGTTCTAACACATTTATATGAGACGCGGCCTCTGTCACAGACCAGAGACCGTTCACGCCTCTCCCCTCGCAGACCGCCCCCCACCCCTTGGTGGAGGCATCTGTGGTCACTACTACGCGACGCAACACTATGCCCATAGTGCCCGACGCAGCGAGAAACCAGGGGGTTCTCCAGATTGCCAGGGTATTCCTGCATCTGGAGGACACCATTACTCTGCGGTGCCTGTCTGTGACTGCGTCGAGCCTCATAGACAGGTACCATATTTGGAACGGCCGCATACGCAACATCCCCAGCGGGAGTGCGATGGCGGCTGACGCCATCATTCCTAACAGGCGTTGGCAGCACAGCGACGAGACTGACTGTCCCAGTCGGAACTGGTGCACGCATGTTTTGATGGCATTTATTCGTTCTTGAGACAGCCTGACCTCCATGGAGGTGGAGTCTAGAACCATGCCTAGGAAATGCGTAATTTGCTTTGGGCACAGAACGCTTTTTTCCCTGTTTATGACAAAGCCCAGTCGATACAGGTGCGCCACCACTAGACGGCCGTCCTGCACCGCTGCAGCCTCTGAATGAGCAGCTATTAACCAGTCGTCCAAATAATTGTATACGCGTAAGCCGCGTAGACGTAATGGGGCGATGGCTGCTTCCACGCACTTTGTAAATACCCTCGGCGCTAGAGCTAGGCCGAATGGGAGTGCGTTGAATTGGTACGCTATTCCTCCGAATGCAAACCTCAGATATCTCCGATGTCTGTGGTGGATCGGAATGTGGAAATATGCGTCTTTTAAGTCTATCGTGAGAAAATCAATCGTTTGGCCTTATAAACTGCACAAGCCGGCGTGGGGTCAGCATTCTGAACCGTAGCGGCATGAGTGCTTTGTTTAACACACGATAATTCCCGTCCTTTTTTGGGACCAGGAAGTAACGGCTGTAGAAGCCTGAAGCTTCCTCCTCGGGAGGAACAATGCTTATTGCTTCTTTTCTGAGCAGGGAGACTATCTCTTCCCGTAGGAAGTGAGCCTGCTCTCGCTGCACCACCGATTGGATCACTCCACTGAATGGCGGAGGGGAACGGGCGAATTGCAGCACGTAACCCTTTGTGATCGTTCTTAGCACCCATGGTGAGACTGCGCATACGCGCCAACTCGCCGCACAACCATCCAGGTTGTGCTTTGAGTTAAATTTGTCGGGAACTAACCCGCTCATGGTCAATGAGTCTAAACCTAGATCTGCACCCACTCCGCCTAGGAAGGGAGACGAGATCGGGGTTGCCCCCTCATGGTTTCGAAAAAAAATTGGGGGGTGCGATTGCACTGTGTGCATCGCAGGGGGAGTCGCACAAGCATGTCTGGGCACTGCGCCATCTGGGACAGGAGTTAGGACATATGAGTGTGGTGCTTGTGAGAACCTGCTTACCGTGCTGGACATGATTTTCACATGTGAGCGACGGGCTGACTTCTGTGAAGGCGGTGTGGGCACCACCGCTCCCCCCTCTGTGGTCACTGGTTGACTGCCAGGATCAGGAAGCCTGAGGCTTACCTGTGCCCCGCCCGCGTCGAGTGGTGTACTGTCGCGGGGCGGCAGCTGCGCCCTGGGCAGGGCGTGCAGCTGGCTGCTGCTGTGCTGCAGGCTGAGCAAGAGGGCGGAAGGGGTGTCTCTGCCAGCCTCGCCTGGTGGGCACCTTTGCTGGAGGAGCTGGCGAGCAGAACCCGCTCCGTTTCTGGCCCTGCGTGTGTGTGGTGTGTCCCGAGAAGGACGTCTCACCCGGGCCGCTAGAGCGAGGCATCCAAGCCTGGAAAACCTCCCTGCTCTTTTGTTGCTCCTCAAACCTGGCAGCCATCGTGACCACGGCTTCACCGAAGACGCCCTGGACAGAGACCGGGGCGTCGAGGAGTGGTGCTTTCTCTCTGTCTGAGAGCTTAGCCAGTGAAAGCCACAGAGACCTCTGGGTAGCCACAGCGGCACCCATCACCCTCCCCAGTGCCTGTGAGGTGCACCGGGTCAGTCTGAGTGACAGATCCGTCGCGCGACGGAGCTCTGCTACAGACGGGTGATCCTCCCCCAGTGACATGGCTAACTCAGTCAAGAGCTTCGCCTGGTATCACTGTAGCAGCGCAGCCGTGTTGGTTGTGCAGGCAGTCTGCCCTGCAGCCAAGTAGGCTTTCTCTGCCAGCTGAGCCTGGTGCCTGGCCACCCGCGTAGGCAGGAGAGGCTTCTGGCCGAGGTGCAACATGGGGGAGGCGGGCGAGAGGTAGCCCGCTACTGCATCCTCCACCTGAGGGAAGGAGAGGTAGCCCCTCTCACTAGCCCTGTGGAGCTGCATGTAGGGAGCGAACCCCGGTGCACCGGGGTTCGGCCCGAGTAGGGGGTCGCCCATGTCGCCTGCAGTTCCTCGTGCACCTCCTCAAAGAAGGGGATGCAGCTGGGAACTGGAGCGGCGGGGCCAGCATAAAACTCCCCGTCCAGCAGCGAGAACCGCGCACTGGGAGGGGGAGGGAGAGGGAGCCCGAGGCAGCGGGCTGCTCTCAGCGCAACCTCGTGGGGTTGCTAGCCCAGGATCTGTGACGTAGTCGGGGGTGTCTCCACCTGCGGCTTAACGTCCTGGCTAGTCTGCATCGCCTCTGCGAATGAGCTGTGCTCATCGGAGTAGTCCAGCAGACTATCATTATCTAGGTCGATGTCCAGCTCCAGTTCGGGCAGGACACCGCCCAGTGGTAGCTCCTCCGCCTCGCTGTCTACTGCCCCAGGGCTAGCAGGTGGCGATGACGGGGAGAGGCCAAGGAGTGGGGCTGCGGCTACGGCCACGGCTGGAGGCGCACTCGGTCCTACAGGGGCGTTAGCCCCGGATGGAGCCGGTGCAGCCCCCTCGGCGCCCTTGCGCTCCCATAGCGCAAGGTGCCTGGTAGCCTTAGCTAGCGGGAGGCTAGCACAGATGGCACAGACAGGGTCAGCGCCCGAGAGTGCGACCACTGCGTGGTCCCTGCCGAGGCAGGTCACGCACCGACGGTGGCGGTCACCCTTGACACGGGTGTGCCCGCAGTCGGGGTATTGTCTGGGCATCTTTTTTAATCTGAAAGTAGAGAAAAGTATTAAAACACAAGCACACTATCAGCAACGAACACATTGTTAGCAAGCTAGCAGGCTAGTCAGAAACTTAGCCAGCTAGGCAGCTAGGATAGCAGCTACTACTTCCAAAATTAAGTTGAGCCAACGAATTTTGCAGCGCCCTGAGCTAGTGAGGGTTAAAGAACCCGGATAACTCACCAACCCGTAGAGAGCAAAAGCACACAAAACTCTTTGACTTTTGGTAGCGTAGAGGATATACTCGGAGCTGGCACTTCGGTCTTGCGAAGTTTTCGAAGAGACAGAGATCAGGTGCGCGTTTCAAGATATAGACTCCTGAGGGGGCAGGCTCAGGAGTGCGCGCTGACAGATCTCGCGGCCTTTCAGGCGTGAATGGATAAATGCTTCGATTTAGGCTCATGACTAGTGTCATGTACCATACTGTTATATCGCAGTGAACTGCGATAAGGAACCACTGAGATACAGGCTGACCTGCTCTGGTATCATCTGGCTGATGGTTCTGATGACCTGTATGGTGTTTGTGCTTGTCGAAGGTATAATACAGATATTTTGGTCAACACTGTTCTTGATCTTGTTTGTAGTGATGTTATTCTGCTGTCTGGCAGTGCTGAGGGGGCTCTGTAAGCCTGGACCAGGTGAAGGAGAGAGGGAGAGAAAGGGAGCCAATCAGGTCAAGATGAAGGCATTCAGAATCATCTCAGGGTCATTCCACGCCAAACGTGACAATTCAAGGAAAATTCCCCACTCGACCATCTCAGATTTGGCTGAAAAAATTCAAGGTTGTTCATACACTTCTTAATATGAATAGTCCCACATATTAGCTCTCTACTCCCAATAGTTTTGTCACAATAGGATGTTTTAGGGGGGAGGTGCCAATACTTAAGACGCTTTTTGAGCAGCGTTTTCTTAAGAGCCATTTTCAAATTGCTATTACTAGAAAAGTATTTAAGCTAGCGCCTTCAAACTTTCTAGGCTTAAAATCTGATACCATAACTTGAATAATATGGATTTCCAAGGGTGTGGCTTGGGTGATCATAGTATTCGGGGTGCTTGAATTTGCTCAGAATTTTTACTCTACACTCTGTTGCAGCATCTTTGAAGGCCTGTTGAAATCTCAATGTTAAAGCTAGAGACTTGATATGATACACAGATTTTATACACAAACGCATTTTAAGCTCTGTGTCATAAACTTACCTTTTTCTACCATGAATACATTGAATGTGCTTCCATAGGCCATTGAATGCTGGGCGTGTACAAAAATCCCATATTTTCAAAAAAATATTTTGAAAAAACGAGGCAGAACACCATCACAAATTCTTGATATGTTAAGAACAAATATCTAATCTTTCCAAAAAAAAATTGTTTCATGTTGGTAAATGCTGTCATTTTTTGCTATAGCATGCAAAAAATTGCACAAAATGGGTTTTCATCCATTTTCAAGCTTTAATATCTTCCAGCCCATTCATCACATAAGGACATTTTTTTAATACAACATACGAAGCATACATAGGAAGGTCTGTGTATAATATCAAGTCTCAAAATCGCGCAAATTCAAGCACCCTAAATACTATGATATACCCAAGCCACACCCTTGGAAGTCCATAATATTCAAGTAATGGTATCATATTTTAAGCCTAGAAAGTTTGAAGGAGCTATCTTAAATACTTTTTTTTACTAGTAATAGCAATTTGAAAATTCGGAAAACGCTGCTAAAAAAGCGTCTCAAGTACAGGCACCCCCTCCCCCCTAAAACATCTTTTTGTGACAAAACTATTGGGAGTAGAGAGCTAATATTTTGGACTATACCTATTAAGAAGTGTATGAACAACCTTAATTTTTTTCAGCCAAATCTGAGACGGTCGAATGGGAGTTAATGTCCCGTTTGGCGTGGAATGACCCCTCAGTTATAACCTTTGCTCAGTTAATTATAATTGTAGGCAATATAGTTTTATTCTGCGCAAATACCTTTGAGAAGCTCCGGCGGCAAATTACTTTTGGAATAATTTTCTTAATGATGGCGAGTGCATTCCTTGCCCAACCTCTCCTCTACCTTCACAGCGCAGAAAAACTACACTGCAGAGCAAGTCCCTAAAATACATCAGTGGCATTCTATATTACTGTGTCTTTGCTCTATGTACAATGTAGCAGGGTGTAATATCTATTAAACACTTTTTTGAAACAAAACTGTGAACTTTACATCCGTAAACTCTGGTGTGCTATGAAGAGGAATTCCTCTGGATAAAGTGTCAGACTTACTTTTCAATGAATATAAAAACGTCATACTAACTACTAAACAATGTAACAGTCATGAGGCCATTGTTTATTTCATCCGCTAGGTGGGATTAAACTTAAGAAATGATAGGTGTTTACAAATGCAACCTAAATCCACAGACAAAAGGAAAATGAGGTTCACTGATGGCCTATAAGTTAAAGGTTAACTGTTGCCCCATTAACTTGAATGAGAAATGATCTTCTAGTTTATCAACACAGGCCAACTGGCAAAGATCAGAATGAATGCATGGGCAAGCAGAGTAGAGAGCATGCTGCGCCTGGAACCAGAACAAACTAAATTTGCAAATTTGACAGATGAGTTCATCAAATTTGAATCCCCTCAAGTCTGTGTACTCACTATCACACAGTTTGAGAGTCTTAAAGTGACAGTATGTAGCAATTGTACCTCAGGGTTAGGGTTAGGATTAGCAATTTTACCTTAAAATAACAGCAAAAAAAAGTTGGGGCGCTACAATGACGTTTAATATGGAGAATGGCCTCTGTGCCATTGCCATACCAGGGTCCGTAGGCATATTACTGCGCTATGTAGGTTTCTGGAAGCCGCCCGGGTACTACTCTCTGCCGGACTAGTAAGTAACTTATTTGTCGTCTTGCTTTGTCTTGTGTTGCACTTGCTTTATGTTTGACTGTTTTAGGAAAGTTGTTGACTCACTAGTGTGTCATAGTGTGAAAGTAAGCAAATTTCAACAGTTTTCGCTAGGTTTAGCCGCTAGCATCTTGTTAGCGATTAGCAATTCCTCCATTGTGCTGCTTTAAAACAACTACATTATAACTTGTTAGAGGAACTATTTTTTTTTTTTTTATTAATTCATATTAATATGCAGTATCAGCTGAAGAATCAGTGGTGTTATATGTTGGAATACCTTTTATGGGTACATACATTTAAACTACCAGATAAACTGTGATGTAGCCAAACAATTCACATTTGCATCAGAGACAAGCGTATATGTCAGATCTCTGCTGACACATGGCACCGTATCAAAACAACGATTTACATATAAAGATGGTGCTTACTCACAAACAAATTCAAATATATCAGTGAACAAACGAGGGTGAGAATATGCTTCTTAATACAAGATACATTCACAAATCATATCAAAAGAAAGGAGTCCAAAGTTTTACAATGCACAATCAATCATGTTGATCTGGCTAAGTATGTAGTTTTTCTTATATTTATAAGGCACATTCTGGTCAGGTGTTTAGCAGACGCTTTTATCCAGAGCCCTTACAGCGATTCCTTGCAGTGAAGGGGAATCGAACCTGCTTATGGGGCGGCTAACCGCTGTTCCACCACTGTTCCACCACTGTTTCACCACTACATTCTATTCACTATCCCAACGTTCTAGTCAACATACACAGGCCTTTAGGGTTGAGACGTAACTGTACAAACAGTAGTTTGCAGACGACACAACGGTGATTGGCCTCATCAGTGACAACGATGAGTCGGCCTACAGAGAAGAGGTCCAGCACCTGTCGGTGTGGTGCGCCGACAACAACCTGGCTCTCAACACTAAGAAGACCAAAGAGCTAATTGTGGACTTCAGGAAGAAAGCTGGCACACACATCCCCATCCATATCAACGGGATGGAGGTTGAGCGTGTCACCAGCTTCAAGTTCTTGGGTGTCCACATCTCTGAGGACCTCTCTTGGACCCTCAACACCTTATCCCTAGTCAAGAAGGCACACCAGCGTCTCTTTTTCCTGAGGAGACTGAAGAAGGCCCATCTGTCTCCTCAGATTCTGCAGAATTTCTACCGCTGTACCATCGAGAGCATCCTTACAAACTGCATCTCAGTATGGTATGGCAGCTGCTCTGTTGCCGACCGAAAAAGACTGCAGAGGGTGGTGAAAACTGCCCAACGCATCACAGGTTCCTCACTCCCCACCATTGAGGCTGTCCAGAGCAAGAGATGTCTGCGGAGGGCGTGCAGCATCGTCAAGGACAGCTCACATCCCAGCCACAGACTGTTTGCCCTCCTCCCCTCTGGGAGGCGCTACAGGGTCCTCCGTTCCCGGACCAGCAGGTTCAGGAACAGCTTCATCCCTGCGGCTGTCACCCTTCTGAACTCTGCACCACGCCGATAGCCCCCCCCACCCCCACACACACACACACCTCCCCCTGTGACTGTACCTCCCCCCTGGCTTGACTGCCACACACATTTGCACTGTACTCCCCCCCCTCCACCCTGGCTTGACTGCCACACACCCCCCTCCAGCCACTGAACTTTTGCACCAGAATGTCTTTTTTACTACTGTACATCCCACTTATTATTGTAATAACTGTATTAATCGTACTTACACCATACAATACTTCTTAAACATTGTATTACTAATACCTCATTCACTTCATTTAATTTCACTTATTACCACCACTAATACTTACACCTGCACTTTTTATATACTATATACTATATACTACACTTCTTACCTCAACTGCTGCTAGTCCCAATTCTGTTCATATCACATATCTATTTCTTACTGTACATATATATTTATTTATTCATATGCACATACTCTGCACTTTTTTGCTATTTTGCACTTCTGGTTGGATGCTAAACTGCATTTCGTTGTCTCAGTACTTGTACTCTGTGCAATGACAATAAAGTTGAATCTAATCTAATCTAAAGTACACTGTGGAATGATCATGTGTGTTTCCTTTAGGACTTTTCTGTCTAATTGTAAGTGTAATACGTAAAGCTGTGTTTAATAGTTGATTATTAACTATTAACTATGTTTATCAAACCTATTACATCTAAAAAATGTACTATGAACTAGCTCTTGTCACAGATTGTCATGCATAGTGTAAGCAGCCAATTCATATTTGAATAATAAAATACACCTCTTTCTACAAACAGTCTCCATATAAAGACAGGTCACTCTGTCAAAAAACCCCACATACACAACTTCAGCCTTCAAAGGTAAGCTACACTGAGCTTATTTCAAATTTGTTTAGGTGGAGAGACAAAAAAACATAAATTGGCCTAATTAATATATTCAGACTGATTTGCCTCAGTAATGTTTTATGATTGCATGAAATGTACCACAGTAAACATATTGGACATATTTGTCTGGTGATGATGGTGTGTTTCCTGATTAATTATTTGTGTTACAGGTAAAAAGTATGGTAAAATGAGTTAAAAAGCAAATTCATGTGATGTAAAAAAAATATGTATGTGAATAACTTATCAAACATATTTCCAGTTGTGTATTTTGAGCTAAATTACAATATTGTCAGGGGATATTGGACATTATCTCTTGTATGTTTTATTGATCGTATGATGGGTGGCTTAGGAGGATAAAAAGATACTTCTTCTTGAAATCCAAAGTATGACAGCTGCCTATGGCAACGGGTTTTGTCTTTCTCTTTTACATCTTTCATCATTCCTCAAGTAGTCCGCTCATTTAACATAACGGAAAGTCATTGTAACTTGAAGTCAGCAAGTAATGGGTTGCTACGCAACACCTGAAATATTTTTTCTTAGCTGAAATCACGAAACGGCAACAAAATCATTAAAAAGAGATATTTTGGAGGAACTTCCTCTATCGTTTTGGCAAGTAACCGTATAATAAGTGGGATCATGTATAGTCCGGCGGTCATTATCCAAAAATAAATCCCAATGGGAGGAACAGTGTTCTTTTTTGTGATACATCATCCGTTACATATGGTTATACAAAGTTGGTGACCAGCATGTTGGACTTCTCGCTTTATCACCCTCTGCACATGCAAAAAATGAAATAAATTAGCATGCCAGTCCATAAGGACAAAAAGAGTCAGAACCTTTGTCTGAGATCTTCTTCTGTAGAATTCTAAAACAACCATGTGATTCTTTTTCAGTGCATTCTGGATTTACACTTAAAACTGCAGCATAAGATGAACTCACCTGAAGGGAACATAACAACAGCCATGTCCCAGATTCCCACAAACAACACTGACAATGGACTGCATATTATTCACACTTTGAATACTGCTTTTATAGTTATAAATTCCCTGCTTAGCACACCACTGCACATCTATGTGATGTTGTTGATTGTTAATGGAGCTGGAAATGGAGTTGCTTCTGAATTTTTTGCGTTAAACTTGTCTATGTGTGAGATTATCTTCAGTTTTGGGACCCCATTGCTTCTATTGCTTGCACAGTTCTTTCAGCTTGCTGGGAGTGAAATTCCCTTTTTGATAGTACTCACGTTCACTAACAGGCACCTGTTCCAGACCTGCATCTGTGTGGAGCGCTACCTAGCTGTGCTCCACCCTGTGCTCTTCCTGAAGTACAAGCCACTGAGATACAGGGTGTTTGTCTCTGGCCTAGTCTGGGTGACAGTCCTGAGCTGTGGTTTGATTGAGATCTTTCAGACCTCATTTGAAATGATATTTATTGTGTTTAGTATTGCCATGCCCTCATCCCTTGTGATGCTGTTCTGTTGTGTGGCTGTCCTCAGGGCTCTGAAACAGGCCAGGCCAGGGGAAAGAGTAAGGGAGGTGGAGCAGGTTAATCATGCCAAGATGAAGGCCTTCAAAATCATTCTAGTTATACTACTATCCACGTCAGTTAGTTGTGTAACAGGTATAGCTCAAGTTGCCAGTTTCAAGAGTATAGGCAGTCTTCTGGGAATCCTATTAATGTATTTAATTGCTTTCATCATTATGATGATTACAGGTTTCACCTATCCTCTTCTCTACCTTTACACAATGGGGAAACTGCCTTGCAGCCCTGCCTTGCCAAATACGTCACATTAAATATATTGCCATTCTATATGACTAAATACAGCACGAGCCACTTACTGTATATCTCTAAATGACAGAGAACACTTTGTGATTAGACTGTGATCATATCATGTCACCACATAGTGTTCAGGAACTGTATTTTGGAGTTAGTGACTTGGCTGTGCCAGAGTAGAGTCTGATCTTAATCTACTGTTTATTATTTGGAAAGAAGGTCCATAACCATTCTGTGTTCTTAGGATCTGAGTGTAAGTCGTTTAGTTTCCTGTTTATTTTTTCTCCTATTGTTACAAAGATACATTTGTGGTTTTACTTTGATTGTGTTTATTCATGAAGCTGTTTGCTGCACGATTGTTTTTTGTTCTTTACCAACATAGAAGTTTGCTGATTAAACTTTGAATAGAACTTCATGCTATTGTGGAATACACATTTTTAAATTTGAAAAAGTTAGTTGGTCAATCATCAAAAAGATTATTACACACTTGAACCAAATATTGACATTTAATAAAAAAAAAAAACTCATTTATGAAGTAACTTTATCATTACACAATTAGTTGGTGATTGAATATACATCCATCCCATGGTATGAAATTACTAACACCAGGAAACACAGTGGATACATTTGCGTTCACCTGAGTTCCTCTCTGCTTTTAAACACTGGCCAGCTGGTCCTCATTTACAAATGTAAACCAGTCAAATGTACATTTGCATGGCAGGCGTCATTCACTCACAACCCGCTCATCTATTTGTAAATGTCCTAACAGGTTGAATCTCACACAATCGTGGAGGCCGGCTAGCCCGGTATAACCAGAGCCAAATTCACTTTGTAAATAGGATCTGCCACGCTCCATTGGGGATTGTTTCCCGTCGCTTCACCCTAATGGGCGTAGGCTTCAGGTTCATTTGGAAACCATTGGACTAGCCTTTAACCAATCGGCATTGACCAGTATGAGATTGCTATACTTCCTACTTCACCACTAACAGTGCAAGCTGGTATATCAGCCTTTTCCAAAACACTGTTGGCAGTAAGGAAATAATGTCTTTCCACATTCTTCTTGTTCTGGCTTGACGTTTGCTAGCCTTGCTACTACTGTTTGTATGGCTTCATCTAACGCTGAACACGGATGCTTTTGTTGTTACTACATTTCAAAACAAACACTTCACTTCAACGCCTTCGCACTTAGCCACCCCCACAGGTCACTGATTGGCCCATCCTGCAGAGTGGTTAAGCGAGCCTTCATGCTAACAGGGTTTCCAGACTATGATCTCAGTCCATAACTGAGCTGAGAGCAACTGGCGGCAGAGCCAGTCTAGAGGCAGGCTTGCAGAGCTTTACACAGACGAGCACAGAAGAGGAAAACACCTTTATTGGGTTAAAGACCCACATCGTCTGTCCTATGGAATTATCAGGTTAGGTATGGTCACGTTTTCATACATTCAGAAAGCGACATATCCAACATGTTGAATATATCTTTGCATAATCAAGTTTTAACCTCAATGTACTTTTACCAATATTTTCTAACATTTCAATATTTTGAACTGTGTTATTTGAATAAAGTCAAATAATGATCGCACAAAACTGCCATTTGTCTTTCTTTCTTTTTTCCAGAACATCTGAGGAGACACGAAGCATGGGGTTGCCTGAGGACAACTTTACAACTATCAACACTCTGTGCAAAACAAATGATACTGACCACACTGATGCTGGCGTTATTAATACACTCTATGGTGTAGTTTCTGTGATCACCTCTGTCTCTGGCTTGCCACTGAACGTCTATGTAGTATGGCTGATACTAAGGGGGGCAGGAAGTGGAATCGGCCCTGAGTTTTTCACTCTCAACCTGGCTTTGAATGATATTCTCTTCTTCACTGGTTATCTGATGTCGCCATTCGTTAGTTTCTGCCCAAGACCCCTCGCGAAAGCTGTAACTTTCTTTTTTGGGTTCATTGTGACTGGCCACTGCCTGTTCAAGACCTGCATCTGTGTGGAGCGCTACCTAGCTGTGCTCCACCCTGTGCTCTTCCTGAAGTACAAGCCACTGAGATACAGGCTGACCTGCTCTGGTATCATCTGGCTAATGGCTCTGATGACCTGTATGGTGTTTGTGCTTGTCGAAGGTATACTAAAAATATTTTGGTCAACACTGTTCTTCATCTTGTTTGTAGTGATGTTATTCTGCTGTCTGGCAGTGCTGAGGGGGCTCTGTAAGCCCGGACCAGGTGAAGGAGAGAGGGGGAGAAAGGAAGCCAATCAGGTCAAGATGAAGGCATTCAGAATCATCTCAATTATAACCTTTGCCCAGTTCATAATAATTGTAGGCAATGGTGTTCTTTTCTGGGCACTAACCTTAGAGTACCTCCAGAAGGACATTACCTTTGGAATTGTTTTCTTAATCATGATGAGTGCATCCCTTGCCCAACCTCTCCTCTACCTTCACAGCGCAGGAAAACTAAACTGCTTAGCAAGTCCCTGAAATACATCAGTTGTATTCTATATTACTGTGTCTTTGCTCTATGTACAATGTAGCAGAGTGTAATATCTATTAAACACCTTTTTGAAACAAAACTGTGAACTTTACATCTGTAAACTCTGGTGTGCTCTCAAGGGGGATTACTCTGGATAAAGAGTCAGATTTACTTTATAATTAATATTAAAAACTCTATACTAACTACTAAACAATGTAACAGTCATGATGATGCCATTGTTTATTTTAAGAAATGATAGGTGTTTACAAATGCAACCTAAATCTACAGAGAAAAGGACAATAAGGTTCACTGGTAGGGCATATAAATTAAAGGTTATGAATGCTGTATACCATTCTGCCCTGTGTTTTATCACTGGATATGGTGGCACACACCACTGTACTCTGTATAATAAGGTTGGCTGGCCAGCCCTGTCCTTTTACTTCAATGTATTCACTTTGTACCCTCGGCACCATTGTAAATGAGGGTCTTTTTCCTCAATGTGTTTTCCGAGGCTTAAATAAATTAAATTAAATCAGAAAAGAAATGATAGGTTTTTACAAAAGCAACCTAAATCCACAGACAAAAGGAAAATAAGGTTAACTGATAGGGCATATAAATTAAAGGTTAACTTTTGCCCCATTAACTTGAATGAGACATGATCTTCTAGTTTGTCAACACAGGCCAACTGGCAAAGATCAGAATGAATGCATGGGCAAGCAGAGCCATGGAGAGCATGCTGCGCCTGGAAACCAAAATAAACTAAATTTGCAAATTTGACAGATGAGTTCATCAAATTTGAATCCCCTCAAGTATGTGTACACACAGATTGAGAGTGTTAAAACAATTACATTATAACTCGTTAGCGGAACGTATTATTGTTTAAACGCTTATTCTACCTGTGCAACATATGAAGTATGGACAAAAGACAGGCACATAGTGTGATTCTCAAAGTAAGATTTTGTTGAATAATATGGTCTTGATCTCAAATTACCCAGCAAAGTGACAGAGCAACAGTCAACTAATGCCATTTCATCGCTATGATGTTTTGCAATTAATATGCAGTATCATGTGAAAAATCAGTTGTGTTATATATTGGAATACTTTCTGTAGGGACAAAAATGAATGAGTACAATCTCATCCATCAACCAAATGAGCTGTGATTTAGCCAGACAATCCACATTTGCATCAGAGAAGCGTATATGTCAGATCTCTGCTGTTATATGGCTCTGTATCAAAACAACAATTTGCATATAAAGATGGCGCTTACTCACAGACAAATTCAAAATATATCAGAGAACAAACAAGGGTGAGAATATGCTTCTTAATACAAGAAGAATTCACAAATTCTGGTCACGTCAGGTGTTTAGCAGACGCTTTTATCCAAAGCACTTACAGCGACTCCTTGCAGTGGAGGGGAATCGAACCTGTTTATGGGGCAGCTAACCGCTGTTCCACCACTACATTCTATTCACTATCCCAACGTTCTAATCAACATACACAGGCCTTTAGGGTTGAGACGTAACTGTACAAACAGTACACTGTGGAATGATCATGTTTGTTTCCTTTAGGACTTTTCTGTTTAATTGTAAGTGTAATACATGAAGCTGTGTTTATTAGTTGACTACAAACTATTAACTACATTCTATCATAAATTGCCAGGATAGCAATTGATGATGGTAGCTTAGTGATTCTCCTGACTCAATGTGACCTACGTAAGAGGGGCCCGCTGATTAAGGCCCTCCCCTGTCAGACCTGGGATACTAAAACTGGGACTTTCTCTGTTCTAATGAGAGAAACTGGTGAATCTTTATATGAAGCTGTGCTCTTTCCCTTGATGCGCATCATTATAAATAAAACCTTGTCCCTGAGTTTTCTAGCATTGTTCGACTGAGTCTCCATTTAGCCAACGGTATGAAATTAGTAACACCAGAAAACACCACAGATAAACTTGTGTTCACCTGAGTTCCTCTCTGCTTTCAAAACACTGGCCAGCTTATCCTCATTTACAAACATGAAATGATGACCTGTTAAATTAACATTTGCATGGGAGGTGTTACTCAGTCACAACCCTGCTCGTCTATGTGTAAGGGTCCAAACAGGTTGGACCTCACAGAAGAAGTGAAGTCGTGAAGTTGAGCTTGCTGAGTCTTGAGCCCATGACATGGATCACTGACCTTGGCTGGATGAAAAGACCCACATCTAAATTTTCCATCCAGGTAACTATCACTCATCTTTCCATTGAAATCATCTGGCAGAGTATGATCATGTTTTTATACATTCAGAAAACTGCATATCCCAATACATATATTTGTAAAAGAACGTTGTATTCTAAATGTAATTTAATTGATAATTGTCTAATAATTCCCAAGTTTGAAACAATAGAGAGTTTGGAAACTATAGTTTACCAAAGTTGAACATTTGGAATGGCTAGGTAGTTTTTAACTGCGTGTTTGTGTGTGTGTGTGTGTGTGTGTGTGTGTGTGTGTGTGTGTGTGTGTGTGTGTGTGTGTGTGTGTGTGTGTGTGTGTCAATTCACACACCTCCTAAATGTACATATTACGTTCACATTGAGCAAATAGATCAATAAAGGCGGACATCAAGTGCCAACGTGCCATAAGAAAGAGTTTTAGTTTCGTGGGACATACTGAGGGGGAACAAAATAAATGTTTTTTGAAAATTTACAATATCTCCTGTGGAATGCTAGTAGAATAAATTATTGGTAATAGACACACATCTATTTTAGATGTTGGCCTATTTGAACTGTGTTATTTAACTGTAGTCAACCTTGGACATAATAAACCTGCCATTTGTCTTTCTTTCCTATTCCAGAACATCTGAGGAGACACTAAGCATGGGGCTACCTGAGGACAACTTTACAACTATCAACACTCTGTGCAAAACAAATGATACTGACCACACTGATGCCCGGCATTGTTTATACAATTTTGACTGTAGTTGCTGTGATCCCCTCTGTCTCTGGCTTGCCACTGAACGTCTATGTAGTATGGTTGATACTAAAGGGGGCAGGAAGAGGAATCGGCCCTGAGATTTTTACTCTCAACCTGGCTTCGACTGATATTCTCTTCTTCACTGGTTATCTGATAACACCATTTGTTCGTTTCTGCCCAAATCCCCTCGCAAAAGTTGTATATTCCTTTTTTGGGTTCATTGTGACTGGCCACCCCCTGTTCCAGACCTGCATCTGTGTGGAGCGCTACCTAGCTGTGCTCCACCCTGTGCTCTTCCTGAAGTACTAGCCACTGAGATACAGGCTGACCTGCTCTGGTATCATCTGGCTTATGGTTCTGAGCAGTTGTGTGATCTTTGTGTTTGTAGGTATAACTGAGATAGTTTGGTCTATAGTCTATATAATATTGTTTGTGTTGATGTTATTCTGCTGTCTGGCAGTGCTGAGGGGGCTCTGTAAGCCTGGACCAGGTGAAGGAGAGAGAGAGAGAAAGGGAGCCAATCAGGTCAAGATGAAGGCATTCAGAATCATCTTAGTTGTAACGGTCACCGAGTTCATGATAATTGTAGCCACTAGTTTCATATTATGCGTATAAAAGCTTACAGGGCCTCCATCTCCATGGAACTTTTACTATTCTTTTCTTAATGACCACAAGTGCAGCCCTTGCCCATCCTCTCCTCTACCTTCACAGTGCAGGAAAACTACACTGCAGAGGAAGTCCCTGAAATACATCTCTGACACACTGTCTATTATTGTACACATGCTGCATTGTAACTATACTTTTAAGATATTCTTTTATTATACTTTTAAGATATACCGTAACTATACTTGTAAGACATACTTTTATTTAACTATACTTATCACTGACACATTATTACTGTACACTTGCTGCATTGTAACTATAATTTGAACATAAACTTTGTAATATACTTTTGACACATACTTTGAAGATATACTTTTAATATATACTTTAAATATACTTTTAAGATATAATTGTATTTACCTATACTTGAAATACATCACTAAACCGCTGTAGTAGTACACTGCATAATTGCATTTTTACTATACTTTTAAGAAATGTAGTAGAGTTTAATATCTGATCAACTGATGACCAACAGTAGATTGGCACTTTGTATTCACATATATAGTTCTAATGTTGGTGTTTGAATAAATTAGATGATTTGGGTTGGAGAACATGGTAGTACTGTGCTTCCACACACTCTCCATGAGAGTACAATAAAGAATAGAAAGAGTGCTTCATTATACCACGTGTCCAATATTTCAATTGTTTTAACCTTCCCTATATGGCTTTTATTCACAGCAAAGAACTAATACTTTCCTACATAAATTATATGTACACTTTCCTCTACCTTCACAGCGCAGGAAAACTACACTGCAGAGCAAGTCCCTAAAATACATCAGTGGAATTCTATATTTCTGTGTCTTTGCTCTATGTACAATGTAGCAGGGTGTAATATCTATTAAACACCTTTTTGAAACAAAACTGTGAACTTTACATCTGTAAACTCTAGTGTGCTCTGAAGAGGGATTCCTCTGGATACAATGTCAGATTTACATTTCAATTAATGTAAAAACTTTACACTAACTACTAAACAATGTAACAGTCATGACGCCATAGCTTATTTTAACCGCTAGGTGGGATAAAAATTTAAAAATTATGATGTATTTAGAAATGCAACCTAAATCCACAGACAAAAGGAAAATAAGGTTAACTGATAGGGCCTATAAATTAAAGGTTAACTATTGCCCCATAAACTTGAATGAGACATGATCTTCTAGTTAATCAACACAGGCCAACTGGCAAAGATCAGAATGAATGCATGGGCAAGCAGAGCCATGGAGAGCATGCTGCGCCTGGAACCTAAATAAACTAAATTTGCAAATTTGACAGATGAGTTCATCAAATTTGAATCCCTTCAAGTCTGTGTACTCACTATCACACAGATTGAGAGTGTTAAGACAACTACATAATAACTCGTTAGAGGAACTTAAAGTATTATTGTTTAAACGCTTATTCTACCTGTGCAACCTATAAAGTATGGGCAAAGGACAGGCACATAGTGTGATTTGACGTAGAACATGCCCATACAGGTTTTTGTCCAGGTAAGATATTGGTGAATAATATGATCTTGATCTCAAATTACCCAGCAAAATGACAGAGCAACAGTCAACTAATGCTATTTCATTGCTATGATGTTTTGCAATGAATATGCAGTATCAAGTGAAGAATCAGTTGTGTTATATATTGGAATACTTTCTATGGGAACCTAAATTGAACTTCCGGTAGTTCCAAACTCATCCATCAACCAGATAAACTGTGATGTAGCCAAACAATTCACATTTGCATCAGAGACGAGTATATGTCAGATCTCTGCTGACACATGGCACTGTATCAAAACAACGATTTGCATATAAAGAAGGTGCTTACTCACAAACAAATTCAAATATATCAGTGAACAAACGAGGGTGAGAATATGCTTCTTAGTACAAGAAGAATTCACAAATCATATCAAAGAGTCCAAAGTTTTACATCGCACAACCAATCATGTTGAGCTGGCTAAGTATGCAGTTCCTTATCGCAGTTCACTGCAAAATAACAGAATGGTACATGACGTTAGCATTTTACGAAGCATTTATTCATTCACGCCTGAAAGGCCGCGATTCGTCTGCGCTTACTCCTGGGCCCGCCCCCTCAGGAGTCTATAAATTCATCCGCGCAGGACGAATTCATCCTCTTTGAAAATCTTCGCAAGACGAAGCCCCAGCTCCGAGTACATCCTCTACACTACCAAAAGTCAAAGAGTTTTGTGTGCTTTTGCTCTCTACGGGTTGGTGAGTTATTCGGGTTCTTTAACCCTCACTAGCTCAGGGCGCTGCAAAATTCGTTGACTCAACAAAATTTTGGAAGTAGTAGCCGCTATCCTAGCTGCCTAGCTGGCTAAGTTTCTGACTAGCCTGCTAGCTTGCTAACAACGTGTTCGTTGCTAATAGTGTGCTTGTGTATTAATACTTTCTTCTACTTTCAGAACGAAGATGTCCAGGCAATACCCCGACTGTGGGCATGTGCGTGTCAAGGGTGACCGCCACAGTCGGTGCGTGGCCTGCCTCGGCAGGACCCACGCAGAGGCGGCGCTCTTAGGCGCCGACCCTGCCTGTGGCATCTGCGCTAGCTTGACGCTAGCCAAGGCTACAAAGCGCATTGCGCTATGGGAGCGCAAGGACGCTGAGGGGTCTGCACCGGCTCCATCCGGGGTTAATACCCTCGTAGGACCGAGCGCGCCTCCAGCCTTAGGTAATGTGAGTGTTAGCAGCCGCTTTGCCGCCGCAGCTTCACCCATTAGCCTCTCCCTGTCGCCGCCACCTGCTAGCCCATAGGCTGCGGGCCGCGAGGCGGTGGAGCTACCACCGGCCGAAGTCCTGCCCGAACTGGAGCTGGACTTCGGACCGGATGATGATAGTCTGCTGGACTACTCCAATGAGCACAGCTCGGTCGCAGAAGCCATGCAGACGAGCCATGATGTTCAGCCGCGGGTAGCCTCACCCCCGGCTACGTCACGGATTCTGGGCCAGCAACTCCACGAGGTTGCGCTGAGAGCAGCCAGCTGCCTCGGGCTCCCTCTCCCTCCCCCTCCCAGTGTGCAGTCCTCGCTGCTGGACGGGGAGTTCTACGCTGGCCCCGCCACACCAGCTCCTAGTGCCCTCCCCTTCTTCGAGGAGGTCCCCGTGGAGCTGCAGGCGACGTGGGCGACCCCCTACTTGGGCCGTGCCCCAGTGCCGGGGTTCGCCCCGTACATGCAACTCCACAGGGTTAGTGAGAGCGGCTACCTCTCCTTCCCTAAGGTGGAGGATGCAGTAGCGGGCTACCTCTCGCCTGCCTCCCCCACGATGCGCCTCGGCCAGAAGCCCCTCCTGCCCATGCGAGTGGCCAGGCACCAGGCGGCGCTGGCTGAGAAAGCCTACTTGGCTGCAGGGCAGGCTGCCTGCACAACCAACACGGCGGCGCTGCTGCAGCGTTACCAGGCCAAGCTCCTGACAGAGCTAGCCTCGTCGTTGGGGGAGGATCACCCGTCGGTTGTGGAGCTCCGTCGGGCGACGGATCTTTCACTCCGACTCACCAGGTGCACCTCACAGGCCCTGGGGAGGGTGATGGGTACCGCGGTGGCTACCCAGAGGTCCCTGTGGCTGTCACTGGCCAAGCTATCAGACAGGGAGAAAGCACCGCTCCTCGACGCCCCGGTCTGTGTCCAGGGCGTCTTCGGCAAAGCTGTCGACACGATGGCTGCCAGATTTGAGGAGCAGCAAAAGAGCAGGGAGGTATTCCAGGCTTGGATGCCTCGCTCTAGCGGCTCGGGCGAGCTGTCCTCATCGGGACACACTACGCCCACACAGGGCCAGAAGCGAAGCGGGTTCCGTTCGCCCGCCCCTCTGGCAAAGGTGCCCACCAGGCGAGGCTGGCAGAGACACCCCTTCCGTCCTCCAGCTCAGCCTGCAGCCCAGCAGCAGCCAGCTGCGCGCCCTGCCCAGGGCGCAGCCCACGCCACGCAGCAGCATGCCGCTCGCCGCGGGCAGGGCAGAGGCAAGCCTCCGGCTACCTGATGGTGACAGTTACCCAGTGGCCACACAGGGGGGAGCGGTGGAGCCCACACCGCCTCCACAGACATCCGCCCGTCGCTCACATGCGAAAATCATGTCCAGCACGGTAAGCAGGTTCTCACAAGCACCACACTGCCACGCAGGCATTAATGGCAGTTCTCCTGGCAGTCACCCGCTAGCGTCACGCTTTATGGCGGGGGTGAGACGGCTCAGGGTGCCAGAGAGACACCTCATACCCTCTTGGGATCTGCTAGTGGTGTTACGCGCTCTCACAGGGCCTCCGTTCGTGCCCCTGGAGACGGTGGACATAAAGTTAGTCTCTTTAAAGACCGCGCTGCTACTGGCGTTAACGTCAGCAAAGCGCGTTGGTGACATGCAAGCCCTGTCAGTCAGCCCATCGTGCCTTCAGTTCTCGATCGCTGGTGACAGAGTGGTTATGCGACCTAATTCTGCTTACACACCTAAAGTGGTGGCAACCCCATTCCGCAATCAGGTGATTGAATTAGCAGTTTTCTCGCCTCCTCCTTTTGCGTCAGCAGAGGAGGAACGTTTGAATAAGCTCTGTCCGGTGCGCGCTCCGTAGAGCGCACTGGAGCTTTCAGACAGTCAGATCAGCTATTTGTGTGCTTTGGTGCACGTGCAAAAGGCAGACCTCTATCAAAACCGAGCCTCTCCCGCTGGATAGTAGAGGCTATCGTGTTGTCTTATAAGAGCTTGTCTTTAGATCCCCCGGAGAAGTTGCATGCACACTCTACGCGGGGGATCTCGTCTTCCTGGGCCTTACTAAAGGGTGTCTCAGTGGAAGATATTTGCAAAGCTGCAAGCTGGAGTTCTCGCCACACTTTCATTAGATTCTATATGTTAGATGTGGCTGAACCTAGTTTTCTACATGGAGTTCTGCAGGCGAGTGATCTCTGAATCCCCTGGCCTGAGAACGATATAATGATGAGTGTGTTCATTAGTTGCACATGAAACATCCCAGGGTGGTTTCCTACGGGCGCGGGATCACGGATCCCTGCCGTCTATGTTAAAGGTTGCCCTGTTAAATGTTCACCGCCAGCTGCCTTATGAACCTCTAGGAGGGCAAAGGCTTGAATAAAGTTGGTGTGTGTTGATGGAACTGCAAAATAGCTATTCTACTGTTGTTCTGTATCATTTGTATCTTTAACATATATTGATGTTTCCTGCTCTGATTGGCTGTTGCATGGTGGTTATTGTGTGAGCATATAAATGCTCATATAGGGGACTGATGGAACTGGAAATATTGCTATTCTGTTGTTGTAAGACATTAACTCCTTATGTTGTATCTGCAACTCATTTTGGATGTGTACTCCGTCTGTTTCACTGAGACCTGAATAAGTGGCTTGTGAACCCTCCCCCCCCCCAGATAGGCTCCTTCCTGCTAAGACCCTTTGTGCCATAGTATCACCCCCTCCCCCCATAGGTGAACCCCTCACCCCCACTGTCTCCCCCTTCCTCTCACCTAAAGGGTGTGGTCATCCCCTCTTCTATTGTATTCTACCTGACTGAAATGTATAAATGCCTACACATTCTGCTATCAGGTAGGCCTTGCTCTGAGCACCAAGCTGAGAGGGGGTCTCCACGGCGAAAATAAACTCCAGAAACCTGACTTCAACTCTCCGGTCCCTTCTTCAACTTAAGCGTGCTTACAGAGATTCCATCATGGTCCTTCTTGCCGGGAGTTTCATCTCTCCAAATCAGCAGAGAATCCGAGCCGACGCTTCATACATTGTGAACGGGACAGGTAAGCTATTTACGCTCATTCTATGTGCAGAATTGTTTTGACCAGAGTACATAAGGGTGTAGGCTGTGAACAAACGTTGGATAAATTACTTGAGGTCCAGCGCACATACTTCCAGCGTTGAATTTTTACAGGGTGAAAGACGTTTTCAAATTCGCAATATTAGCTGACCGAGCCATCGTGCCGGTGCAGGAATTTGCTTATCAGAGCGAGGCGGTTTGATTCGATATCCGAGTAAACTGTAATAATTGCAATGGGTTGGGTTGAGGTGCGTGGTAAGGGTAATTTTTGATCATAGCGTGGGGTTTTAAAATTGCCGTCAAAGGCATTTAAACTCGTAGTTCAAGCTGGCCGCAGTTTAGAGAGCTCAGTTGAAAACTTTCTGCACATAGAATAGTCCCGTTCACTACAATTGACTTTATTGTTCATTAAAGGGACCAGGAAGAGTCAGTTTCTGAGGTTTGTTTCGGCGTGATATGTGTTTGTCTGTTCTGTGTTTTATGTTCATTGTGTAAGCCTATGTGCGTCGATCTGTGTTGTCCTGTGTTCTTAAATGGGCAACTTTGACTATCAGTAGCGACTGCGCATGCTCAAACAGCACTATCTGGCCCATGGCTGAAATTTTCAAACTTTAGCCAGTTAGCAGGAGTGAAGACTTATAAGATGGGCCTACATGATTTATTACTCCGAGATAAGATCATTGTATGTTGTGTTACAATTACGAGTAATTGTAAGCATATTAATGGAACAAAGTCTTCGTCCTGGGTGTATATGTTTAAGGTACATGGAAATAAGATGCCTTTTCGGAGAAACGTAAAAGAAATGATTCACATTAGCTGGGCCCACGATAGGTTGGGAAGCCCCTTTTAAATAAAAAGCATCCCAATGCTCGTTGTTCAAGTGACCAGCCGCTGTCTGATAGTCAAATCACACCATTGAATAGTGAGGAGGCAGACATCTGCTAACTCTTTGTGTTGTGTGTTGCATACGTGTGTAACCTAAATTAATTTACCTTGTCTTTGTTTCCCCTCGAGTCAGTCAATGCGTGTCCTGAGCGAACGAGTGCGTGTATGTGTGTATTGCCTGGGCAGCCGTTGTATGAATGGACTTAACACGACTCAATTCCACTCACTGACTGAGTGAGAATATACCAGGACATACTTTTGACCACTGACTTTGTTTTGTTTATTGTCTGGTATGATTTAAGTCTGACAATGCCTTGCTTTACCCTGTATATACTTTTCAATGGTGATAGAATCCAAGCTATCACATAGGGGGAGTTGAAGGCTCTTTGTGACTTATCTACTGACAGTGCTTACACTATTGTATGTTAACCTTTTATTTTGTTGAAGTTTGTGCCTTTAGTGCTTACACAATTTTATTTTATTTTATCGAAGTTTGTGCCTTTTGTCTTTGTTTGTTCCACCCTTATCCCTGTAAGTTTGCCCAAGCCGTGTGCCTTGATTGTTGTCAAGTACTCTTGCACATTCCTGTTACCAAACACCCCCCCTCCCCCTCTCTCACAGTCAAATGCTTTAATGCTTGAATGTTCTCCCCCCCCCCCCCCTCATACTGTGTTTGGTTTCTCATGTGAGATTTGATAAGTACCCGCAGCCAAGAATTCGGACCCTGAGATCACCCAACACTTCCCGTCTATTCAGAGGAGAAGATTACCCCTCCCCTGCCCAACAGGAGCAAGGGGAAACAGCATCAGCTGCCACCAACACACCGCATCTAACACCTCCCTGTCTCTGTGTGTCCTGGGGCTTTTTGGCCTCCTGGAGCGGTGGGCTCAGGCTGAGGTGATGGACTGTCCACCTTTCCCCAGAGATACACACACTCACCCTAAACTAAAGGAATATTGACAACCCTATGACCACAATGGACACCTGTACTCTTCAACCGGCCATCCACATGCTTGGTGTTCCTGATTCAGCACTTGTCATCGTAGAGACTACCCACCCAGAATACTCACATATATGGCAGAAGGACTCTGCATATGGGTTCTGGGTGTTTACATGATAATTCTTGTGTGGGCATAGAAATGCTCATATAGGGGACTGATGGAACTGCATATTGATGTTTTCCTGGCCTGATTTGTTGTTGCATGGTGGTTCTTGTGTGAGCATATAAATGCTCATATAGGGGACTGATGGAACTGCAAAATAGCTATTCTACTGTTGTTCTGTATCATTTGTATCTTTAACATATATTGATGTTTCCTGCTCTGATTGGCTGTTGCATGGTGGTTATTGTGTGAGCATATAAATGCTCATATAGGGGACTGATGGAACTGGAAATATTGCTATTCTGTTGTTGTAAGACATTAACTCCTTATGTTGTATCTGCAACTCATTTTGGATGTGTACTCCGTCTGTTTCACTGAGACCTGAACAAGTGGCTTGTGAACCCTCCCCCCCCCCAGATAGGCTCCTTCCTGCTAAGACCCTTTGTGCCATAGTATCACCCCCTCCCCCCATAGGTGAACCCCTCACCCCCACTGTCTCCCCATTCCTCTCACCTAAAGGGTGTGGTCATCCCCTCTTCTATTGTATTCTACCTGACTGAAATGTATAAATGCCTACACATTCTGCTATCAGGTAGGCCTTGCTCTGAGCACCAAGCTGAGAGGGGGTCTCCACGGCGAAAATAAACTCCAGAAACCTGACTTCAACTCTCCGGTCCCTTCTTCAACTTAAGCGTGCTTACAGAGATTCCATCAGTGTGATTTGGCTGCCACTGTATTATCACGCGGGAATGTATAGGGTCCCATTCTGTTATATCGCAGTGAACTGCGATAAGGAACGTCTCGGTTACTTATGTAACCTCGGTTCCTTAAGCAGGAACCAGATATAACAAAGTTGGCGTGTACAGTGTTACCTTAGTTTGATATTTTTTGCTCAGTTTTTCTTTCCAAGGATGAATTTGTGCTGCGCGGATGAATTTATAGACTCCTGAGGGGGCGGGCCCAGGAGTAAGCGCAGACGAATCGCAGCCTTTCAGGCGTGAATGGATAAATGCTTCGATTTGGGTCCATGACTAACGTCACGTACCATTCTGTTATATCTGGTTCCTGCTTAAGGAATCGAGGTTACGTAAGTAACCGAGACGTTTTCTTATATTTATAAGGCACATTATGGTCAGGTCAGGTGTTTAGCAGACGATTTTTTCCAAAGCGACTTACAGCGACTCCTTGCAGTGGAGGGGAATCAAACCTTCTTATGGGGCGGCTAACCGCTGTTCCACCACTATTCACTATCCCAACGTTCTAGTCAACATACACAGGCCTTTAGGGTTGAGACGTAACTGTACAAACAGTACACTGTGGAATGATCATGTGTGTTTCCTTTAGGACTTTTCTGTTTAGTTGTAAGTGTAATACGTAAAGCTGTGTTTATTAGTTGACTACAAACTATTAACTAAATTCTATCATAAATTGCCAGGATAACAATTGATGATGGTAGCTTGGTGATTCTTCTGACTCAATGTGACCTACGTAAGATGGGCCTGCTGATTGGGCCTGGGATACTTAAACTGAGACTTTCTCTGTTCTAATGAGAGAAACTGGTGAATCTTTATATGAAGCTGTGCTCTCTTTCCCTTGATGCGCATCATTATAAATAAAACCTTGTCCCTGAGTTTTCTAGCATTGTTCGACTGAGTCTCCATTTAGCCAACGGTATGAAATTAGTAACACCAGAAAACACCGCAGATAAACTTGTGTTCACCTGAGTTCCACTCTGCTTTCAAAACACTGGCCATCTGGTCCTCATTTACAAACATGAAATGATGACCTGTCAAATTAACATTTGCATGGGAGGCGTCATTCACTCACAACCCTGCTTGTCTATTTGTAAGAGTCCAAACAGGTTGAACCTCACAGAAGAAGTGAAGTCGTGAAGTTGAGCTTGCTGAGTCTTGTGCACATGACATGGTTCACTGACCTTGGCTGGATGAAAAGACCCACATCTAAATTTTCCATCCAGGTAACTAAGGCTCATCTGTCTGTTAGAATCATCTGGCAGAGTATGATTACGTTTTCATACATTAAGAAAACTGCATATCCGATATATCTTAGAAAAAGAACGTTGTATCTTAAATGTACTTTAATTGATAATTTTCTAATAATTACTACGTTTGAAACAAAAGAGTGTTTTGAAACTGTAGTTTACCTAAGTGAAGTGGTAATGGAAAAAATGATTGGTAATAGACGCAAATCTATTGTAGATGTTGGCCTATTTGAACTGTGATATTTAACTGTAGTCAACCTTGGACATAATAAACCTGCCATTTGTCTTTTGTTCCTTTTCCAGAACATCTACAGAGACACGAAGCATGGGGCTACTTGAGGACAACTTTACAATTATCAACACTCTGTGCAAAACAAATGATACTGACCACACTGATGCTAGCATTGGTATTACAATGTTTAGTGTAGTTTATGTGATCACCTGTATCTCTGGCTTGCCGCCGAACGTCTATGTGGTATGGCTGATACTAAAGGGGGCAGGAAGTGGAATCGGCCCTGAGTTTTTCACTCTTAACCTGGCTTTGACTGATATTCTCTTCTTCACTGGTAATCTGATGTTGCCATTCATTAGATTTTGCCCAAAACCCCTAATGAAAGCTATGATTTTCTTTAGCGGATTCATTGTGACTGGCCACTCCCTGTTCCAGACCTGCATCTGTGTGGAGCGCTACCTAGCTGTGCTCCACCCTGTGCTCTTCTTGAAGTACAAACCACTGAGATATAGGCTGACCTGCTCTGGTATCATCTGGCTGATGTCTCTGATTACCTGTATGGTGTTTGTGCTTGTTGAAGGTATACTACGGATATTTTGGTTTTCACTGTACTTGATCTTGTTTGTAGTGATGTTATACTGCTGTCTGGCAGTGCTGAGGGGGCTCTGTAAGCCTAGACCAGGTGAAGGAGAGAGGGGGAGAAAGGGAGCCAATCAGGTCAAGATGAAGGCATTCAGAATCATCTTAGTTGTAACGGTCACCCAGTTCATGATAATTGCAACCACTTCAATTTCATATTTTGCGAATCAAAACGTACAGGGCCTCTATCTCCATGGAACTAATACAATTATTATCTTAATGATGACGAGTGCATCCCTTGTCCATCCTCTCCTCTACCTTCACAGTGCAGGAAAACTACACTGCAGAGCAAGTCCTTGAATTACATCACTGCCACGCTGTCTATTATTGTACACATGTTGCATTGTAACTATACTTTTAAGATATACTTTTAGTATACTTTTAAGGTATATGGTAACTATTCTTTTAAGATATACTTTTAATGTACTTTTAAGATATACTGTTATTTACCTATACTTGAAATTAGTACACTTGTTGCATTGTAACTATAATTTGAAGGAATGTAGTCGAGTGTAATATCTGATCAATATCTGACTTACAGTAAATTGAAACTTTGTAATCTCATATACAGTTCTAGTGTTGGTGTTTGAATAAATGAGAGGATTTGGGTTGGAGAACATGGTAGTACTGTGCTTCCACACACTGTCCATGAGAGTACAATAAAGAGTAGAAAGACAGCTTTATTATACTATGTGTCCAATATTTTAAGTGATTTAAGCTTCTCTATATGGCTTTCACAGCACAGAACTAATACTTTGTGATATAAATTATATGTACACTAATTACGATTGAAAATGATATGGTTACTTGCCAAAACGATAGAAGACATTCCTCCAAAATACCTTTTTAATGATTTTGTTGCCGTTTCGTGATTTTCACTAAGAAAAAATAGTTCTTCAAGTCACAATGACAATGACAAATAGAAACGGTTAACCTACAAGCTCCCGAGCTTGACCATTTGCTGGCAAAGGTAAATGGCGAAGAGTACGAGCCCGATACTGTATCTAGCTTCCAGAGTTGTATCCATCGATTCCTTACACACCAAAATGCCATATAATAAACAACTTACTAACCTCGACCGTAAATTTAACGTAACGGAAAGTAATTGTGACTTGAAGTCAGTAAGTAATGGGTTGCTACGCAACACCTGAAACTTATTTTTCGTGAGAAGACTTGAGAGCTCAACACATTTTTTCAATTAACAATTACCATTTCTTTTCATTTACAAAATTAAAGGATAGAAAAATGCCATATAATTAACAACTGACTAACCTCGACCGTTAGGTTATGCCGGGAAATATCGCGAGATTGATACGCCAAAGCCGAAGTTTGATATTTCCCGGCATGACCTCACTCTCGGTTAGTAAGTAGTTAATATCAGTCCCGGAACGTTGGTTTGGCTTATTTAAATCAACAGAACTTTTTGTAACATTCAGAGGAGACGTGTAAATAAAATAAATTAGCATGCCAGTCCATAAGTACAAAAAGAGTGAGAACCTCTGTCCGAGATCTTCTTCTGTAGAGTTGAATAAGCCCACACATCAATACATTTCTTCACAATTTATTTCTCGTTCTCAAACTTTTTTTAAATCACAACGGTGAAAGGGAGGAGTTTGCATCCCTGCATTTGTGCTCTACAATTCAAAAGCAGTGTATTGTTACACACTAATTTCACAACTTTGATGCTATTTATTTATCTATTCATATATTGAACGGTACACATGTGTAACGAATCGAAGATCAAACAACACAATTCGATTTTTTTACACCCCTAGTCTGGTACAGCCCAATCAAACATGTATTGTGAGTGACCATCACTGAACATGCTGTATTATATTTAAAGGTACCCCACACTAACCCCTCACTGTTAATAGTACCCTACACTGACACTGCGGTCTGATGAGCTTCAGCCTCCTGTCCCGTCACACATGAAGGATGCTTTGTGATTCTAACACTGGGACCCATCTGGTCACCATCTATCTTGTCATTGCTTCACTCCAATTCAGCATTTGCATTGCGGGTGTAGGCTGTTCTTAACAAAACACACACTGCATGCTCTCATCCTCAGAACATCAACTCTAATGCATAGCAGCCACATACATACATACATATTCTCAGCTGAATACATCACGGCATGGAATAGCTTGTGCAGTGATTTCATCACCTTGGTAAGAATAATGTTTTATTACTGAAAGCAAATGTTCCAATATTTTACTTTTCATGTTTGCATTAAAATGGCTAAGAGCATAACGCAGTCAGTGCTACATCAATGTTTTGACTAAAATTTATAACAAAATTATGCAATCTAGTTTGTCACATTCTTAGGTATTATGAAACACACTTAAGTATTTGGTTATAGAACTCTTACATTTGGACCCTTCTCTGATCACTATTCTTTCTGTATGGCGACAACCTTGTATTTCTAAACTATTTCTCTACTAATACTGTACATCCATAACAATGCATCGTGACATAGTTTATGTTTCGAACAGATTTAATGAATTACACTTCCAAACCCATGAAAACCTCATTTGTTACGGGGCTCTGACACAATAAGTAAAATACTTTGGGGGAAAATCATATTGACTTGAATGATGAATAGCTTTACACAGGGCCTGTTCCAGATGTGCAACGTATTAGTGTTAAATACAATATGACTAATACTGAGTGGTCAGCTAGGGAACAACAACAAATGCTAAACTCTGACATTAGAGTGATGGTTTAAATTTGATTATTTGATGTGGAGGCAAGTCCAAAGAAAACTATAGAAAAAAATAAAAAATTCCTGCAATTACAGCACACCCTGACATTTTTTATGTTACCACATTAGTGTCAGCATCGGAACAGCTGCCCGTCTCGAGATGAACTCGTCTGATGTTTCACCAGCCTCCTCTCTACCCCACAGTAACACCACTGGAGAGGACTGCGAGTGGCACATGGGTCCAATATCCTCCGTAGTCATCAACCTCTTGATAGGCCTACCTCTGAACGGCTACATGGTATTTGTAATTATTGCAAATCGTGCAAAGACATTAGCGTCATGCTTTCTTGAACTCAACGGGGCTCAGTGTGAAATTCTGTTTGCAGTGCTGTCACCATTTATCTTAGTGTCCGAGTGCCAGTACCCAAACGCTCCTAAAGCAGTAAATATGTGGGACGTTTCAGTTACGGCACATTACTGTTTGGACGTCTCCTGTTCCAGACCTGTATCTGTGTGGAGCCTTATGTGGCTGTGGTCCACCCTGTGCTCTTCCTGAAGTACAAGGCACTGAGGTACAGAATGATATGCTCAGCTTTGGTCTGGCTAACAGTCCTCGTATTCTCCTTGATCTGTGCATTACTCACGGAAAGTCTGGTTTATGTTGCTAGTGCAAACTCTGTTCTGCTGTTCTGCTTTTCGGCAGTTCTCAAGGCTCTGAAACAACCTCAACCTGGGGATGGAGGGAGAGAGAGAGGGCCAATCAGGCCAAGATGAGGGCTTTCAAGATCATTCTGGTCTTACTTACGAGCACAACTGTCCAATATGTTCCTCTGCTATTGGTATGGCTTCTACAAATGTGCTTGCCTGAGTCAAAGTCTTTTATTCTCGCTCAAGAGGTTACTACATGTATAATGGTTAGTGTAGTCCAGCCTCTCCTCTTCCTTCCGAGGACTGGGAAACTCTCCTGCATGGGGACTCCATAACTGGATATCTGATTCTATCTATTCTACTCTATTCTACTCAATTATATTAGATTATATTAGATTACATTAGATTATATTAAATTAGATTAGATTATATACACTCAAGCAGCTGTCAGTAGTGGTAGATGGTTTAGGAAATTGATAGGTTAGATCATTTTCATAAAGGTACATTTTCACAGTGCTCCTTCACCAAATGTCAACAACCGCACCTTTCACAGACCAGAAATCACCTATCATTACTAATGTTATCTGTATTACATATTCATTTTGTTACTGGTCATATTCTATGTTTTGTGCCACTTTGTATAAACGTAGAACTCCTTACTGCTATTTGCTGTCATTATATTACAGTGCCATTAAGATTAGCAAGATACAAACACGTTTGATTGCCCTGCTATATGCTATGGAGTGGTAAGGAAGGACATGGCTCCTAAAATGCTTTTCTTGATGTATACTTTACCCAGCCATCTCTTTACCATGTAAAAGAAGGAAAGCTACCCTACTTGTCTACCCACTAAAATATGTCAAATCTCTTACATTGCAATTTGTATATCCATAAACAAAGCACAACTTCCTGAACTGCATTGCTTCATACATTATATTTTTCTAAGGCTGATGTGAAGATTAATTCAAATTTGAGAACATTAGTCTGATAATCATTCATTCAATTTCTGAAAAAATTGCTGCATTGTAATATAAATTAATTACACAGTAAAATTCAGTAAAAATTCTGTATATCCTTTTGTGCTTTTGTGAACAGTGTCGTGAATACCAACACTAGTAAGTATTTGTAATTAAATGGAAACATTCCTTAGAATGAATGAAAAAGATTAATAAAAGGCTATGAGCTAACGCCAGTGCTTGACTCTGCTGTTATACTTTTTCCCTGAATGGCATGGTGTTATGGAAATGGAGTAGTTTGTTTTCAGTTCACATGCATTTGCATTGTGTCATAAGCTCATAAACATAAACAAATAAACATTATATCTACGCACACAAAAAAACAATTAAAAACTGATTTTGCCAGTCTTCATCCGCCAAGTAAACTGAGGTGTAGGCAGTCAACTGACATTTGCATGACAGATGAAATCACGCCACCTCACTGACAATACCCACACACAGAAAACACACGTCCGTCTAAAGTCTATTTCTCCACAAAGAAGGATCACACTGACATAGTACAGTACAGCACTTAATCCTGCAAAGGTGAGCAAGAGTGAGACTGGCTTCCATCTGGCCACTCTACCATAAAGGCCTGACTGGTGGAGTGCTATACTGATGGTTGACCTTCTGTATGGTTCTCCCATCTTCACAAAGGAACTCTGGACCTCATTCATAGGGACCCCTGGGTTCTGGGTTACCTGTCTGACCAAGTCCGTTTGTCCCTGATAACTTAGTTTGGCTGGAAGACTGTTGGTGATTCCAAATCTCTTCCATTTCAGAATGATGGAGGCTTAAGTGCTCTTGGGCATTTTCAAAGTTGCAGAACATTTCTTGTATCGTTCCCCAGATCTGTGTTTTGACACAATCTTGTCTCGCAGGTCTACAGACAGTTCTCTCGACCTCATGGCTTGGTTTTCACTCTGACATACAACATCAACTGTGACATCATATCTAGACAGCTGTGCCTTTCCTAATTAAGTTTGAGAAACACTGTCAATCAGTGAAATACAGTATATGATGTTGTCTGACAAGAACTGTCACTGACTACCAGGGGGTTTATATGTACATTTTGGTCCTTCCATGCCATCCTCAGGGCTCTGAAGCCGCCTGGGCCAGGGGAAGGCAGGCGAGAGGTAGAGGGAGCCAATCAAACCAAGATGAAGGCTTTCAAAGTCATTCTAATTATTTGTTACATAATGGGCATAGTTGGTCATTCTCAGTAGTGGAGTGGGTTTTATTGGAATTCATTTTACCCATAATGGGCATAGCTAAAATGGTCAATCTCAGTAGCCATTACTTCACCCATTACTTTGCTTTTCTCTCTAAGACACGTACAGGCCTCACCCATTCTGTCCTCTATCTTCACACAACAGGGAGAGCACCCTGCAGCCCTGCAGCCCTATAGCCCTGCACCGTCAACCATCACAGATTAAATATGTCACCACTCAACAGGACCGAATGAGGAACATGGCCACATTTTTACCACTGTGAATATAAAAAATGCAAAAACTATTTGCATCCTATAGCATATATACTACACGTACTACACATACTGTATATCTGAGGTACCTAATGAAGTTCTTTAGAAAAATGCAACTGATTCCAACCAGATTCAACTTAACCACATTAAAAAAAAAGAATATCTCAGAGGACAGTTAATGAATAATTTGGAGAAGAATTAGTGACATGGCCTACTGGTAAATGTCGATGTTAGTGCTGCTTGTAGGATGTAGCCTAGCTTCAGCCCAGCTGCTGATATGCTGCACAACTAGTTTTGCAAGAAATTAACATGGGATAGTATTCTGATATATTATCAATATGATTGAATGCAATACGTGGCATATTTCTAACATGAAATAAACAAGACTAAACCTGTCATGATAAAATTACTGCACATTGATTGTCAACTAGGTTTGGCTGGTGTGTATAATACATACCAGCCCAGACCCCTCTGATCCAACATCCAAATACATGATGTGGCTTCCACAGACTCAAAGATGATGCGTCAGTACTGTTATTGACAATAAGTTTGAGATTGCTAACCTCTATAGGAGAAAGGTAGAGCAGAAGTTACATTGTTCGCTCACATTATGATTATATGCTTATTAAATACTAATGTCCATATACGGTTGATTATATACCAATGTCCTTGTCACCTTCAGCCTCCTGTCCTGTCACACATGAAGGATGCTTTGTGATTCTAACACTGGGACCCAGCTGGTCACCATCTATCATGTCACTGCTCTATCCACAATATGCATTTGCATTGGAGGTGTTCACAATCAACATGTTTTCCACTCTCAAAACATCAACCACCACATTTACTCACACATGTGCGTACGTCAGGCAGCCCTACATCTTGTGCAGTGCTATCTTCACCGTGGTAAGAATGATGTTTGATTTCTTCCTTAAAGCCAATAGTGAATACGTCTACTACTTTAGACTGTGTATGGACTGTAGCTTGATCTGTGTTATGTGCTCATCACACGTTTGAAAAATAATAATTACAAAATAATGGAATCTAATTCATTAATTACAGATTGGTAGGATTTGAATCATTCTGCATTCATACATCTTTGTGAGTGGCAATGAAAATGCATGAGATATCCATGCCATTGCAACACAACAAAACAAAGCATGTATGATATTAAGGTCATTAATGCATTGTAACATTTTTATGTCATAAATAGATACATTTAAACTTCCAAACACATATACATTTAATTTGTAATCAGGCTATAAAGCAACAGTATAACTTAGTCTTAATCTTAAACATTAGTTTTAGTTTAGTTTATTGTGACTGATACAGAGCAGTCATTTAGGGAACACATGCACAAGTTTTACATCACAGTGGACAGATGCTTTGAGTGTGCTATGTGGACAGGCCCCGCTGAGGGCCCTATGGAAGTAAATGTCCTTTATCTGCAATTAACAGGTGTATTATAAGAGATTTTAAATGTAATATATACAATCATTTACTGTATATATATATATATATATTTACTGTATTATATATTCTGGACATCCTATCAGTCTTTTTTATGTTACTACAGAAATATCATCATCTGAACAGCAACCTGTCTGAAGATGAACTCGTCCAATGTTACAGCATTCCCCTTTCTGACCCATGCTAACACCACTGGACTGGGCTGCACGTCCAACATGGGTGAAATAGTCAGCTCGACCATCGGCTTCCTGATAGGCCTACCTATGAACAGCTACGTGGTGTGGGTCATCATTGCGGATCCGACACAAACTTTAGTATCATGCTTTTTTGAACTGAATATGTGTTTGGGTGAAATTTTAATGGGAATGCTGTCGCCCTTTAACCTAGCAGTCTGGTGTGATTTCAATGGTGTCCATAAAGCACTGCATTATATCATGTATTTTTTCTATACCTTGATACTGTCTGGCCGTCCTATGTTCCAGACCTGTATCTGTGTGGAGCGTTATGTGGCTGTGGTCTACCCTGTGCTCTTCCTGAAGTACAGAGCACTGAGGTACAGGATGGTATGCTCAGCTGTGGCCTGGCTAATCATCCTGGCCTGTTTTTTGACCATGGCCATAGAGGGGGAAACAGGCTGGAATGTGTTTCCATTTTTAATTCTGATCTTGATTCTGCTGAAAATGTTCTGCTTTTTGGCAGTTCTCAGGGCTCTGAAACAACCTCAACCTGGGGATGGAGGGAGGGAGAGAGAGAGGGCCAATCAGGCCAAGATGAGGGCTTTCAAGATCATTCTGGTCTTACTTACGAGCACAATTGTCCAATATGTTCCTCTGTTATTGGAATGGGTATTACACATTTGCTTTCCTGAGTCTCCAGAGGTTGATCTAATGAACGAGATTGTTTCATGCATTATGATGGCTGTAGGTTTTATCCAGCCACTCCTCTTCCTTCAGAGGACTGGGAAGCTCCCTTGCAAGGGGACTCCGTGATTGAATGTAGTCTATTCGTAAGCCTTGTAAATAGTGGAGTAGTTACATTTTCATACAGCATGCAACAAGTGCTCAGAGTATGTCCTATGTTTTTGTTTTCTCTGCATCTTGTTAGATAGTGGCAAATTACTGGTACATTTCTGAGTGTGTCATGCAATATTTTTTAAAACATAAATATAAAAGGTAAAGGTGTATAACAGTGCTGTGTATTTTTTATTATTATTCTCATTGTGACATTAATTACCATTACTCAAGCTTTACCATATGTTTCATCTTTGACAAGAAAACATTAAAGAGATTTGTATAGCTGTTATTATCATGGATTGGATTGCAATAAAGCTTACAGAAGTAACTGAGTTATTTGATTAATAGAAATGTACAAACGCACTGGGATATTACAGGTGCACTCAGGAAAATGGCTGTTTCTACAGTCTACCAGACCAGACCAGTTCTACCAGACAAGAAGAGAAAGGTAACCTAATGATTGCAGTAACAGTTATTTTCTACAGTTCTCTTTACAGGTAAACAGACATACTGTAGGTCTATCTCTGTAGGGATCCTATCCGTGTTGGCAGACACTTATAATAAGATGATTAGCCTGTCTGTGCCAAAACCAAGCGGTTTACTTGACGTGGATGCTTTACCCATAGGATAGCATTGTATAGCCATTTTGAAGTAACGGGTTAAAGCCTTCTAACTGAATATTATACTGATCGTTCGATCATGATTGTCTCCGCTACAAATCTGCACCCAAAAGGACGACGAGTATTTTTATTTTCAGGTTTTTTTATTATTATATATATATATATATTACCCTTTGAAGTGTTATCTGACTGAGTGGTGCAGCTTCTCATTCTCACTTCCACGTCTTAAAGTGTGCTCTCGTGACAGCATTTGTACCTGAAATACCTTCTGATGCCAGATAATTTACTTATACCTTTAACTAAACATGCCAGGATGAACCCACACAGAAATGGAACCCCCTTGCAGATAGAGAGAGTGGAAGTGTGAAGGAGAGAAAAACAGATCAGATGAATGAAAATGTCGGAAAGTGTGAGACAGACAAAGACACTAGGGGGAAGCACTGGCGAACCCTCAGCGGAGTGACAGTGACTCCACTGCCTGCAATAATGGACGAGAGGCGGACGAGAGGCGTATGAACTCTCCCTGGCTGCGACATGGCGCTTCAGCGTATGAACTCTCCCTGGCTGCGACATGAAAAGCTTTCTTCAGAAGACGCTCCAGTCAGGAGGGATTCCAGCTGTGAGCTTGAACTTCCCTCTCTTTCTCCCTCTCTCTCTCCCTCTCTCTCTCTCTCCCTCCCTCTCTCTCTCACACTCCCTCTCTCTCACCATCACTCTACCTGTCACTCTCCCTCTCTCTCTTTCTCTCACCATTACTCTACCTCTCCCTCTCTCTCTCTCTCCCTCCCTCCCTCTGTCTCACACCCCCTCTCTCTCATCATCACTCTACCTGTCACTCTCCCGCTCTCTCTTTCTCTCACAATCACTCTACCTCTCACTCTCTCTCTCTCACTCTCTCTATATATACTTCTCTCTCTGAGCCAAAGCAGCTTTGGAGCTGATGGGGAGTAGAGCTGAGGGAGAAGGGCGCAGTCAGAGCCAATCCCAGGATATAATCTCATAGGCGTGACAATCCCAGGATATAATCTCATAGGCGTGAAGGGCGGCACATGGCAAACCAGACGCCACAACTCTGCTGAGAGCTGAGGGATCCGGTGAGTCAGAGCTGGGCTTTACAAAGTGTAACTGCTGTTTCCTCAGTTAACACTTCAACAGCACAGCTTCATGTGCTCGCCACACACACATACATGCACACTCATACACTTACACACACACACACACACATGTATGCGCACACATACAGAAACAACCACAAGAAACAGCGAAACACAGTCATCCACTGTAGAGCCCAAATTCAGTACTATGCCACAGTACTATGCCCCCCCGCCCTCACACAGATGAACTCTTGCCACACTTTCTAATATGAACTTTCTAAGTTTCACCTCCCCACTAAACATCAATCACCCCTCTATGTGTGCTTTATATGGACTAATGAGAACAGTATTCCCTTGCTCCCACAAGGCATGTCACACCCAATGGACCTTCATTTAATTGATGGGCAACAAGCAAAGCAACGATCAACGGGCAAAGTCCGTCACACATGAACTAAAGCTATTGTGTGGCATGTGGGAGCGCTGGCCAACCCATGTTTGCACTTACAATGTTGTTCATGGTATTCGATTAGCAAAATGATTGTATCATTTATCAAGTTATTAAATTAGCTTTAGTCCAAGCGCGGCGGACTTTGCCCATCAATGAAATCAGGGCCCAAGGAGACTATTCATGTAGGAAATAGCACTGCTCTGTAGTGATGGTTAGATGAAGTTTCATGAAGCCTTGAAGTTTTACAGCCAGATGTGTTAAAAAATGGTTCAATTCTCAAGGCTTCGAATGCACTCTAGGGACACCTGCTGGTCAATGGAAATACGATACAAGAAAAATTTGTACGGTAGCCTATGGGTTAGCAAAGACCTAATGCATTAACATGCATACACATGAAAGTTATGTCAAATAAAGAAATAGTTATTTTGCAAAGAATATTAAACGTATGATCTGGGTATTAGTCTTTCATAGTAATCCAAGGACTTTGGCAATGCCTGCCTATATAATATTATATAATATAATATATATTCTGTGTTTATATTGGTAGTGTAAGCCATTTTGATGCTGAGGGTTCCTTAAAATGGTGTAAGTGTAAAATGTTGCAAAATGACCCGAGAGTTAAACGAGGCATCGAACATCACGGGTGACGTCATTTCATTAAAACGACTCAGTTTCAAAGGTAACATCACTACTGCTCTGTAAAACCTGATGCAGTTTGGAATCCCGTTTACTTAGGGTCCAACTGAGTCTTCCAATGACTTCAGTCTTAGTCAAAATCTATTGGAGGAGATTGCAAAAGTGTACCATCACAATTAATATTATAACAAAATGTCTTCTTTCAAAGGCAATCAAAATCGCAATTTTGCATGACCATCTGGAAACCACAGTTAAAATGGTGAAGAGAACTGTTCAGGTTGACACCAACATTGTCTTTATCAATTGGACACAATAGCAGCCGGAACCCCCTGGATACCACATGAGTAGAACTGAGCTCCAGTCACTCAGTAATGCCATAATATCTCCACTAATATAAAAATGCAGCTTTATACTGCGGCTGAATCACAGCCACAGGGATATACTATACCAACCCAACTCTTAATCGTGTTATATTGCTTAAGTATCTATAGTGATAAAACAATGCAGCTGTATGCAATCCCTGGAATCCACAAGCAAATCAATAGAAGCAGCATTAATGCAAGTATAAAGTTACTGTTTGTCTCTACCTTAATGTCACTAATATTTCATTTTCATGAGAGAGAAGAGAGAGAGAAGAGAGAGAGAGAGCGAGAGAGAGAGGAGAGAGAGAGAGAGAGAGAGAGAGAAGAGAGAGAGAAGAGAGAGAGAGAGAGAGAGAGAGAGAGAGAGAGAGAGAAGTACAATAAAGTTCCAGAAGACTTTGAGAGGTCACCAGCAGCCTGGCGGAGCTACTCCTGAGACAGAAGTCAACCAAATAAAACAGATTGCTGTTGCGTTTAATTCACAGACATTGATTTCCTATTTTCAATTAATAACTTTAATTAGTGTGGGGCATATTTCACTGTCTGTCTGGAGATGGTCGATGGGACATGGATTGATCGAGACACTGATGCAGATGGGTGACAGCGCTCCATCTCAGTGAAGAAGACAATTATGCTTAGCAGTGGAAGGAGCAGCATGAGAGTGAAATAAGTAGACATACAGATGGACAGAGAAAGAGAGAGAGAAGGCGAAGAGAGAAAGAGAAAGAGAAAGAGAAAAGGGGAGGAAAGAAAGTTGGGGCAGAGTGCACAGCACAGCAGGGCATATCTCCAGTTCTCATCTCCTCAAATGTGGGTCCCCTTTCTCTCCAAAAGCACACACACTCACACACACACATACACACACACACACTGGTCCCCTTGCTCTCTAAAAGCACACACACACACTCTCACGCACACACACACACACTGATCCCCTTGCTCTCTAAAAGCACACACACACACACACTGATCCCCTCGCTCTCTAAAAGCACACCCACCCACACACACACACACAATGGCCCTCAGCACTTATGACAGGTCAACTATATTCCTCAAGCCCAGGAAGCCTTGGCCCATGAATTATTCCCTCATGCTCCCAAAGTCACGGAAAAGTCAATGCTGGGGATAGTGACAGAAAACACATTCTGAAAGAATTTATCTGTCTTTACCTCTCTCTCGCTTTCCTCTCTTCTTTACCCTCTCTCTCTCTCTCTCTCTCATAAACACAAGCACAGGAGAGCTAGAAATCACAGCAGTGAAAATGCATCAACAGAATAAACATATGGAGGCTTATTTGTCCAGAGAGGAAACGTGTCAGAGGGACAACACCCAGACTCCCATCAGCCAATGTATCACATTACATTTTGAGACACGAAAGACTGAGAGAATTAGAGAGCGAGAGAGACCATAACAATGACGACAACAACGGTGATAACTAGGACACTACTGACTTCTTTTCCTTAGTCCATTCTTACCACAGAACCCATGGCCTTTTGTTGCAGTTGAAAAATATCATGAATCCATTATAAATCCAATCCATATAAAAACATGCAACAAGATCACTTTGAATGGGCCTCCAGTGAAAAACTCAACAACTGCAACAATTATTGATGATGATGATGTGTGCCAGTTTGGGAAAACTGAAGCAGAGATTCACAAGGAATACTAGAGGCGAAAGGTTTCCCCCAATGCCAACTGTCAGGATGCAGTTTCACTGTTGAAAACATTTTTCTAGATCTTACCAAAAATGTAAACATAAATGACCAAAAACATTGTTAAAGCATGATAAACAGACAATCTTCATCTTCAATCCTCAGACAATCATTTATGACGTGTATATTGTTCATTTAGGCTGTTAAAGGGGATTTTTTGCCAAATACAAAAATAAACAAATAGTAATGCCTTAAAAAGATTGATCTGAATCTAGAGATTGAATCTAGTATTTTTAACACCAGTAAGACAAGTCTATGTGGAACAGCTTAAGGTTTATTAACAGCTCCAATGCTCTCAAAGGAGCTAATCAGATGTTCACTCAAGTGACTGACACGCCAACATATTATACGATAATACTGTAACCCACCAGTAAAACCTTCAATGGGCTACAAAGACAAACACTTTAAACTTGAAAGAGCCCTCCATAACGGTAGTGAAATAACATGTTATTCCACACTTAACACTTTATTCAAGAACCTTGAAAAGCTATTCTATTCAAAGTGATTAAAGTCTGACAATTATATTATTATAGCTAGGGAGAACAAAAGTAAGCAGATACTGGTCAAAGGAGAGGAGTTTAAGAGCTTAACACTGCTTTAGTGCATCAGAGACCTCAGACCCAGAGCAATATATGCACCAAGCGAGAGGTCAATGGCCCCCCGCTGCAGTCAAACAACTGAGCCGAGTAAATATCAAATAGTAAATACCAAAGCAGACACATCACAGTTTATGAGACGCATGGAGGAGTTTACAAGTCAGCGCTGAAGGAAGAAGGTCACCAGTCGGAAGTCAGCGAGAGCTCTCTGGGGAAATACACCTTCACCCACTAAAAGCCCACACCTTCAACATGCATATTAGCAGAGGAAAGGTCACACATGTCATGTAAAGTCCTTTTTATGAAAAGGGCTGTTTCAATACTGTGTGGTCATTGAAGGCTCTCTCCGCCTCTAAAATGTCCCATAACAAAAGAAAATCTAAAAAGAGATCTCCTTATTATCTCCTTAGTTACTCCTAGACAACAGTGAGATTAAAAGTGAGATTTAGCCTAAATCTGCAGCTTCTCAGATTTCAGTTTGGACCAGATTTCTCCTATGGTGTTAAAGGAGAGATCTCAACAGGGTCACAAATCATGTTCAGTTTTTTACTAAATGTTTTGCCATCTAAATATCACCTCCTCCGTTCCTCTCTCAAGACAACCTTGGTGTTTGGTTTGGCACAAATCTTCACAATAAAGTGCATTTAACTAGCCTGTGACAAGCAGACTCTTCAAAGCTGCTGTGGGGAGGGATAACTAGGAAGTCTTTTTTGGCAATAATGGTACATTTTTACGATACCGTGCCTCAACTCATTTCTGTCTCAAATGATTTCTCTTAAGGGATTTTATGAGAAATATCTGTGATTAAATTGGTACATAACTGAAACGGTAATGAGAACTCATCAAGCTCTCCTGAGCTATCAGAGATCCATCTGTGAGAACTAGAAGGTTCCTATGGGGTGGCTGAGTTACCTTGGTCTGAAGAAGAACTCTTGCATAAACGCCGCCATTCTAAGACACACAGCACTGAAACACTGATGAACACTGACTAAAGCACTGAGATGAGGGTGAGCGTTTCAGACGTGCACCTGTTCAAAGCGGAGATGGTTGCGGCTTTGACTGGGAACAGTGAAATAAATACACAGCAAAACTCAGGATAGCCAGCAGGAAAAGCACACATGCAAGCTCTAAAGAGGGAGAGCGATTAGCACAAGAAAGAAAGAGAAAAATGAGTTCATCCCCCACACGGTTTTTCAGGGCTCCTATAGTTCCCAGAACTTCAGAGGAGGCCATCCAGAGGCTCGCAGCCCAAACACAGCAGGTGAATTCCAAAGACAATACACACACACACACACACACACACACAAACACACACACACACACACACACACACACACACACACACACACACACACACACTCAGAAGACTATTGCCAAACAAATGAATGTCTCACACAGTTCTTCCTTTTCCACTCATTCTGTAAGAGAAACTGAAGCAATAGATAATGCCTCTCTCTCACTAACTTGTGACTATCGCGCACTGGGAGTCACCGGACACTGTTTGTGTGTGTGTGTGTGCGTGTGTGCGTGTGTGTGTGTATGTGTGTGTGTCACTCTGTTAGCTTAGGTCAGCTAACACAGATATTAACGAAGTCAGCTGTCCTTATATCCATCCTCCCCTTCCTCTCTCCCTTCCTCAATCCCCTCTTCCTCTCTCTCACACTCAATCCCCTCTTCATCTCTCTCACCCTCAATCCCCTCGTCCTCTCTCCCACCCTCATCTTCCTCTTCCTCTCTCTCACCCTCAATCCTCCTCTTCTGCATCAACTGCATCTGCTGATTACTGAACAAATTCACCTTCCTTCAACCTCCCCCTACTCCCTAAATAATAATACACTCTGAAAGGCAAAGCATCTCTTTCATAAACAAACTAACACAAACACACACACACACATATTAACCCACACAAAACATAGATAATCCATAAAACCAGCAGCATTAAATCAATAATCAAGACAATACACTCACTATATGTACAAACCCACATATCCTCCACCATGTTTGTTTCAAGCACAATATATCACACTAATAGACAGGTTGAATGGCTATTACTTTAGAATTCACAATCCAGTGTTAAGCCAAGTTTGTCTGAAATAGTCTGATATTTTTATCATGACTGGTATGCTGCTTTCACTTTGTTTTTGAGTTCTACACAACCTCCATAATGTGTTTGTATATTTGTGTGTGTGTTTGTGTCTGTGTCTGTGCAGTTGTGTGAGTACATGTATGTTTAATGAGATAAGGTACTAACTTTGGAAATGATTGTGTGTGTGTGTGTGTGTGTGTGTGTGTGTGTGTGTGTGTGTGTGTGTGTGTGTGTGTGTGTGTGTGTGTGTGTGCGCGCGCCCAGCGTTCAGAAGGATGCGACAAGGGAATTTCACAATGCAGGTCCTTTATTAAGTACTACAACTGAGGTACTCAAAAATAACACAAAAGCAGATCAAAGCATCTGGCTTGCAGCCAGTGCTACCGGCACCTTCCCCTCTAGCTCTTTGTCAGTCCTGCTTCTCACTGACTTTTCAACCCTTTTGTCTCACTTGTTGCTGCTCAGTGCCAAACAATTTGCACCTGAGCCTTCAATCAGTGGATGGCCCGACCTCCCTTGTCCCCAGAGCACCTCCCCAGGGCCCTAGAGACTGCCCCGTATAGGCCTGGTAAGGTAATTCACCGGCTTTTAAACCTAGTGGGACCCCAAGAGCAGCTTGGGGCACCACAACATCCACACATGTATACGCATTAATGTATCTCTCCACTCACCACTTGAGCAGTCCAGTCCGCCCCAGCCTGGTTCACACTGACACGTGTCAGGAGACACACAGCGACCGTGAGCACATTCTGCAGTACACAGCGCTAAGGGAGAAGAACGGAAAGTTACACACTTGTTATGCACACACACGCACATAAAGTCATAGGCCACCCTACCCGTACACATACAAACCATGCACAAACACACACACACATGAACACACACACACACACACACACACACACACAAATGCATGCAAACACACACACATGAACACAAACACACACATGCATGCAAACAAACACACACACACGGCATGCACCAACATAAACACAAACCCACTCAGGAAGAAGCGCCAAAAAGTGAGAATATTAGACATGCAGTATATCTTCCACGCAGAGACAGACCCGTAGAGATTACCCCCGCAGCTCGTAGGGGGAGGGGGGGGGGGGGGGGGGGGGGGGGGCTCCAAAAAATGGAATTACATGGGATGCACACTATGGTCTTATTGTTTTGTCTGTGTTTCCAGAGTTGATATAGAAATAAAGAAAAATATATTTAATTGTGCTTTCTTTGTTAGCTAGGTTAGTGACGTGACGACATAGGTCAGAAGGTCACAGACAGGCGCGGCCGTGGCAAATAGGGAGCTTGAGTTTTGATATCTTGCCTATATGGGGGGGGGGGGGGGGGGCCCTCTCAGGGTTATTCTGCGGGGGGGCCTCACGTGTTTCCGTTACGGTACTGCGCAGAGACCACACCAAACAGTAATAACAGTGATCTCATCACAATGTTACAAAACACAGGAAGACCATCAGCATCTCAGACGCATCTGTTATGCAGAAGTGCGCTTCCCCATACTGTCACTGTCACCCACACCACCGCCTGTCTTGTGTCTGGGTACAGTGACAACTCGGACAACCCCCTGAGGATTTCTACAAAGCAGCAGTGGTCTTGGCCTACATCTCACTGCCTTCCATCCCTGAAAAGGGCTGAAAAGGGTAGCCTGCTGGGACATGACATGCTGCTGGAGACTAAAACACCCCCTCTCTGTTCTGCTCTTAGATTTCCAAAATATTGCATGTTTCTTTATCTTTTTACATCGCAATCTCTACACAAACTGTTTAAAGTGATGAGTGTCTTTCCCTCGATGAATGACATATAGTTCACTGAGAGCTCAGACAGACCTCAACCATGCTCACCTGTGAGTCAAATGACTGAGACACATTACCGGAGGAAACTGAAGTGTCCAGTAGGGGGCACTGTTTCAATGGGTTTAAAATATGACCATTCTCAGCTTAAGAGTGGTGTCCTTGGTCATACGAAAGCCAACCTGCCTTTTGACAGTCCACAACATCCCAAACCCTCTTACAGAAAACAAACAGAGATATTAATCCTCAGGGTCTGGCTGCAGTCCAAGTTAAGTCCTGGCCTTAAGTTCTGTGGTCACAGTGCTGTTACAGATAACATCTTTCTTCCATTCTGCGTAATGCCAGCTCTGCTAAGTACCGCAACATGCGCACAGTCACACCACAAAGGTGAGTGTTACGGTCTGCTGCAATGAGAGGGAGCAAGACCTTGAACCGGAACGTACTCCTTGGCAATTAGAAATAAATATAGATATAAGTGGAGATATATGATAAAAGACGATGGGGGTCGGGGGATAGCCTTTACATGCTCATCCTCCTCATCAGGAGTGAATGCTGCACACACACACACACACACATGGTCTGCTGGCACCATGAATACTGCATAACACATACTATAAGCACTCTGGGGAGGCAGAGGGAAAGAAGGGGGTGGTATGAAACACACACACACACATACATATACACACGTAGGTATGTGGACATACACACAAAGTGTCTAATTGAATTTCAATATCGCAGTTTGTAGAACATAAAGAGGGCTCTTAAGAAAATGACAACAAAACAGCTACAGAGCTAATGAATGAGAGAGAAAGAGAGAATAGAAGGCGGGGGAGAATTCAATGATGCAGTAATTCTTTTTCTCATTTACGTGTGTGTGTGTGTGTGTGTGTGTGTGTGTGTGTGTGTGTGTGTGTGTGTGTGTACAGTAAAGTGTTCTGATAGTCTCAACACATTTCGACCGACCCTCACAATGAACTTCAGGATCCTTTGTGCATGGATGGCCCCTGGGTACCACACTCTAAGAGCAACTAACAGAAGTGTTTACAACCAGAACATGAACGGACACACACACACTCTCTCTTATTAGCACAACCACACAACACAACATGCCAAATATGAACAATTATAATACTGTACATGCAGTTGGCAGCTGAGAAACAATATCAACAATTAATCATACACAATTTATTATTGTATATATAATTTATGAGACTATTAGTCTAAATACACACACACTCCTGCCCCCTACACACACATACGCTTTGTAGTAGCAAAGAAAAAGATGGATACGTACGGACACACAGATCTCCACTCTCATAGTAACCAGGGCAACATTGAGAACGCCGTCGGTACATTGTTCTCACACCCCGCCGATATGCAGTTTTGTAACTTATCCTACAACACACACACACACACACACACACACACACACAAAGTGACGAAGGGGGGGGCATAAAGTGGAAGTATTAATCTACAGTAAATGGTAGTAAATAAACAAAATGATAAATAATCATTCACTCAATTATTTCTGTGTATTCTCAACTCTCTCTGCCAGTGTATTCATTTGTGTAGACGGTCACAGTCTATTTGTGATTTCTACATCTGCATCCTGTTTTACACTCTCCTAGATCTCTCCATGATCTCTCCATGATCTCTCCTAGATCTCTCCATGATCTCTCCATGATCTCTTTTGCATTGGCTATGCTTATACTGTTTTACAAAGCAATCAGTGACAGTGATTTTTAATACGTTGCAACAAACTTCAAACAAGAGCACAAAAATAAGACTGTGTGGACACCTCATCCAAATCCCCCTCTGCCTAAAGACCTTGGTCGGAGAAAGGAAAGAACACGCTGCTACTCTTACAAACAAGTCCCTGAGGTAAAATACTTCCTTAGACACTGAAAGGGAAAGAGTTTCCTTCAGATGGAAGATGGAGGAAAGTGCTTTCCTTCAGATTCAAGGACATCTTAGGCAGGGTGGTGCATTGAGAGGAGAGCTTCAGTGTGCTATTAAACCATTAAACTGTACAATCTAATGCCTCCATCAAAGGTAATCAAAGGTAGAAAAGCACAACTTAACACAGGGTAATGCACATATGCGCACACACACACACTCTCTCTCTCTCTCTCTCTCTCTCTCTCTCTCTCCTTCACACACACACACACTATCTTTCTCTCGCTCTATCTCTCCTTCTCAGACTCCCTCACACACACACGCACACACACACACACACACACACACACACACACACACACACACACATTCACACAGACCTACAATCTCTTAAAAAAGATGCTCAAACAGAGAAACACTGCCACATGTACATTGGAAAACACACAATGCATAGACACAAACATGTAACTGTCACTGAGACCCGTCTCTACAACAACGAGAGAAGGAACAGAGTGGACCTGAAAACCACACATGAAGTGGAACTCACCTGTGCTTGGTGCATTTGAACCAGTTCAGGATGTCTGTGCATCTGGTGTAGTAGATCTGATTGAATGGGTGTGCGTAGGACTCCTGCACCGTGACAGTATAACTGAGGAGAGACACATAAGAGAAAGAGTAACGACAGGTGTCCAAATGTTTCAGTAAGAACTTGGTGATGCTGGTGAATATCTGCCCAGGTAGTATTTTTTTTTTTTTGGCTCATTGCCTCTGTGATCATTTAATATAGTTGTGTACAATTTGAGCTCAACTTGAATTTGAACAAAAAACAATATCAATATCAAAATGGCAGGCAATCATTCCAGTGAAGGATATGGTGACCTGTAAAACAGTTTTGTCATCCAGAGCATGGCTCTAAGTATCTCAGTAGAATGCCACCTGTGTCATGAGCTAAGGAGCGTGTGGATTTTACCTTTTAAATGTGGATTAAAGTCAAAGTGTAAAGGGTCTATACTTCAATTTACTTCAATGTAAATTATAGGGGCCTCCATGAGGTCTCCATAACACAGAGCCATCGAACATCCCATAGTATTTGTCATATTGAATGTTTCCCTGCAAAACATAATAATTTCGGTAATACGCGTAGTTGTTGTTTTCGAGCAGGCAGCAAGCTCCCTGATCAATCGCGTGGGAGTAATTCAGAGGCAGCCTTTGCAAGCACATGGGAAAATCAATGCTTCACCTTTCTGCAGAGAGACAGAGGAAGAGAGAGATACAGTCTCTTTGCCCTTAAGAGAGCAAGAGAAAGATAAAGTTGAAGAGAGTTGGGAGAGGAAGCGGGCGAAAAGAGGCTGCTGAGGAAGAGAGATATGATCTCTGGGCTCTTCTTATTCCCAACTTCTGTTGGAGCAAGGGCTCATCATTCACATCTGGAGACTGGAGTTGTTTTTGCTTAGCAATATTTTATACAGTATCAATTTCCTGACAAGTTCCAGGAGGTTTTGTTGTTTCAGTTTCAGTTCAAATGAAAAGTTCAAATTTCACTTGTGAAATAACATCTTCATTCATATCAATCAGAAGCTAAAGGACTTTTTACCTTCTGGACTAGCAACTACTGCAGTGCAAGTGGGTGTGACCTTAAAGTGACCTTGAACAAAGAGTGAATGAATGAATTAATGAATGGAATGACTAACGGATGGATGGACAAATTGACAAACAGACAAGCCAACCTCATCCTATGACAACAGACGTAGATTTAGAGGCCACTGACATCATGGACTGACACGTAAATGGATGGGCTGTGGGACAGGGAGATGAAGAGCTAGACCATGAATTTCCCCGTAACAGACAACACTGAGACCAACTGACAGCTCAGATGGATGGATACATGGATTGCTGCATTGCTGGGTGAACTGGCTGACCTTTCCCAGTGACTGCAGACGTTGGGGTCTTCTGGATTCAAAGACTGAGCGCAGAAGGGGAACCCCAACAGAAGTAGCAGAACCAGGACCTTCATTCTGCCCCTACAGAGAGAGAGGAAGAGAGAGGGATGGAGGGACAGAGAGAGAGAAAGAGAGAGAGAGGGCGCATTATTACAAAAGTTGAATACCAAGTATGTATATTTACACTAACACACACACACCACCAGGTATTAGTATCATATGTAGAAACTAGGGATCATAAAGCTCAGTCTCTCTGAAAGAAACACACACATTCACGAGCAAATGCTCAATTGCCCATACTCGTTCACTGAAATCAACGGCACCATTACGGATTACCATTACACATTTAAAGGTTAAGTCAGACAGAGGCTTCATGGTTACTCACCATGTCTTACAGTCACTTCAAAATCGTAATAAAAAACATATTCCATACATGACTGGAACTACAGTAAATAAAGTTCATATGCATGATTATCTGTCTTAAAGAGATGCAACCAAGGAAAACAAAAACATATGCAAAGTGTTGTGTATGAACAGATCTGTTTTCACTGCGTTTCATGCACAATACTTTACACATATTCGCAGATGCACAAACACACACACCTACACACACACGGATACAGAGAGAGAAAGAGAGACAAACACATACACACAGAGACACACTCTCTTACAGACCCACTTGTGATGAGATGTGGCTTGAAACCCGATAAGTGCCCAACCATTCATCATGAAAGGGGAGCCAATCAATACGTCCAAGAAGCAGCTTAAACTTTATAGCCAGTGCATAAACACACCAAACGCCCTCAATTACACAGGCCTACAATGTCTGTGAAGCAGACCATGGCAATTCTATCAGACCCTTTCTCTCTTCTTTTCCTCAGCTATCCTTCCCACTGAACATGTCAAAGACGACCATAACCATGCATTTCCCAGCATTTCAAGGCAGCATTTTGAGAGGCTGCAAACTCCTGTAAACTGTTTACTGGGGGAAAAATGCATAGTTCATACACTTGCACAATGCGCACACACGCGTGCACACACACACACACACACGTGTGCAGACGCACAAACACACAAACCCTTATGCCCTACCCAGGTGAATCCAGACCATTACAGAGTTAACAGTGTGTTTAAATGCTCTATGCTTGAACCCTTGCATCTCTCCCCACCCCCATGCACATCCCACCAGGCGAACCCATCACCACCGTCAGTGCACATCACCCAGATCAATACCGCCTCTTACTAGGAGGAGAGCGTGGATGGACGGATGGGCCTGATCAGTCACGGAGGATCAAGCACTCTATCGATGAACCAGGCCCTCTCGAAAACCTCCGCTCCTCACATTGATTGAGGGGCTCGGGCATTGCAAAGGCTGGGGTGTCGCCCTTTTACCATATCAGGTCTGATTAAATGACCTCTCTGAGAGCATCTGAGACAGTCAGTGAGAGGAGCCAGGATACAGCAGCTCCAGAAAACTTTTATTTTGAATTGTGCTGAAGTATAGCAGGTGCCTCCAGGCTGCAACGGGGTACACAAACACTCATGACTTAATCACCCTCATATCAATGCTGTGAGTTATGGGCTTTCTTATACACACAAACACACACACACACACACACACACACACACACACACACACACACACACACACAGTCTGTGAGACCATTACTGAATGTTGTGTGTGCAGTGTCAAACATTTTAAATACTTTTTCTTTTCAGTCTATTCCCTGAGACTCTACATGCACTCAAAAGCTGAAAAATGTAATATGTACATTCATCTATGTCAAAATTCTCACCAAACCTAAACTATTCCTGGCAAATTCTCACCAAACCCATTGTTGGTGATGTGTTGAGGAGTTTTTGAGCAGCATTGCCAGTTTGTCTGTTTAACTCAACAGTCTGTCAGTTAGTCTGTTTAACACAACAGTCTGTCAGTTAGTCTGTTTAACTCAACAGTGTCAGTTAGTCGGTTTAACTCAACGATCTGTCAGTTAGTCTGTTTAACTCAACATTCTGTCAGTTGGTCTGTTTAACTCAACAGTGTCAGTTAGTCGGTTTAACTCAACGGTCTGTCAGTTAGTCTGTTTAACTCAACAGTGTCAGTTAGTCTGTTTAACTCAACAGTCCGTCAGTTAGTCGGTTTAACTCAACAGTGTCAGTTAGTCAGTTTAACTTAACAGTCTGTCAGTTAGTCTGTTTAATTCAACCCTCCCTCTGGTTAGGTCTGACTGAATGACAGCGGGTTTTTCTTGGCCTTTCTGTCCCTCTTTGCATGAATTGCACTGAACTGAAAGACCTGTCAGAAAGTCTGCAGAGCAAAAGCAGGGTAAAAAAGAAGGAAAGGGAGGTGGAGGGAGGGATAGAGAGAGATTGAGAGAAGGAGAGAAGGAAATCATTGACAAGAGCGAGGGAAGCATCAGGCTAAAATGGATTAAGTAGTGATAAACAACTTAAGGGGTGACGACTGCTTCGTCTCTGGATCGAAATGCAGGGTCTGGATTCTCAAATATCCATGAAGCACTTTGACTTATAATGTTGCTTATTCTGTCATACTGGACTGTTGCTGCAAATTATATCCATCCTTAAAGCATCCCATGGAGGGAATCTAGCCCCAGAAGTATACAAAGGCGCATGTCTGTCATCATATCCAAGTAGACAAGGGTAGGAGACTAACTAGCAATACAGGTGAACAGCTGGAGCCAGGCTAGTAGGAGATGGGAAAAGGAAAGCACTGTCACACTCCCATGCAAAAGACAAAGAGGATGAAGCCGCAAATGTTATTGCAACTACCATCAAGATTGCATTCATACTCAACACAACACTCAAAACTAAGTAGCAAGGATTAGCAAGAAAAGAGAGAAAAGTAGAAAGGGATACCATCGGAAACAAAGATGTTGCTGAAGTGATGGAGAAAGGAGGTGAAGAAAATAAGTGAAAAAAAACCCACCCAGTTCTGACCACAGTGGCGACGAGGACACTGATCAAGAAGGAGAAAAAAACACAAGATCAAGTGGCTCTGGTGGAGTTCAACACCTCCCCCAGACTCCCCTTTCACCTCCTCACAGTAGCCAATTAGCCTCTGCGTGAGGCCCAATGTAATGTGGGGATAACACGCCGCCTCTTCTAATCCTCCAAAAAAAAATTACAGCAAATTAGAGCAGCACTTCTGAGCCCATTTATTTGCACACAGATTCCATTCCTCTGGACTGCAGGTACTTCAACACTAGACACTGTGTTTGTGTGTGTGCGTGTGTGCGTGTGTGCGTGTGTGCATGTGCGTGTGTGTGTGTGTGTGTGTGTGTGTGTGCGTGTGTGTGTGTGTGTGTGTGTGTGTGTGTGTGTGTGTGTCTGTGTGTGTGTGCGTGCGTGTGTGTGTGTACATGAGTGTGTCTGTGTGTGTCTGTGTGTGGGTGTGTGTGTGTGTGTGTGTGTGTGTGTGTGTGTGTGTGTGTGTGTGTGTGTGTGTGTGTGTTTGTGTGTGTGTGTGTCTATGTGTGAGTCTCTGTGTATTGAATGAACTTGTGTGTACAGAGTTTCAAGTTTAGTTTTCAATGGGTATATTTGTTAAGCTTTTCATCAGTCCAGTCACAGACACAGTACAGTCTGAGGGAGAGACTGAGAAAAAGATTGGAGGCGGGAGAGACATGTAAGAATGATAGACAACAAAACAAAGAAACAGAATAAGGTCACCATCAGATTAATTTTATCCTCCAGCGGTTCCATTGCTTTGTGGCAATATGACCGATATGACAGGTTTACAAATTCTGTATTTAGATGCTTTTTTACTCCTGCTTTGCCTGTTCTAGACGTCTCATACCAATATTTCAGAGGCTGCTTATATATTTTTAGACATTCCTTGTGTCCTAGCCAGACAGCCACTTTAAGTTAGCTATACTTAACCACAGCCGGTTTGTTGTTCAAAGAAAATGAATATCATCAGTATGTTCTCCCACTCTATACATCGGTCATCCCAGCTTCTTGCAACTTGCTTCTCTAACTCCTCAACTGTCACCTTCTACTTCTCTGTACCCCTCTATCTCTCTGTACCCCTCTATCTGTTTATACCCCTCTATCTCTCTGTACCCTCCTATCTGTCTGTACCCCTCTATCTGTTTATACCCCTCTATCTCTCTGTACCCCTCTATCTCTCTGTACCCCTCTATCTCTCTGTACCCCTCTATCTGTTTATACCCCCCTATCTCTCTGTATCCCTGTCCCATTATAGTGTGTGGTAGTTGTTCTGATCTTCTCTGAGGTAGGCTTTTTTAACAGCTCTAAAATCGATTTCAATACAGATATGATAAGGCCATCCTGAAAATTATGTTGGTTTGCCGTAACCCAACCAACTCAATCAAATTGATTGAGAAATATGTCTTTCTTTTGTCATGGTCAGAATTGACTTCACGATCAAAAGCATTATTAAGAAAAAAGACCATGGCCCAAATTCACAAAACATCTTAATGCTAAAGGTGGCTCCTCACTTGCTGATTTAGGAGAAACTTAAAAATACTGGTTGTGTCAGTCTTAACTTTGGGACTCCTAATGTGTGTAACATTAGCATGAAACACAAAGCGACTTAGCGCTAAAACTAGCAACTGGAAGTCTGGGAACTAACAGGTGGTCAAGAGGACTCCTAACTCACTAAGACCAACTCCAAAAACACATAAAATCGCAGTTTCTATCATTCCACATTGCAATGTATCGGAGTGCAAATACAGAATCACTTACATATACAGTCTCAATTGTGGGGGAATAATTGTGGAGCTTGTAAGGGGTACAGTAACGCCACTAACAAACCAAAACAATACATTCTTTCCAAAATTAAATTAAAGGTAACATTTTATCGTTCTATTAAACTAGCTCTACACAAAGGTGTTCACATCATCATTTAAAAAATTCTCTTAACCATAGACAGGAAGGCCTGGACCGTCAAAGCCTGGGACACCATGGGCTCCAGCAATTTCGCTGGGATGGGAGAGGGGAGTGTTTTGCCTCATGTATGTGACTTTGTGTGCTCTTGTACAGTCACTGCATGCCTGCTTGCATACAGATGTACAGTATGTGCATGTAACATCAAAGAAGGGCCGCATAATTTTTTTAATTACCAACAAATTGTTTTCTTTCTGTAATTTTGCTTAGCTCAGCTTAACATAGCAGGCAAGCTAACACACTAGTGGGTATCCTATACACATACAATAAGCTAGCAGCTCTGACAAGTTGTTGGATAGAATATTAAAAGCTAAATACAGAGAGCACACAGTGCCTTGTGTTATTAAAATAAATGTGACGTGAAGTCCTGAAATGAAGTAATTTTCAATAGGATGTCAAAATAAGAAAAGTAGAAAGTGACAGAGGCATGCACAGCATCTTGTTGCTATTGTTCTGTTTTCTGAATTAGAAAATGCTCTTTATATCTAATCCAGAAAATCGATTTTTTTTTTTATTGAACCACCTTTTATTGTGATATTTACGGTCATGCTTTTAATATTCAGGGCACGTTTGAAACAAAGAGTGTCAGAACATTATATTTATATATTTGTTTATATTTATATATATATTTATATTTGTTTCACAACAACAGCTATCTTCTGCCACTTTAACTTGATGATCCAGGAATACTGAACCAGGAATAAAGTGACTCTGCAAGTTCTCTGCATTTAATGCATGGCTTCGACTGTAAGTGCTGATAAAGAGTGACAGTGCTGAACAGTCCAGAGACTCAACACAAAACAGAGCAGAACACCTCGAAACTGTGAAGGGGAAGATTGCATCAGCACAAGCATAGTCGTATCTCTCTGGTGTACTGTGGAAACATATCCAGTCTGAATACCAAAGAGCTTATAGCCAATTCACTCCTCGAGTCTGTCCAGTCCAGTCTAGACCAGTGATACAACTTAAATCAAATAAAATGATTTGTGAATAAAAGTGTGAATAAAACATGTATACAGTCAAAGACTAATTTGAATGTATTCACTGTCACAGCATATGCATGTCAGGGTGTTTTATCACATTCTTCGTGTTGTCTAAAGTGTTCCCCAGAACTTTAATTATACATCACTGCATGGACAGTTTCAAATGAAAACTAATAAAAAAAAACATCAGCGAAGGCAGTTGGGTTCAAGAGTTATTACATCAGAATCCTCTCCTTTCCTCTGCGCCCTGTTTCAGAAGGGAGGGAGGAAGCCTTCACTGCTGAGCGAAGACAGAAAGCACAATTTGCGAGAAATTGATTTCCCCCTCTGTTTCCACACTTCAGCTCACACCCTATGGTCAATCACGCCAGACACATTTGGCAAGGCGAAAGGCTCAGAACGAAACCAAACAGAGTGTCAGTGGCGTGTCATCCATGCTCTGTCACCTACCTGATTATAAGCGGAATCAATTCGCTCGCAACAGCTGAGCAGACTCTGTACTTTTGTTCTGAGTTGCAGCAGGGAAAACAGGGCCCCACCAATTTTGCCTTCCAAAATATTCAAGAAACTTTCATTAGAAATGTTAGCATGTTGCTAAATAATGATCTCTGAGCATGGTGCTGTGAGCGGGTATCCGCATGCAAAAACCTCACGTGGTGTTAAAGGAGTATATTTTAAAGCATTTGCACAGTTGCTGTTGGCGAAACAGAAGCAGCAGGAGTCGTCCATCGCTCGCAGACAGCAAAAAGATTTAAGACTGCACCGCAGCATTATCAGTAAAAAGTCACAGGATTCCCCAGTGACTCATACCTGCCATTTAAGAGAAGCCGAGCAGGATGGATGGAGCAGCTAATGAGAGACGAGGGGAGATGGAGGAGTGGAGGCTTATCGGCGAACACGCTCGCACTTTCTCTCCCTTGCTCACACATCATGGCGAGGACAGAGAGAAGGGCTCCGAAGAGACTAACTGAACCTCTTTTGCAGGAGCATTTCATGCAAACTTACAACTTCAGCCTTAACACACGCTTAACTGGGGTAGGCCTTCCGCCTCCATCAATAAATCGCCTGTTTTCCTTGAGGAGATGTACAAAATCATGTCATACAGGGCTACGTTCCATGACAAACAACTAGCTGTTACTCTCCTACATCAGGATAAGATTTGAGGTAAATCCAGTCTCACAGAATAGGGTACTGCCAGAAACATTATAAAGTTGTCAAACACAGATTCAGCAACATGGGTTCTTTAAAGGTTGTTGTCGAATCCAGCTAGAAGCATGTACCAGTAAACTATCTTAAACAGAAGCAATAGTTATCACAGAACAGAATTTAGAATAGTTCAGGGGGTTATTCCAGATGAAATCACCCACTGTATAGTCAAGAGTATAAGTACACTGTCGTCTGCATCTTATACTGAGGCAAGAAACATTTCTCTTGGGGTCACCCGGATCACATAAAGAGAGAAAAATGAAAGGTTTTTCACGTCCGAGTTGATTCCCTCCCGGGACCATCAGACAACCCCGCTGAGCTGTCATGAAAAGCTGACACTTCACAAGCTCTTGGTCACTTGACCTTTAAAGTGCAGTGGAAAATATATAAGACCCAAACACTCTGGTGACAAACAAGACATTTATGACTGAAGATTCTGTCCTAAAGGAACTATTAACTGGGACTGAACCTGGAGACATAACCACCTTCGGCCAGCCTTTTTCACTTCAGTAACATATTTGAGAAACACTCTTCATACAGAAAGCTTGGCACTGGAGTGTAACAATACCAATTTAATGAGGGGAAAACGTCACAGGAAACATAACCCATGTCAAACCTAAAAGGCAAGTCCAGGAACTCACAAAGCAAGCAAACAAGTGTAATAACAGAAGATCTGCCAGAGTCAGAATAACTAGGCATACAAACGGTGAATGTTCTTGGGGAAAAAGCTATTTTTGTTATTTAGGTCGAAATACTGTATAAAACAAAGAGAGCAGACTGAACAAGCATACACGATCCATTTATCACAGTCATGTAATAGCTGGAGAAGAATCCTCAGAATCGTTATTCTGATGGATCATTTTGGCTTTAAAGACAAACCCAAAAGGCCTTCTCTAGAGCACTGGGGGTTAGAGCTGCAGCAAAGACCAATGGGGAAACGTTTGAAGGCAAATGTAGTTGTGATAGGAGGCAGATTACATGATGCAAGTTGTCAGCTGTCCTCCATGTAATACTGAAGCAAAAGTTATTTTTTCATTAAAATGTAAATTACTGGAAAATATGACAACAAACTAAACAAGAGGCTAGGTCAGTTTGTAGTATTTTGTGGTACTATTAAAAGCTAAAATCACTGCCCTCTGATCCTGATTCTTAAGGAACGCACACGAAAACAAGAGTGTCTCCTGGTGATCTGCCAGCGATGACCCTATCTCTCCTGCCCTCCAGGCCCTAATCCCATTCCTCCATTCAGGACAACTGGCTGGCACTAATGAACTATCCTCAGAGGCTAAGGCGGCCTTTCCCATTGTGGTGACTTCTGGTCCCGTGAGCACACACAAAGACGGGGACTCCTCTCCTCTTCTAATGTCTGGAGAGTGTCCTGAGCTAGGTCACTTCGCTCCTGGGATTTAAAAGCCTCCCCAGCATGCATCTCCGCTTGATATGATTGGCTCAAAGAGCTGACAGAGTCTCTGCCTTGTGACAGGGTTGCCAAAAATGACTTATTCCTCCAAGAGGAAATGTGTGTTTGTGTGTGTTTGTGCGTTTATGTGTGCGTATGTTTGTGTATGTGTGTGAATGTGTGTAAGAGAAAGAAAGAATATTTATGTTTCTTTCCCTTTTTTTATTCACACAGCAAATATTATCTGTTCACTTTAGGTCCTATTTCATACCTTCAGACAGTGGTTTGATAAATAATGTTTATGGTCTTCACTCAAATGTTGTCATAATCACTGCTTTGTGCCTGCTGTCTTGCTCAAATATTCATGATTTGGCATGTCTGCATTTGTATGTGTGTGTGTGTGTGTGTGTGTGTGTGTGTGTGCGTGTGCGTGTGCCTGTATGAATGTGGGTGTGTGTGGGTGTGTTTGTCCGTGAGTATGGGGGTGCATGGTCACTGTATGTGTGCGTGAGAACTGTCTGCATGAAAGTAGGTCTGAGTATGAACCCATTTGGACTGTGTAAGTGTGTTAATGTCGGTGCATTTGCGTGTGCGTGTACAAGTGTCTGTGTGTGTGTGTGTGTGTGTGTGTGTGTGTGTGTATGTGTTTGTCTGTACACCCACAAGTCCTGAGGAAAGCGCCGTCCTGTGCTAAAACTACTTCCTGTCCTGCTGGAGAAGCCCAACGGCACCACTTCAATCTTTTATGTTTCTCTTTTCTTCTCTGTTCCTCTCTTTGTCAGGCATTGAATGAAGTGGCTGCTGCCCAGGGCTCTCGGCCCTAATGGCTCCTCTGCTCTCTGTCAGCACAGACGTTTCAGTTCAGCGGGAGCGTTTGTTTACTTCAAAACCAACACAGATCTGGAAAAAGGCATCGCCCAGTGCCCCTCCATCAGCGAAACAACTACAAAATCCATAATTCATAAAGCATTTGAACCTCAACTCTTTAAGACTGCATTTTGACTCACAGTTTCAAAGCAGTCTCGAAGTCTTCAAGGGAACTGGAACACATTGATCTCTGTGAGTATTTCAGCCGAGATAAATAAAACTGAATGATACTTTTTCAGTATAGTTTAGCTTTAAGTAAAGTAAAGCGTGGCATCAATGCACTTTAGCATATAAGACACGATAATAATATTTTACAATGTAAATATACTAAATAAATATATCGGAATATATACAAAATCTTTATATAATGTGGTGAAAACTCCCATCACATGGGATGTCAGAACCCTATTGAGTGGTAGTTTGATCAAGGAGAGCATATGCATGAATCTACTCAGACAGCCTGAAAACAACCCAACAGTGCATCTCCATTGATCAGCCCTAATCAAAGGTATTGATCCTGCTGCACACCAGCTGGTTGGTTTCAGAAGCCTTAAAAACTGCACAGTAAGACTGCATGTCTGCTTTAGTAAGGCAAAATGAAAACATGGTTTCACAAAAAACGTACACCTTGACTGCCTGACGTCATAACATTAACAATTGCAACCAACATAGCACACTGGCCTTTTTTCACCCTATCCCCGTATGGACAGCTGTTTCAGGACAGTGTGTGCAAATCAGCTCAGTCCCAGCCTGTGGACTGCTCAAATAGACCACCACATACATAACCAGACATATAAGGCCTGAGAAATTGTCATAGTAAGCTTTTTTTAGTAAGCCTTTTACTAGTAACTGACATTCTTGGGCCATTAGAGTGAATGTGGGATGTCAAACGAAAAATACAGGTAATAAATTAATGATATATTGAGCAGATCATATCACCTTTCAATTTCTAATCCCTACCTACACTCCATAAAGACGGGAATTTCCAGACATTTTGGATATCATTATGAAAAATAACACAGTGATTGGAGGGTGACATGTAAGGCCACAATATTCTACTACGTGTTTTCCATAGAGACAAAAGCATATCTAGACCCAGACCCACGTCCCCAAAGGTTTCTGCATGTCAGTCTCACTGAACAGCCTGGGAAGACTTACAAACACATTTGCTTATGAAGATATTAAGTGAGCCTCCATTTTTAACCAATCAGAGAGAGAGAGGACAAGAGAAATGAAAATTCTTGAGATTTGGTCTCAAGGATATCTGTGAAAAATGAGAATGCAAGTGAAGGGCTGGACAGCACACAGCAAAGGAAGAGACACAGGGACAGAGGTGTTTGTTTCCAACTATCTGGCTAGCATGAGCACAATTAGTAGGTCTTGCTTGTGGCTTTAATTACACTAAAAGCTTCCCTTTCTAACAAAGCTCATTACTGTATTGCCATAGTTCACTGGGAATACATTTAACTCTGACACATAAGAGCACTACCTCAGAGGCTCAGACAACAACCAACAACACAGGAAGTGCTCCTCAATACAGTAAATGCCTTTAAAGGTTTACCACTCATCATCCCCTCTCAAGCTGCCCTTGTACACCATTATTACTATAATACTCATACTAAGCATGGTAGTTGCTATTATTGTTGTTGCTGTTGTTTGTGTTATTATTATTATTATTATTGTTATTATTATGTTTATTTTGCTGTTGGTATCTTGTTGTTGTCGCTTATGTGCGTCCACGCTCAACTTTAAGTGATATAGTAGGGACACTGAAAAAAGAAACTGAAAAGCACACTATATCTTTGTGAAGGTGGCCTTCAAATTATCTGGTAATACTTCAGAGTAATATATCAAGAATGTAGGAACAGGAATACAGGCATTCTAAGGAGCTCAGGAGAAGCTCTGGGCACTTCTCCATACGCCTCCTAGTGGATATTACAAATACCGCAAACCAACAGTAGCTTGTCTCTGTCAACTGCAAGTAAATCTGGCAGTATATAATATCATGTCACAACTCTCTAATCCAGACAGGCTAATCAAACCACATCCACTCTGTGCATACACACAAACAGCCCTCATTGTGGTTTAGATAGCCTGTATTCTGCCAACTTTCAAAACATCACCCCGTTTGCATCTGACAGATCATTTCAATGTGACATTTTGTTTTACAGCTCTTTTCAAACATCAGATGCCTCATGTGTCAGATGCCTCAATTTTAGCACAATCAATTAAACTAACGTCTTCTGGCAGAATTTTCACATCCTTTCTCTCAAAATATCTCTGAATTATTCTGAGCCAAGCTTTGACATTTTTTTGATACAGCAAAGCACGCCAGTAACAGAATTGAACTGAACTGAAACTGAACTGAACGAAATAGAACACTGGTATGTGTGTACGGACACATAACCACAACAGCTTAAATAGTTATTTGACTAAAATAAATATTCAGATATTGAAAATAATCTTAGATATACTTTGAGTTCAATGCTATGTAAAAGCAACCCAAAGGGCAGGAGACTAGCCTATTAGATTGTCCTTCACCCTCAGAGAGATTTATTCCTAATGTGTGTTAACATTATATGTAATGGTAAGGTGTAACGACAAGCTATGGCAACAGCAAACTTTCTGAAGTTCTCTCCGAGGTAAATGCTACAAGTAAGCAACAGAGGATATCCCTCAAAACTGAAATATGGTCTGTTCATCAGCATAACTGACGGAAGAATAGGCTAGAGTCCCCACACCAACAGCATACAAAGTAAACAGACTTCTTCCGAGAGGCAGCGGTGAAAGGACGTTGAGTGCTTACCTTTATCCAGATTTATCCACAGAAAAACGGTCTGCAATCTGTTAATGTTTTTCTTGTGTCACATCCAGATTTGAACTCAATTCGTTCATGTCCTCTGTTCCCGGTGTTTGTAGTTCATCCATGCGCATCCACTGGCGCCTCTTCTCTTTTCCATCGAGCGCGTGCAACGCTGGTACTTAAATTGTTTTGACGTAAGCCCTACATCGCGCGCAGCCATTCAATATCCAGTTGTGCAGTGGCCAAAAACATACCAAATTGAAACCTAACCGATATAATGAAAAACTGGTCATTAAAGGTAGCGGTTCTAATGCTTTCAGAAAGTTTCTAGTTTCATGAGGATGGTGGTTGCCAACTTAGCGATATATTACATTAAAACGCAGGTACAGAGATACAAATTGTCACAATATGGTATGATCAGTTAATTATTAATTGCATCTCAAACGATGTAAGACCAATGTATGTGTAGCATTACATTTTGTGCTTCATTAAATAAAAAGGAAAACATCGATAGAAACCCACAACCGTCCTTATTTGGAAACTTCTTTTATTTTAACCTGCATAGTATGAACAAAAGCCATCCTGCTGCGTGTGAACTTGTGGTCTTCTATGAATCGTCTTTGAGACTATTTGTGTCCTACACTGTCTTTGTTTCAGATGTATATATTGTGCATATAATATGTCCATGTGGAACATTTCGGCACTATCTTAATCAGTACTTCCTGAATGCATCACTGATGTGTATTTCCAGAGTATTCATTCGTTTGTTTCAGCTGCATTTTTCAGCTAATTTAGCAACATTGGAACTCATTTAGGAACTCATTTAGGAATTTCTCCAACAGCCATATCTGGGTATTCTTTCTCAACAAACTGACATAGCATTGCATTTCACAAAGGTGTGTGTACAAGGTCATGAGTGAAATTTTCTGCACACGCTTATTAGGTGATATTTTGCTGATAATACTGAAAAAAGCTGGTTTAGTTGTTGTTATGCACACAAAACATTCTCATTATGCAGCAAATCCTATATTAATATGAGATGAATGGCTCCCACAAGGCATTTTTTAAGCAAGGTCTGTGCATTGTCTAATATATCTTTTGCATCATTGATGTGAATGTATGTGTGTGTGTGTGTGTGTGTGTGTGTGTGTGTGTGTGTGTGTGTGTGTGTGTGTGTGTGTGTGTGTGTGTGTGTGTGTGCGTGTGTGTGTGTGGGAGAGAGAAAAAGAAAGAGTGCTGACCATTATGGAATTACATTTTTACTCCACAAAACTTGGGGGAATGGACTTCAACATGCTGAGCAAGGAACACAGAAGCTCACACACGCAGAGGGTGGGAGAGAGAGAGAGGGAGAGGGAGAGGGAGAGGGAGAGGGAGAGAGCGAGAGAGAAAAGGAGAGGGAGAGGGAGAGAGAGGGAGATATCTAAGCTTTGCTTGCTTTACTATTGTACGCCTGTATTTGACATTATTTGATATTGTGTTTTAAAAGAGTTAATGATAGAAGTAAGAGAGCCTTTTTTAACAGAAAATTACAAAAATAAATTCAGCAGGGTCTAATGTCTCAGTTGAGAGCTGCATCTGAATCATACCACAAGAGGGTGCAAAAATACAACTACGGAAAATATCTGTGAGAGGTTTTAGAGAGCATTTAAAGTTGAAAGGAATAAAAACACAAATCTTTTTTTTTTCCTGCATGAAGTATTTTTCAGTTACTACACTGAAAACTAATAGTGTATTGTGTAATTTTAACACAGCACTCTCTGGAAACACTATCTCTAGATTTCTTTGTGAGAATGTCAGTAACAGTGTCAAGGTCAGGCCATCTTTATTATACAATATTCTACAGGTCCACATTCAAACCAATTCAAAACCAAATTATTATAATCAATGGTCTGAAAGGGTACACATAGCCTACTGAATAATAATAATAATAATAATAATAATAAATATAGCTGCAAGCAGCGATGCGGATTCCTCCTAAGAATGCGAAACCAGGGGAAAATGTATATTCTTTACAATTTTGGAAAGAAGAGTAAAAGAAGAGTGGAAGAAGGAAAGAAGATTAGAAGAAGGAAAGAATAGAGGAAAGAAGAGTGAAGAAAGAAGTGTCTTGCTAAAGGATGCTTTGACAGGGAATTGAACTTACAATCTCCTGATTACTAAACGACTTCTCTACCGCTGTACCAATATCACCCATGTTTAAATCTAAAAGTTTTGCTTAGATATTACTTCACTTCCTGTTTCTGCTGAATTTGAGTGGCTATACCGGACAAACGGTTGTGAGGATCAAAATTCTATTCACAGTTTTTTGTGAGGCTTGGTCTGAAGATCATCTCTGGTGATTTTGAAGAAGATTTGACCAAAATTGTAGGAGGAGTAGGCTTTCAAAGGTTTTTTGATAAAACCGGGAATAACAGAAAATCTATACAACCGAAAATTGGCTCCATTGAACGTTGAATTCGTCTTGATCCAAGGAATCCAATGGCACCTCATTTTTGAAAATCGGTCAAACGGTTCAAAAGTTACAGTGTTAACAAAAGTCCAACTTTGACCCGTTGGTGGCGCTAGTGTGGTCTAGTGGGAGACATGAAACTTGGTGTGAGTAAAGAAAGGACTGTCCTTAATGAGTGTGCCAAATTTCAGAAAAAGTTACCATATAGGATTTGAGAAAAATTGTAGGAAGAGTAGGCTTTCAAAGCAGTTTGATAAAACCGGTAATAGCGGAAAATCTATACGGCCGAAAATTGGCGCCATTGAACGTTGAATTCGTCTTGATCCAAGGAATCCAATGGTACCTCATTTTTGAAAATCGGTCAAACGGTTCAAAAGTTGTGTGTGTTAACAAAAGTCCAACTTTGACCCGTTGGTGGCGCTAGTGTGGTCTAGTGGGAGACATGAAACTTGGTGTGAGTAAAGAAGGGACTGTCCTTAATGAGTGTGCCAAATTTCAGAAAAAGTTACCATACGGTTCTAGGGGCTGCCATTGACTTCCCATTGCAGAAGAATAATAATAAGAAAGCCTACAATAACAATAGGTTTCCTCCTGACGGAGGAATCCTAATAATATCTGAGACATGCAAACCCATATGTCAGATATGTCCTTTCTATTTGAAAGCAAGTGTTACACTGCTGTTCCGGGCTGGATCCAAACGCATGACACATGAGGCAAACTTTGAAACACAAGGAGAATATTTACTTACAATCTTGTGATTACAAAAAAAGGAATTTGAAGCCAAACAGCGTGAACTGAACAGGAACAGCGACAGCAAAGACCTGAAGAAACACACCGGGTGACCATGACCTGAAACCGGGGAACAAACCATTGGACAAAAACATCTAGGGGCAATAATCAGGCTAATGAATGAGAATAAGGCGAGGGGTGGAGACAGACACAAGTAACAACAGAAGCACATGACAACAAGGAAATCAACAAACACACGTGGCTATTATTAAATAAATGTCCCTAAACAACGTACAGACAGAAAACAGTGGAGATTGTGACAGACGACTCCTACACGTCCCTCAAAGAATAAGCACCACCCGAACACTGGTTGAATACACTTTTGGACATTCTTTTTCTTGAGCTTTCCTCCGCCAAAGTAAATGGTGCAACCCCACAAACACTTAAAACCTGGAACAATGGCATCTCCAAAGTGAAGGACATTATAATGAAAAATAACTCATTTGAATGTGAGACCTGTTGACGCTAGTGTGATTTGTTGATATGATTTGTTATATGAATACATCTCATGTGAGTAAGGGGGAGGGTGGGAGGGTTATGACATGTTTGGGATATGTTATGCCATATATGCTTAATAAAAATGTATGAAATATTGTAACCCCAATTTAAACCAATAAAAAATAAATACAAAAAAAAAAAAGAAAAGGCACCACCAGTCCAAATCTAGCAAGGTGAGTGGGGGCGGGGGGACTGCTCAGGACGATGACCCTTTGGCAAGACAGACTGGCGGAACAGCTCAGGCAGACGACCCAGAGGCTCGGCAGACAGATGGGGCTGTTCGGGAGGACAACTTGAAGGCAGCACTGGCAGACGAGGCTGCTGCAGAGGTTAAGGTGGAACCTCTGGGGGACAGGCAGGAGGCCGGCGGTCCTAAAGCTTTGTAAACACTATAGTATAGTGTTAATGTGATGTTGTTGTCCTGTCCCAACCCCAAAACTAAATTAGATTAAAGTAACATTATGTAGCAATTTTACCTTAAAATAACAGCTTACATTTTTGGCGCTACAATGACGTTTAATATGGAGAATGGCCTCTTTGCCATTGCCATACTAGGGTCCGTTGGCATATAACTGCGTTTCTGGAGCCGCCAGCTAGGGGGGCGTGAGTACTACTTTCTGCTGGACTAGTAAGTAACTTATTTGCTGTCCTGCTTTGTCTTGTGTTGCACTTGCTTGATGTTTGACTGTGTTAGGAAAGTTGTTGACTCGCTAGTTTGTCATAAACAAAGTAAGCAAATTTCAACAGGTTTCGCTAGGTTTAGCCGCTAGTAGGACATCTTGTTAGCGATAGACATTGATGCTAGTAATAAGTGCTCTCGCGTCACCTTCTTTGTTATGATAGCTATGTTGGCTAGCTTGCCACCCAAGTTCTAGTAGTGTTAAGATATTCCAGGTTTTTGTAAGGTATTTAGCGACAGTTGACTAGCTGTGCAGCAGCGTAAACGTTAACTACCATAAGGGGAGCTCCAAGTCATTTCCTCCGTTGTGCTGCTTTAACACACAATACATAATGTAGTATATAATATATTTAAAAAATAGTATTACTAAGGTGGACAAGCAGAAGTAGGCCACGGCCATCTCTAAATGTGCTTGGTGAGGCTGGAGCCTGGTGTGTCTCTGTAATGAAAGGAGGGCAGAGATGTGTGAAGTTTCCCCTGGTGTTTGTAACCCGCCGGCTGTGACACCATGACATGAATTATATTGTTGATAGTGAGAAAGTTGGTGGTGGCTGGAAACTTCTAGACTCTGTGTGGTTTTCAGGTGCGCACTTAAGAGGCCAGTCTTTTTGAGTCTTTTCTTTTGTTGTTTATCACAGTTGTATTGCCCTGGTCTCCTCAGCCGTACTCTTTTAGTCTATTGCTGTGCGTGCAGGTCTGAGGACAGTGGGCTGATATGCATCATGTTGAAAGCACAAACAGCAGTGTAAGGATGGGTAGTGAGGTGACACTGATTCTGGGAAATAACGACCCTGTAACGCTGAGAAGCCTTTGCGCACACGCACACGCACACTCACACGCACACGCACACGCACACACACACACACACACACACACACACACACACACACAAAAGACTGCAAGTGAAGTTTCCACTTGCAAGTTGCAACTAGTCTGCGGTGACACCATGATGTAAATAACGTGGATGATGGCAAGGATGGAAACTTCTAGATACAGTGTGGTTTTTAGATGTGAAGGTAAGAGGCCTAAGGCGTGTGTGTGTGTGTGTGTGTGTGTGTGTGTGTGTGTGTGTGTGTGTGTGAGCCCCTGGCTGCATGCCTGACTGAGGTGGAACATGTAAAGAACATGATGCGGTTCCTAGACACAAAACAGTAAGAGCGACAGGGGGGGGGGGGGGGGGAGCAAGGAGGCAGAAGAGGCAACTCAAATTATTAGATCAAATAGAACATCTGTTTTGCTCGCCATACTTTTCTATGAAGGAGTGTGAAGGAGAAGTAACCAGCAAGTTTAGGGAGCTTTACGGAGCTCCTCTCTAATTTGGGAAAGTCACTTCATTGACATTGCAGAGATTATTGAGAAAGTAAGTGTGGACACTATCTGTGACACTATATGTGGACTGTCTGAGAGTGCTGGAGTTCTGTCAGGATCAGTTTATCCAGTAAAAAAGGGGTTTAATGAACGGGAAACCATCTTCAGTATTTATTTAGCAAGGTCATGAACCCAGAGCCCATAATTGGGCATTGTTTATCCAATAGAGACTCGTCAAATATCTGTGGCATTTTAGAAAATGTAAGGCAGCACTGTATGTGTTGGATTGAATATTAATTTTATTGATTTTATTAGATCATAAGGTATACAAAGAGGCACAACTCGTGGTTTAAAAAGAAAAAACACTTAAAAAGTCTAAGAACAATCTAAGGGTCACTTCTTTAAAACAGCCACTGAGGTCTAGTCAAACAAAATACAGGCTGCCAAGTTTAAGAGGTGATTGCTAAACTGGCTGTACTTTAGACCTGGGCAAAAGCTATGCCCTATTCAATAGATATATCCCATAGTATTCCATAACAGACAACAGTGATATTCATGTGGAAAACTCTCAGCATGATGTTGAAGTAGTTGAAGAGTTGGTTTGAGCTTCAAATTAATCGAGGCTTCTGGGCACAAGGGACACAAAGAAGTCATTAAAGGACATCCAAACAATACAGGTTGAAAGCCATGCATAAGCTTTATCCATATTTCTACTTACTGAGGTTTGTTCAAAGTGAAGAGCGTGGTCATGTGCTGTCTGTTATAGTGATGTTGGCTTTGCTAAAGGCTTGGAGACCCTCACCCTCCATATCTGCAGCTCCAATCCCCAGTATATATCTAGGAATTATCTAAAATGTGTGAAAAATGTCGGTTACTGAATATCAGTTCAAATGAACATCTACTTCTAATCAGACAAAATAGGCAAGAGCGCACCTCTCTGTCAAGATGATCAGAATTCACCATAATCCCACCAGTGACAGGGTTGATGGAGAATGTGTTATTGGGCATTGGGGGGTCCTGACTCAGAATACTATATCTGATATCAGAATTTGCATATCCAGGTTCATCTGCATCAGTGGCATTAACCTTCATGAATTCAAATCCTGAAAGTGAACAGTGCACATAGTTTTAAAAAGTTTATATTGTCTAAAAAACAAACAGATTAAATGAAAAAAAGACTGAAATCAACATTAAACTATTTATTAATGTTACCTTTCCACTTTACTGAATCTTAAAGTGTACTATGCACTGTTAAAAAACGAAAAGCTTTGGTGCAGCTTAATTGATATCAAAAGGCATATATACCTGTTGGTGAGGTGTCATTCACAATTCCATGAAATACTTCTTGTTGAAAAACTGGCTTGTTATCGTTCATATCAATAACATTTATGAAGATTTCCATGGGGTCCTCTGCTGGAACTCCACCTTCAGTGGCTGCATGAACCATGACCTAAAATACCATAAATAACTGAATAGACATGACTAAATCATTAGTGCCCCACTAAATGGTGTCTCGGTGACTGAGGGGTTAATTAGTCTGAATAGACATGACTAAATTGAACTGAGAGCCTTAATTGTCATTGTGTTTGTATACCATGAAATGTGGAGAGAGCAAGGAGCCGCTATATCCGCACCCGTGCGCGCCACCATTTTGACAGAGATCACGATCTCAGTCAACACCAAAACTTTTACTAAACCTTTACTGTACTACTAAAACCTTTACTTTGACCTTTTCTAAATCATTAGTGATGCCTCACTAAATGCTGTCTCACTGACTGAGGGGTTAACTAGTCCTCAGCACCGAGGATCCTCATGGGGAGCAGTCTATCACAAGGCTACCCAGTCTTTGTAATCAATTGTACTGCACGCACCTAAAAATAACAGTGAAAATGGTCTCTTACTGTATATTTGTTCTGGTTCTCTCTGTCCAGTGGCTGTGTGACATACAGATTACCAGTGTCTGTGTCTACAGTGAAGAGGCCAATGGGAGGTTGGTCAGCTCCAGGTCCAGCGATGCTGTAAACTACATTCTCCTTCTGACTCCTAAACTGAAAAGTATGACACAAGCAAAACAGATGTTATATTTGATTTAATTTGGTATTTTATCAGAGGGGCCGCAAACTTACAGATAGTAATTTAGAACACTAGCGGACGAAAAGGCAGAGTGTTGAGCTTCGTATGGAATTGTCTTACAGATTACAGGTTAGACAGATATTGTATATACTGTAAGTGCTCAGTTTCTATTGGATGGGATTGCTCTTTTAGTAGGATTTACATTTGGGGCTGTGGTCCCTGTGGACACCATGTCTAACCATTGCAAACTCCAAGCCATCAGTTTCGTACCGTAACGAGCCGTACAGGGTAAGGACCTCTTTGGTTCTCTGGAATGTTGATGGGAGGAATCATCCATTCTCTCTTCCTCCTCTTTAGAACTCCTGAAGTCTTTGACAAGAGTAGGGTAGTGGGTTCAGTGGGTTGATGGTAAAAGGGCATTAAATGTCTTTTTGCTTTTGTCTTTTTATACTTTTGGTATGTTATAATAAAAAAGTACATAATTACTCACATAAAATCAAGTACATGATGCGTATTAAAGCAAATTTTACCTAATCCTAACATACAGATATGTGCCTAGTGTTATAACATTGTGTGATTGTAACTATTATCATTGATTTACAACTATAAGGCTTATTTCAAACATTATAACTTAAAAAACTCTACACTTTTACAAAAAATTACAGTAACAATTTCTTACCTCATCACTGCCAACAAAGGCTGGGTCAATCGCATAGCAAAATAAACAGTTCAGAAATTAGTGTCATTTACTCTATTAATATGTTGTGATCACATGCTGACATTTTATGAGATATAGATAGACATATAGATCTAGACATGACATGTATAAACCATGCATAATATAGCACCAGTAGCAGCACCGTATACAGATTTGGGAAGTCCTTCCTCTTGTACCAGAGACAGCCCAGAATCCTGTACAGACTGGGGTGACAGGACACCAGCGTGGACTCCTGTGGCAACTCCCTGCAGTCCCTGATTCACATTATAAGCACATGAAATAATAGAAATGTGTTAGAAACCAACATAGCTTTCAGAATCAGAATCAGAATCAGGTTTATTGGTCGAGTAAGTTTGCACAAACAAGGAATTTAACTCCGGGTTAAGTGGCTCTCAGTGTACTTACACAAAATATACAACACAACACAATACAACACAACAGCACGGTCTAAGAAATATATACAGGGAGGAATTGCTATATACAGGAGTTGTGAACAGTAAACACAACAAAGTGCAAGAAGTGCAGAGATAAATATTAAATGGTAAGAGAAATGTTGTACAGTACAGTATATACAGCCTTATTAGTTATACAGTAAAGAACGGATAGTATGACACATTTTGTATTTAAAATAAATAAATATAAATTTGATTTGTAGGTGTAATTGTACAGTGGTTATTATAGTGATACAGGGTTATTGCACAGTGTCACAGTTAGTTAACTTTCGACTTAAGTTAGCCAAGTCACTTTCATAATCTTTCAAAATCAAACTCTTCTTGATCACTCAGTGCACATACACACGCAAATGCATTTTAGCTCCTTCAAGTATAAGTCAAAAATCAAACTAAATATTGCAGTGTTCTGAACTGCACGGTGTGCATGCACAGCCAAAACAAAAACATTAATAAAAAAAAAAATACAGTCAGAAAATATAGTGATATCAATTTTAAGAGTTTTAAAGTTGATCATGAATTGTTTTGTAACTCACCAAAGCAAGGATAACATTAAACAACATAGTGGACGCGGTCATTGAGAACGGGAAGTACAATGCCTTCGTTTCATATAATGGTCCGTGCAGTAAGTATGTGGGTTGTTCGGGGCTGTTAGCACTTTTGAGAAATCCCCTTCTGTGATGCCATGAACCCAGGACACTGCACATGCCCAGTCTTCAGCCGGCTGTTCATCATGCCATTCATTATGTTTTGTTAGATTAGGAATTGTGCCTTGTTTACACTACCTTATGTGGCTGTAGATGGTTGACCTCTGCCTGAGAACTGGCCATGATATTGGGTCACTGCAATTAAATAACATATCAGTGTTCCAGTGTTCTTTTTGCAACACTCTTTTCTGTCACAGCAATCTAAAATGTTCCCTTCTTTATGAGCTACTGCAATGTGTCATTTGTGTCAAAACTAAAAAGTTCTAGAATCTCTACTGAAAATGATTATTTGCAGAAAATAACAACAACAATAACAAAAAAATGAATCACATTTTGTTTACAGACTTTAATGAAAAACTAGTATTGGTTTCACAGAGTCTTTATGGAAAGCCTTGTTCAGGGTCCTGATTTAAATACTACCTTCATTTACTGGCATCCAAAGGTCAAAGGTCACAGAATGTGCTAAGATCATGTGGTTATGTGACATCTACATTGACAGGAAAGGGTCTTTTGATAGACAGCTGAAACAACCAGCAGGGACCCTTACAGAGTTCATCTCATTTAATGTTTTCATTGGAAAGATGCTTGATTTACACGGGAAAGAGATAATCAGTAAGAAAGTAAGCGAGGAAGTGTTTTATATGTGTTTTGCAAGACACTATCTGTGACACTTTGTATGTGGACTGTTTGAGTGTTGGAGTTCGTTCAGGGTCATTTTATTCAGTCAAAAATGGTTTAAAGAACGGGAAACCTGACTCAGTGTTTATTTAGCAAGGTCATTAACCTAGAGCAAGAGCCCAGAATTGGGCATTGTTTATCTAACGGAGACTCGTCAAAGGCATTTTAGAAAGCTAAAGGCACCACTGTATGAGTTGGATTGAATATTATTTATTTTTTTAAATCTTAATGTATACAAAGAGGCTCAACTCGTTGGTCAGAGTTAAAAAATAAATATTACAACACTTGTGTAAGAACAATCTTTAAAACAGCCACTGAGGTCTCATCAAACAGAATACAGGCTGCCAAGTTTAAGAGGTGATTGCTAAACTGGCTGTACTTTAGAACTGGGCAAAAGCTACATATTCGATAGATATATCCCATAATGTTCCATAAGACCTCAGTGAAATTCATGTGGACAACTCTCAACATGATGTTGAAGTGTCTTTCCAAGTAGAGTTGGTTTGAGCTTCAAATGAATCCAGGCTTCTGGGCACAAGTGACACAAAGAGGTCATTAACGGACATCCAAACAATACAGGTTGAAAGCCATGCATAAGCTTTATCCATATTTCTGCTTAAAGGGTAATGTAATGTAATCTAATGTTGAAGCCTGATTACGAGGTGAAGGTACAAGAAATCACTGGACCTAGAGCTGACCAGCCTCCCATTGGCCACTTCACTGTTGACTGGAGCTGACCAGCCTCCCATTGGCCTCTTCACTGTTGACTGGAGCTGACCAGCCTCCCATTGGCCTCTTCACTGTTGATAAAGACACTGGGAGTCTGTACGTCACGCAGCCGCTGGACAGAGAGAAACAAGACAGATAGAAAGTAGGAAACAATTTCCACGAGTGTGTTGTATTATTTTTGCCTTTCTTCAATTTAGATTCAGTTGGAATGAGTAACAAGGATAAAGAAACCATATTATTTCCACGTACATGGGTTTGGTTTAACTGAGGAGCGTGGTCGTTGCTGTCTGTTATAGTGATGATGGCTTTGCTATATGCTGTAAGACCCTCACCCTCCAGGTCTGCAGCTTGGATCTCCAATATATATTCATGAATTTTCTGAAAATGAAAGACATGTTATTGAATATCAGTAATATACAACACCTACCCTAAAGCAAAAATACAATGCAATAACTCACCTCCCTGTCCAGGTTGACACCATTAACTTGAATCGCTCCAGTGACAGGGTTGATGGAGAACATGTTTTCGTTGGGCTGGGGTGGATGCTGACTCTTTATTTTATATCTGATCTCAGAATTTGCGTGGCCTGGTTCATCTGCATCAGTGGCCACAACGTTCATGAACTCAAATCCTGCCAATTAACGGCACGCAAATGAGCACTTCTACATTTCTACATTTTCTCTTAAATACTAATCAAGACATAATCAACACTTAACTGTCTGTTGCTTTTACTTGTCTTAACTGATTCATGTGAAATTTCTGCCTTGTTACAAAATCAGTTTCAGTGTTGTATGACTTAACTGAAAGATAATATTTGATTTCATTCACAGAAAATAAACACACCTATTTTAGATGCCTCAGGCACACTTCGTAGAAATGGATTTTGTTTGAAAACCGGCTCATTATCATTCTGATCAATAACACGTATATCGATTTCCACAGGGTCCTCTGCTTGACCTCCACCAGCAAAAACTACATGCACGTAGAGCTAAAATACAGTAAACACAGGTTAATATTCAGATTTCCCTTTTTCATCTAATTGTGATGTATCTATGCAGAACAGCCAAGTGTCTTATCCTTATAACCTTAGGAAACTTCAGGACTGTACAATATATAGGGAGCACTTTTCAGTTGTTTTTTTTTTTTTCATAATGACTGCAAATGATAAGCCATAATGGTAAAAATGTTGTACCAAATGATACGCCATAATGGTGAAAATGTTGTACCAAATGATACGCCATAATGGTGAAAATGTTGTACCAAATGAAAGACCTAAGTATTGGGCACATGTTTTGTATTCATTGTATTGTATATGTATTATTTCAGTGCAAAATGATTATGCATTAACTTGAGAGTATGCACTTGCCCCTTCAGTGGGTCAGTTGCAACATTGGATTTCTAAACAAATAGCTAATTGTGAATGCAGATTTATTTGTATCCAAAACAAAGTGGACATAAAAGTAACCAATCATTTCTAAAAATGTATACCAAATCATGCCTGTCAGTAAAAATAATGATGGTAGACTGAATTTAAGACAAAGACCTATGGTCTGCCAACATTATTCTAAAGTCATAATTCTGCCAAACATATATTTCCTCTCCAGGGGTAGATTGAGTCCCTAGTTTTGGAGAGATCACCAGTATGACAGTGGGATACTGTGCTTGAGAAGATGCATGTAAATGCTGCAATGGACTACTTTATGAATTTATTTTCTGCAGTGTGTGAAAAACATGCTCCAATTAAGAAGCTCACTGTTAGGTCACTTAAAGCACCTTGGCTGGATGAGGAATTGAGAAACTTGATGAGAGAAAGGGACCTACTGAAAAGATCTGCCATCATGTCAGGTAATGTAGCAGATTGGCAAGCTTACCGCTCACTAAGAAATATAATAACTAAATGAAATAGACAAAATAAAAAATATTACTATCATTCTAAATTTGAGGAGTGTCATGGAGACAGTAAAAAACTTTGGAGAGTACTTAATGATGCTATGGGCAGAAGTAAAATGGCCAAAACACCTTCATTTATTGAACTGAATGGAGAATTCATTACTAAACCATCTGATATAGCAAACTACTTCAAAAATTACTTCCTCAGTAAAGTGAACACACTAAGAAATAAAATGCTGCCTGTGAGTGGTGGGCTGTCCAAAGCTATAATAAAAAATCATATTATGTGTGGTAAGGATTGTGTGTTTGATTTCAAGCCAATCAGTGCTGATTTTAGGTTAAGATACTTCACACAATTAAGTGTGATCCTCCAAGTAATCTGCGAACGCAAACTGTCATGAATATTTTTTTCAAGCTTGTTCGTTTGGCCAACCCATGTCATGCCGTAATAGACAAGTGTATTACAAGACATGTCTTTCGGGTGAAAGCGTTGGTTTCGAGCGGCCTTTTTAAGATGGCATTTACGGTAACGTGTGACGTTGGTACGCTGCAATAACGTTATGCTATCTAACGTAGGCTAACGTGCTAAAGTCAGACAGTTGGCTGACAAACGCCTCGCAAATCACATCAACCAATAACGGTGTTATTGGATAGTACAGTGTCTTTCTCTGTAACTTTTGAAAAATCCAAGCGTGAAAACGTCGAAAAATTTACATTATCCTCTGTCCTGTCGTTTGAAGCAAACCTTTTAGCTCTGGCATTGGTCTCCTATTATGTATTTATCACTTCACTGGATTGGAAGACAATTTTTCAGGCTCTCGCACGCCCCCTTCATTGAGGCAGAGGTTCCCCTCCCCTATGTGCTTTTTCACTGTGGTTTTATGACAGATCAGCAAGACTAAATAGCTTCTTCACATACGTGAAATACATTACATTACCTATTCTATGGATACAAACGACGTATAATAAAAGTGTCTACAAATATTTCAGTGATGACAAACAATGAGAAAGCATGCGCTCAACCCAGTGTGTGAGGGATTGCACAATCTGATATGAGGCGCAGCTGCCTCACCTCGCGATTCGCTTCTGTTTAAACAGGACATGGTCAAATTCAGCGATTTTGATTATAAAAATTATCGGAATCATACAACATTTTTATTTAAAGCCCAGATCAGTAGATACATATTAATATTTATTTTATTTTATCATTATTTTTTACTTTTCATGATGACTTTTACTTTTCATGAGGCTCTGCCTCCCCTGACCACACGTCCCTATGTGTATGTAATCTGAAGCACTGACCCATTTTCTACTGCCGGGCGCTTCACTGCAACTGAGCAAACTTACCACTCTCCTACTTCAGTTTGTTTTCAGAATGAGAGAATTTTAGGAGGAGGATGCCATTACTGTGGCTCAACTAGAGGCAGGAGTCAGGTGCAAATAGGCCTTGTCCTGACAAGCTAGACTCAAAGAGTAATGTAAAGGGAAAAGATAATGGTTGGGTTGGCCTGTGCCTGTGCAACATTCAACACAGGAATGTTTATGATTAAACTGTTACCAGAGCACAAAATTGTTTACAACAGCACGAAGTTCTTTATAGATCTAGCCTCATAATTTTTTTGTCAAGTGCACTAGATTGATGCATTGAACTTTAAAATGTGCAAAATGTTCTTATATATAAAATATATTCCCCGGGGAGCATGCCCCGGACCCTCCTAGGGGGTTCGCATCGTTGTCACCTTTTTCATCCCTGATGAGTTTGCACCCCTGTGAATGGATCATGGAAAATAAGCTGAAGTTGAATGTCTTAACTAAATGCATGGCAATAGGTTCTAAATATGCTCTCAGGACAGATAAGAAATTAAGCCTCTCTTTAAAGGGTACTACTATGGAACAGGTAAAAGAAGTCAAACTGCTGGGTGTCACTATTGATGAAACACTGTCATGGTCCACTCAGATTAATTATACAGTGGTGAGAGTGATTAATGGTATCTATGCCATTAGAAGGAGTGCTCATCTGCTAACTAATACAACAATTAGACTAGTCATACAATCTCTAGTTCTGTCAAATCTGGACTACTGTCCTGTTATCCGGTCTAGTGCATCAAAGCAAGAACTCGTAAACTTCAGCTTGCTCAGAACAGAGCAGCAAGACTAGCACTTCACTGCTCTGTTAGGAGTAGTGTGGATGCTATGCATGCCAGGCTGTCATGGATGAGGGTGGATGAAAGACTGGCATGTAGCCTTATTTTGTTTTTAAATAATGTGTATTCCTCACAGAAACCTGTCAGTTTATCTTTACAGCTATCACCTGCAAATGAGAGACATGGTTATAATACTAGACAGGCACTAAGTGGTCACTTTACTTTTCCTCTACCCAGAACCAATGCACTTAAGAAAACAGTAATGTACAGAGCCATTGCATAATGGAATGTGCTCCCCTCATATGTGACTAACAAGAAATAAATATGATTTCAAAAGGAAACTTAAGGCAGCAATAATCAGAAAGGAAATTATAGTAGATTAGGTTATTATTTTAGGTATTTAAGGTATTTAGGTATTTTTTTATTATTTTACTTTTAATGTAAATGTTGTTTTCTAAGTCTGTGTTTTTGTGATAATTAATCATGCTGTACTGCATTTTATGTATTTGTATTGTATTGTAATGTTTTTTGCCTGGACCCCAGGAAGAATAGTCTCCACTACGGTGTAGACTAATGGGGATCCTACATAAACATAAACAACTACGCCTCTCTCCCTACCTGAATAAGATGTGACACAATGAAAGATACTTAGACTGCAGCAAGCAGCTTCCCATATTAGGAAACTTTACAGTTTGTTTTCTCTCAACTAGTTCCTTGGTGTGGCTCTCACTTGGAAGTGGTATCTGAATCTTACTGTAGCAGTTTCACAGTTGTGACATGTTGAGGAGTGAATAAAAGAGATAAAAAAAAGCCCTCAGTGATGTCTTGTGAAGAAAAGGCCGACCTGCTATATCAGGAGCTCAGAGCACCGACACATAAGGTGGGAACTCGCACCCAAACAGCAGGGCTTAGTTTGCGGGTGACAAATGGAAATGATAGAAATGGTCTCTTACTGTATATCTGGCTTGTTTTTCTCTGTCCAATGGTTGTGTGACATACAGTCTTCCCAATTCATTAATAATGAATAGGTTAATGGGAGGTTGGTCAGCCCCAGGTCCAGTGATGTTGTAAACTACAATATCATCCTCATGCTCATCACTCCTAAACTGAAAAGTAAGACACAAGCAAAACAGATGTTTTACCGTATATGTTACAGTGATGCTATGAATGATTTCAATGTCCTTCAGAGTACAGGTCTTAAGCTGACAATTGCATGACAAATGTAAAGCTGGTGTTAGATTTGAGACTGAAACTTCATCAAAGGGATCACTAACATCAAGCCATGAACCTGCAATGTTACACCACTCTCTGACCCAAAGCGCCTAAAATTCACACAAGTTCTGCTCAAAAATGCTTTTTAATAAAACACCATCCAGTCTAAAAACTGCAATACAAAGCGGGGTTAGAACTCCAAGCAAAAGGTCAAGCCCAAAGACCAACTAACAGAAAGGCAGGTGACAGACAGAGAACAATGAGTACCTAATCGGGTAGTCAGAAGCAACTGGAAAATGTGGAAAACAAACAAAAGCACTGGGCAAAGGAAAACCAAAAATAAAATGGAGAAAAAAATGTGTGAACTGGCAGGGCAAGGCTCAGACAGAAGTATATTTGGAAGGTTCAGACTGATTTCAAAACTACAATGCCTCAACTTAAACATGACTTAAAAGATCATCTTAACTTTTCAACTTAAAATTTTAATTCACTGTGCAGACAGGGACCTGTGGAGTATGGAAGTAAACGCAATTCCTAAAGAAACACACAGTTACAATGTAGGTTTACTTGCATATACAGCAGGTGCTCATTTTCTATTGGATGGGATTGCTCTGTTAGTAGGATTTACGTTCTGGGCTGTTATCTCTGTGGACACCATGTCTAACCATTGTAAACTCCAAGCCATCAGTTTCGTACCTTAGCGAACTGTACAGGGAAAGGACCTCTTTCATTCTCTGAAATTTTGATTTGAGGAATGGTCCATTCTCTCTTCCTCCTCTTTAGAACTCCTGACGTCTTTGACAATAGTAGGGCAGTAGGTTCAGGTTTGATGGTATTGTGTGATTGTAACTATTATCATTGATTTAGAACTATAAGGCTTATTTCAAACATTATAAACTAAAGAACTCTACACTTTTACAAAAAATTACAATAACAATATCTTACCTCATCACTGCCAACAAAGGCTGGGTCAATCACATAGCAAAATGAACAGTTCATCAATTAGTGTCATTTTTTTAAGACTGTATTAATATGTTATGATGACATGCTGACATTGTATGAGATATAGATAGACTTATAGATGTAGACATGACATGTATAAACCATGGATAATAAAGCACCAGTAGCAGCACCGTATGCAGATTTGGGAAGTCCTTCCTCTTGTACCAGAGACAGCCCAGAATCCTGTACAGACTGTGGTGACAGGACACCAGCATGGACTCTTGTGGCAACTCCCTGCAGTCCCTGATTCACATTATAAACATATGAAATAATAGAAATGTGTCAGAAAACAACAGTTTTCTACTTGAGCAAGCCAAATCTGGGAATGGTATCCATTTGTTCTTACTTGTGTTACGTTCCGGAGGAAAAGAGACCCAATTGCAGACCAAAAAATGAGGGGAAAAAAACTTAAAAGGTTAATCAGTTCAAAAAGTCAACACACAAGAAATCCAAAAATTCAGAGCATGCAGAGCAGAAAGAAAAACACAAAAATCAAAAACTTATCTCACACCGGCAGATAATCAGGGGAGTACAAGCAGAAGAGTTATATTCCAGTTTACAGGTTAAACAGGCAGAGTCTTTCACAGAGACTTCTTGTGACGATCAGACAGGGAACAAAGGGCAGACTGAACTTAAATACTGGAGGGGTAACAGGTAATTGGTGGGAAGCAAACAGGCGGCAGTGACAGAGGGCAGGTGGGGGCGGAGTCTCAGAACAAAACAGAAAACACATGGCATAACAAAAACACAAAGAGCACATGTCAAAACAAACACAATAGGCACAAGACAGCCAGAGTCCTTTAGGCAGCAGAGAGGATACTAACAACTGGACAACCTGTAGCGATTGTCACCTACTAGAACAGCCCTTGACTTCACTGAACTCGGTTGAAAGAAGATCCCATGACAATATAATAATAATATAATCATTTCCTGTTTGATAGAGTTGCTGCTATCTGGCGTGCCCTTTTTTTTTACACTTAACACACCACCTAGCAAAGGCTGACTGCTGACAACCCAAAATGAACACTAGGAGGCAGAACTACCACCCTATACTAACCTCTGCTGCCCCAATAGAATAATTGCTCATACTTAATCATATACAAACTGTATTTTTACCTAGAACTTCTATAAGTATGATTTACAGCGAGTTTAGAGGTATTAGACAGGAAAATCTGATTAAGATGAAAACTGTATCCACAAATCGCTACCAGTACAAACCAGTCAAAAGCCAGGCACCAATACAACTATTTTGAGAAATGTTGTCACCAGTCCCCAGTATGAGATATTGGAGGTTTGGTGTTAACATGTTTAGCTATAGCCAGCTAATAGTATAATGAGTAAAGCCAGCGCAAGTTAACTCAAGACGTTAAATCAACGTAATTCTCTAAAAGATGGAAAACCAAATATCTTTATGATTGTGTAACAGACTAGTATGGGACTGGTGAAGAGTGAATGTATTTTATCCCCTCGGGGTTTCCGTACTTGGAAAAAGGTATTCCGGCTCTCACATTGTAACTAACTCACTTCTTATCTGCTTACGAAGTAAACGAGACTGTTTTCCCTTCCAAGCCTGTGTCATTCTTGTGCTATAAAGATCCAAGTGCCAACGCTCGGTTACATTGGTGGCAGCGGTTTCCAAAAGGTTGATGAATTCTATAGTTTCGTTTTGTTTGCAATAGTCGTTTTATTTTTAGAGTGTAGTGGATTTGTATTGTTTATTCTGCTAGCGGTTAGCTATCCGATGTCTGGCTTAGCACGGCCGTTTTAGGCTAATACAGACGGCGAAAAAAATATATATATTAATAGTAGTGTCGTGGCTGATCATTCCATTTCTTTTTGTGATCAATGTATTTTCTGAGACTGATTGTAAAGAAAATCTGATAGTATTTATTGTGGTCGTTAATGTCACAATAAGGAGACGTCCATGGTCAAGCTCGATCTCAGCGCATGTACTGGTTTCTTGGTACTATTTAAGCCTCGTTCTTGTGGGGCGTTGTCCCATATTAATTACCCTAATCATCTGTATTTGGGCTTGTATCGACTACCCCAGGGGGTCTATTTTCTGAGGCCACCTTTGACCTGACAACTGTCTCTTCAGAGAGCCAGACTTCTTGTCTACTGTACACTTGGCACTTTTTGCTATTCTAAGAGTTCCTTACTGTAAGCATGTCCTTATCTGGCGCAAGTGTTCTTATCTATTCCAGTACTGTACCTTGCGCTGAGAACCAGTCCATTCCATATTCACATTAACATAAAAAATATCCCACAGTAGCTAACATGTGGTGCAAAGAAGAAGAGGGTTCTATGCTGTTTGACACCTGATGGGACAAAGATTACCATGCCGCCAGGGTGAAGATTGATTTACCATCTCCTTTTTCTGGAGAGGATGAGAAGCAAAGTTTTCTCTGCTGGGCACGTCAATTTGAAGTGGCGGTCCGCGCTCTCGTGGAAGGGGATGAGAAGACAACCTATCACTATGAACTGGTGAGAATTCTTCCAACTCGTTTGAGCAGAGCAGCATTCTTATTGTGGGATAGCCTTCCTACTACAGTCCAGGCTGATTATAGTGCTGTGAAAGAGAGACTTAAGGAAGCCTTTGGACGCAAACAGTTTTTGGATCGTTTCAGAGCCAATCTTTCTGCCCGCTCCCGTGCCCCACACGAGAGTCTCGTAGTGTTTGCTGCTGATATCAGCCGGCTTGTTGCGGAGGCATTTCCTGACTATGAAAGAAATGCCACTGGAGAGGAAAAGTTCCGCCGTTTCCTCGCTGGTTTGGATGCTGATTTGAGGTTAAAGTGTCACGAACAAGGAGCTACAGACATGGAAGAAGCATTGATAATTGCTGAGCGGTGTGAGAATGGCAGAGAGGGGGTCAAACAAGACTATGCTGCTAAAGTCACTGGCTGCATGACCAGTGTTGGAGGACAGGTAGCCTCCGTTCACTCAGTGACTGATTATGGGGGCCTACACAAAGCGATACACAGCCTGACTGAAGAGATGAGGGATATGAAAGTCGAAATGAAACTGATGGCCGAGGATAATCAGCGGCTGCGGCTGAAGGCGAATACAGGCGGATGGCGTGGCTCTCCTTCATCAGGGAGGAGCCCATGTTGTTGCACTTGTGGTGGATATGGATGCCAGTCGCAAGCCTCCCGTGAGCTACAGCGGGGCCGCTCACCGGACAGGGGATTCCCATTACCTGGTGGGGACCGGAGGCCATTCGCAGCATCTCGTGGCCATGGAAGTCCTGGTCCTGCCGGGTCACCTGGGAGACGCAGTTCAAGCCCGGGCCGACACACACGTTATGAGGAGGAGACACCTAGGAGACGGGGCGTGCGCTTCATCTCCCCTCACGGTGACCACCAGCACAGCCGCCAGGGAAACGAGATGTAGCTGATGTTGTGGGCTGAACGCCAGCTGCACTCTCTTTGGGCTCACCGACCAACACTGACAGTAACCCTGTAATTACAAACTCTGTGAACAGCATTGAAGGTGAGACACCAATATCTTATGTTCAAGGTGTGATTGAAGGCACGTGGTTCCCATGTTACTGGACTCAGGTTCAAGTGTGTCTCTCATTAGTGCTGACTTCAGAATGTCTGTCCCCTCCCTTCGTAACCGCCCCCTAAAGAAAGACTATGTAAGTGCCCGTGCAGTGAACGGACAAATGTTGGACACATTAGGCACAATTCCTGTCATATTGTGTCTGGGCACAGAGTCATGGCAGCATACTTTTCATGTGTTGAGGGAAACTACACAAGCGGTGCTATTGGGCTGGGACTTTTTAGTGAAAAACCATGCCCTTTTGGACATCACCCACGGCAAGCTTCAACTATGGGATACCACCATTCCTCTACTCCAGGGCAGTGATCTAACCCCTGTGTGCTGTAACGTTGCCATTGCCAACACCATGACTTTCCCCCCACTTAGTGAGATTATTGTGCCTGTGAATGTCCACCCACCTAGCTCATCTGTGGCTTATTCAAATTACTTTGTTGGATACTTAGAGCCCAATATTCCTGATAGCTCAAACTTAGTTGTAGCTCACACGGTTACAGCAGTGAGAAATGGAGTGACATGTGCTCGAGTTTTAAATCCTACAAAAAGTGATGTTGTTTTACAGCAGGGCACTCATTTAGGGGAATTTTACACAATCAATGACACAGACATAAACTCACTATCACATGATGTGGCTGCAGTGACAGCTAACCCGTCATCCCATGTCATTCCCCCTGTGTCATTAGAAGATTCCCCCATCTCAACATCTCAGAAGGCAACATTGTCTGCATTGCTCCAGCAGTATGGGGACATTTTCTCTGGTGATAACCGAAACACAGGCAAATGCACACTGGTGAATCACCGTATTCACACAAATAACCATCCTCCCATTAAGCAACGCGCGTACCGAACCTCACCTGGAAAGAGGGCGGAGATCGAGAAACAGGTGGCAGAGCTGCTTGCAGATGGCGTGATTGAAGAGAGCTGCAGCCCCTGGGCCGCTCCAGTCGTTTTAGTGAAGAAAAAGAATGGTAAATGGAGATTTTGCGTTGACTACAGACGCCTCAACAGTGTGACTGTGAAAGACTGTCATCCTCTGCCACGGGTAGATAACACACTGGATGCACTGGCAGGTTCTGTGTGGTTCAGCACACTAGACTTTTCTAACGGATTCTGGCAATTGGAAGTCGCGGAAGAGGATCGTGAAAAGACAGCATTTACCACTGGGCAGGGCCTTTACCAGTGGCGTTCAATGCCAATGGGTTTGTCCAATTCTCCTGCTACTTATCAGAGGATGATGGAACTAGTGCTGAGGGGTTTACCATGGAACATCTGCATGGTGTACCTAGATGATGTCCTTCTTTACAGTGACACATTCGAGCGCCATCTTTCCAGCCTTAGGGAAGTGTTTTCAAGGATCAAGGCTGCCGGGCTAAAGCTAAATCCATCAAAATGCCATCTCGCCCGAAATCATGTGGTTTTCCTGGGTCACGTCATCTCTCAGCAGGGCCTCCAACCTGATCCAAAGAACACAGAGAAGGTCAGGAAATGGCCTACTCCTCAGTCTGCATCAGAGGTCCGGGCGTTTGTGGGCCTATGCTCATATTACAGGCATTTTGTACGAAATTTTGCCAAACATGCTGCCCCTCTCAATCACCTAATGGGAAAATATGTAGCTTTTGAATGGACTGTAGACTGTGAAACATCATTCACTTACCTGAAGGATATGCTGTCCTCTGCTCCTATTGTGGCCTTACCAGATTTCAGTGTACCCTTCAAAGTGTTCACGGATGCATCCAAAGAGGCTGTCGGGGCTGTCCTTGCCCAAGTGAAGGAGGGGGTGGAGCATGTAGTGGCTTATGCCAGCCAAACGCTGAATCAAACACAGCGGCGCTGGTCCACTTTTGACCGTGAGTTGTGGGCAGTTGTGTGGGCGGTGCGCGAGTTCCGGCATTACATCGGGCTTACGTCCTTCACCATTGTTACAGACCATCGCCCTCTGTTAAGCCTCCGACGCATGACTCTTGATCATGATCCAACAGGCAGAAGGGGTAGATGGATCTTAGAGCTGGATCCCCTCAACTGGGACATTGTGTACAAGGATGGTCAACGCCATATGAATGCGGATGCTCTCTCCCGACGGCCAGACAGAGACTACCTGGCCGATAGCAGATTGAGCCCCTTGGATACCATGGTTGGAGTTAACGCCGTACATCCAACGCCACCAGACCCCCAGCCATCACTTCTCACTCTGGGACATGACTTGGCAGATATCAGAGCACAACAGGAGGCTGATGCGGATTTACAAGTTGTTCTCGGATGGCTGGAGGCATCACGGAGGCCGTCTCGAGCACAACTTAAAGGGGCCTCTTATAGTTTAAAGAAGTTTTCAGCAGAATTCGATCGCCTGATAATGCGAGATGGACTGTTATGTCGATGTATTATCTCCTCCCTTACTGGTGACAGACTCAATCAAATTGTGGTTCCCTCTATCCTTGTACCGGATCTCCTGCGTCAGCTACATGGTAGCCCAGCCTCTGCACATTTCTCAGCAGAACGTGTATGGGAACAAGCACGTCAAGTCTACTACTGGCCATCCATGTTCAAGGATATCAGGAACTGGTGTGAGCAGTGTAGAGCATGCCAGACACGCCGGTCCCCGGTGCCATCCCATCGAGCACCAATGGGTGGCTCTTGTGTGACCCGTCCATTGGAAAGAGTGGCCGCTGACATTGTTGAGTTGCCACTGACAACAAAGGGCAACCGGTATGTACTAGTAGTTGAGGACTATTTTACTAAATTTGTCAATTTGTATTCTTTACCCAATCAGACAGCACAAACTGTAGCCCGGTGTCTCTTTGAAGACTATGTATTGGTGCACGGCGTGCCGGAACGCCTGCATACTGATCAGGGGCGCCAGTTCGAAGCAGAGGTTATACAGAGCCTCTGTCAACTGCTTGGAATCACAAAAACGCGCACCACTCCCTACAATCCGAAATCGGATGGAATGGTGGAGCGCTTTAATAGGACTTTAATTGATCAGCTAGCGAAGACTCTGCTTGACTGTGGGGGTGAATGGGATGAGTATGTGAAACAGGTGGCCTTTGCTTAAAACACATCAGTACATGCCAGCACACATTTCACCCCATACTTCCTTGCCCATGGACGAGAGGCGAGAGTTCCTGCAGACATACTGATACCTACCCGTGCTACAAGGTGGGTGCTCTGCTGTGGCTTAACAACCCAGTGGAGAGCCGCATGAAGTTAGCCCCGCACTGGAAGGGGCCATATCAAGTCCTGCAGGTGATGGACTCAGGTGATGTGCCAGGCATCACTTACCGCATTGCCAATCCCTTTGACTGTGATGAGCGGAAGCAGGTAGTACACTATGACAGACTTAGACCGTATACACTGCCAACTCGCCTGCCTTCACAGCCACAAGTGAATGACCCTCCTTTGTCCCCTACCCCTTGTTCTCCTGGGACTGTGTTTCCGGGCCCTGACCAGTTAGGGCTGTCTCCTTCAGTCGATGGGCCTTGTTCAGAGGGGAACGATACGTTGTCTGTGCCTGTCAGAAGTAGGCAAGGAAGGGTGCTGAGGGCCCCTGAACATTTAAGTGATTTTGTTATTTACTGAATATGTGGAAAATGTAAAAAAAAAAAAAAAAGGAAAACATACTGAAAAAAAAGAATTGTCTTTGTAATTTTGTGTTCATGGAATGCTTTATTCTGTCAGCCATAGATTCAGGTTGCTGTTTGACCTACATTTTGTTTATGCTTGCACATGTTTTTTTTCCTGTGTTGTTTCTTCACTGCATGGCATGCCTAGCTGGTGGGTGTTCTGTTGTAAACGTGGACGTTTATTCTTGTTGGGGGGGACCTATGTAACAGACTAGTATGGGACTGGTGAAGAGTGAATGTATTTTATCCCCTCGGGGTTTCCGTACTTGGAAAAAGGTATTCCGGCTCTCACATTGTAACTAACTCACTTCTTATCTGCTTACGAAGTAAACGAGACTGTTTTCCCTTCCAAGCCTGTGTCATTCTTGTGCTATAAAGATCCAAGTGCCAACGCTCGGTTACAATTGTGAAACAAATATCTGGTTTCGTCCACTTGCAGTGGTGTTTAATTTAGGCAATACAGTCTAGTGTTAGCATAATTCTAGCAAATTCTGTCGGTGATTAGGCTTCATGAGACGTCAGGACTGTGTAGGAGAAAGCAGGGTTTATTAATGAATACAGCCGGGGAACATGGCGGACGCTAAAGGCCGAAATGTGCTACTTATAGTAAATCTGAGGGGAGTATGTCTGAGGGGATTTGCAAGGGGTCTGAGCCAACTATTTATTGTAAGCATGCTACTACCCACAAGGTAAACCGCAATTTAAAAGCTGTGTGTTTTTGCTTAGATTATTTTTAAGTTAAGAAAAATAGACACTGTGCAATGTAAAAACCCCGTTATTTTAACTGAAAAATACGTCTGAGGGGATTTGCGAGGTGCCTGAGCAAGCTATCTAATGTTAGCATGCTACTGCCCACAAGGTAAACAGCGATGGGTTGGACCAATCACAGCCCTCGGACTCGTTTTCATTTATGGTTCTCAGACGGTTGTGGGTGTAGTAAAATATGTCTGAGGGGATTTGAGAGATGTCTGAGCCAGCTATCTAATGTTAGCATGCTACTTCCCACAAGGTAAACAGCGAGGAAAACTTGTTTGTTTGACTTTTTGTTTTGTAGCTTTGTCGGATAGTTAAAAAAATTGGGAGACTCACGCAAGCTCACAAGAGGGGGTGCGTAAGTACGCAAGGGGGTGCGAAACTTGCGTGCTTGCGTGTCTTCGTAAAAGCCGTTGGGCGTGGCCGGAGCAGATGTCCACACAGATGTGTTATTAGTTGCCAGATTTACTAACAGAATTGCGCCCACTTGAGGCGTAATTTCTTCGGAACCGTATTTACAAATGCGGCACCCGTCTAATACATATGCATAGATGGGAGGGTATAAGGGAAAGTGGGGGTTCTCCACAAAAAGATGGGTGGAGATGTGTAAAGTGTGCCTAATTATGTATCCCCTGGTATTTATAAAAACTGCCCGACTAGAGCAGGTCTAAACCAGGGCCTCGTTCGTCGTAAGTGGTTGAGTTAAGTCGATCAATTGTCCCATTAGCCAGTTTAAATTACCGAGATGATTGAGGACAGGATATATCGGTTCAAAAGAGGGGGGAGTAGGGCGCTGATTACCCGACGAAGTTCTGGATTGATAAATACTACGTAAAATGAGGAAATACAGCATGCGGTTTATACGGTTTGGCAAAGGCGTTGATTACGCTGCACTCGCAAATATACGTAAAACAGGACCTAGGTGAGTTGGCATTCATGTTTGATAGCATATTATAATCATAGTCATTTATGATTACATATCTTTTTCACAGTGGAACTGTCGAGATATTTTCTTTGCTCACTCGTGACCGCGTATGCAGGCCATGCTCCTGATACTCAAGCAAATAAATATATGTACAGTATATTTTCCCAAGAACAGATTGTTAATCATATACACATAATGTAAATACTTTAAATATGTCCATTATTTTAGATAGAAAATAATGTCAAATCAAAAGCTGTATACACTTTTTATGCAGTTCAATCACCTTTTAGACTTATTATTATTATTTTAATCGCATAAACTAATCTGCCATGAGAAACAGTTAAAAATTGTTCAGATTGGCCATTGAACTGACAAAACTAGCCTTGGCCGTATACGTTTCACCACCTATTAATGGCAAACATCAAAGACGTCAATTAACTTTTTTTAATGAGGAGTACATTTTCTTTATTCTTGATTTAATCCATCTATAACTTGGACTTGGACTTGAACACTGGGGTCTCGAGACTGCTTACTAGTCACACATAACTTTTTTTTGCCTTAATCATTATAACAGATTGTGACAGCAATGTAACTTCATTAAGACATTGTTTATAAGATGTTAAATGGGAAGTTAGCTAAACACTTTCCTTATTAAATGTATCCAGTACATTATAATTGTACGCAGTCCATTTCTCTTACATAGCTCCAGTACAACCAACCCTGTTGACGCTTAGATAGTGATGGCGTGATGCCACTTGAGGAGGTTACTTACACATGTATTTATATTTTCACAAATAAGATAATATAACTCACCCAAGCAAGGATCAAACAAAGTAGCATAGTGGATTCTCTCAGTGGGAACACAAACTGCTGTCTCAAGAAGTGTCTTGTGAATAGTACCAATGTTTTATCTCAGCTATTATGCTGTTCCGTTCACCCAAACCAAATTGCTAAGAAGACCACATGAGACCACATGTTTCCTGTTTCCTGTTTCCAGTCTGTCATTTAGCTTTTTTTCTACACCTGTTCATCCAGTTTTCAAACCATACAGTGAGAGACCTGCTCATCCAAAGAGTGAGAGACCTGCTCATGCAAAGAGTGAGAGACCTGCTCATCCAAAGTTATGCTAAATCAATTGATACCTTGTCATACTACAGTCGTGTCTCACTTTTCACTTTTTACATAAGAATCCATAAATTGACTTACCGGTAGTTTTGTCTGGTATTGATGGAAATATTCAACCATCAACTTCTAAATCGCTAATCAAATCAAATCAAACTTTATTTGTACGGCACATTTCATACCAGGAGTTAACACATTGCGCCTCACAGAAGGAAAATGGAGGGGGGTTACAAACAATTATAAAGAGACACAGATTTTCCAGAGATAAATAAACAGATAAATATTACAGCGAGTGATAGGCGAGATAAAAGAGGTATGTCTTAAGTGCACGTTTAAAGCAGCATATTGTGTAAACATGTGGTCAAGATCAGTGCCACCATATTTGCCACGATAAAATTCTCTGTGGTGTGAAAATGAATAGATCTGGCTTCTATTTCTATGGTAGCTTTTAGATTCTACTCCTGAAACAGCTTAAGGTCTAAAAGCCAGGTGTACACTGCTTTTGCATGCAGTTAAACACTTTACATTACCAATCATGTATGTTGACCTGTAGTTTATATATATTGTATGCCTTTTCCACCTGTGTTTTCAATACTTTAATTTAATTAACCTGTGTCTAACTCTCTCTGTGTCTGGATCAGAAGCTGTGTACATAACCTCTTCACTGCCAGCAGTCAGGGGTTGAGGTAGGGAGAAGGTCCTCTCTCGTGGTTGGAAGACAGGGGCCTCATTTTCATCCTTTAGCTCATTGTCACTGTAGCTGAGGAGGTGAGCAGTTGGGTGGAGAAGGGGACGTAGTTCTCCACAGTCACCAGCAGGAGGTGCTCACGTCACTTCACAAAGTTGAGTTGCTGAAGTGTAGTTTTGGAGAGAAAAATGTGGAAATAACTAAACTCAAGAGTTTGAGAATAGAGTTTCCTGATGGTGTGTGTACTGTATGGAATCAACAGTGATGCTGGTTGTCCTGATGCAGCTTGTGTCAAGTCAGTAAGGCCTTTGGTTCACTGCTCGGATCTACACAGATGGTGTAACCTTCCGTGTTACATTATAACTAGGGCTGTCAGCGTTAACGCGTTAATCTATGCGATTAATGCGGCCGCGATTAACGCAATAAAATATATATATATATTTTTTAAACTTTAGTTTAGTTTAGTTAGGGCTGTGTAGGCTACGGTTAACTCACCTTGCTCCTTTATTGATATTGATGTCAGGTGAAAACTTATGAGTGAAACAATAATACACAAGAAACGGAAAATACTTAGGTGTCTTAACGAAACACAGCAAGTTACTATTAGATTCATTACACCAAGAATCAGACCACAGCAGCTGGCTAATAAGTGCTAACGTCTGCCACTAACTGGGTTATGAATGAATGGTGTGCTAATGGTCACATATTAGTTACTAACTGTCACAGTTGTCAAAGTAAAAGTCCGTCAACAGAAAGAAATACAATACTGTGTGCGTGCAGGGATGGATTACCGAACGGGCTGAACAGGCCCAGGCCCAAGGGCCCCTGAGCTCAGGGGGGGCCTAAACCAGAGCCTCTGCGTGAAGTCGCTGTTATTAACTTTCCTTGCTGTCAATTGTTTTTAGACTTTGTATTTGTTAATATCAGAAGTGGCTTAAATGTATCTCTTATTTGTGTTTGGAAGCGGTGTATTTTGTTACACGTCCTGACCAATGGTTTCATAATCCGTCCATGTGTGCGTGTCCATAGCAACAATACACTACAACATGAAACATTAAATCACTCCAAGCAATATACATTTGCTGACCTAAATAAGATGCTATTTGTTATTACTTGAGGTTATTTCAATAATTGACAATTTTAAGCTGGGCCTACCATTTTATGGGAGCGATGAGGGACAGGTGGGGCCTGAAAAGCCCCCCTTGTTCAAAATGGGGAATGACAGAAAAAGTTTGAGAACCACTGCGGTAGTTGAAGATGGAGAGAGCTGTTGGGCGAAAAGTCTCTGTTTAAGAGCCAAAATGACGGAACAATCGACAAAACTGAAGTTGTATGTAGCATTTGTCAAGCTGAATTTAGCTATCACAGAAGCAGCTCGTCCTTACGATTTACCGTCGAGGGGCACCACTGTGTTAAAAAAAAAACAATTCACGCTGTATGAAGTGATTACTCGTTAATTTATAAGATTTAGTCTTAAGAAAAAAACTAACTTTTAATCGCGATTAATTAGTTAATTTTTTTTTATCGATTGACCGCCCTAATTATAACTACACTATTATATACAGTGGAACAGTGTGTGTGTGTGTGTGTGTGTGTGTGTGCAGATGGTCAAGCTGCAGATATAGCTCTGTATGCATAGTATGTGTGTAGTTGTTGTGTTACAGGGGGGGGGGGATCTTGTCTGAGTGAAGGTGGAAAAGTGTGTGTGTGTGTTTGCAGTTAGGTGGTCAGTATGTGCAGTAATGTGGTGTGTGTGTGTGTGTGTGTGTGTGTGTGTGTGTGTGTGTGTGTGTGGTCAGACGTGGTTTTGGCACTGGGGAACAAATCATTGCAGCACACAAACAGCTGAGGTGCATGAAAAAGCAATAACAGACACACACACACGTACACACACATTCAGATTTACCTTTCCTTTGGGTCATTAGCGTGCCCTACTTAGGCTGGCATTGAGGCAGCGTGATTTGCTGGAGGCTCAGACTAATTGTTTTATTGACTGAGTAAGATATTGGTAGGTTTCACATACCAGACCATATCAATTGACCCCTACCCTTAGCCTCAGACACACCAGGGGTTTGGAGCCAGGGCCATTAGACTTGATTCTGTGCCTTTGTCTACAGCCTTGACAAGACGGTTGGAGCCGGGCATAATAGCATTTAGATGGCCATGGTCAGCATATGTATATAGTATTCAGACTGCAGTCTACAGAACCCCATGGCAAATACATACAGTACGTATTGTAAATAAATAATAAAGACATGATCACGTCAAAGCATCGATACAGCATCGTTAAACCGTCATCAAACTCTGGCTCTGACTACTACATCTAAACTATCTGAAGACTGTGTTAACCTGCGGCGCTCATCACAGCTGTGTTAACCTGCGGTGCTCATCTCAGCTGTGTTAACCTGCGGTGCTCATCTCAGCTGTGTTAACCAGCTGTCCAGTCATCATGATCTGGGTCCAGGAGCTCCACGCTGAATGGAGCAGAGAATCCTGGGCCATCTCCATCCAGAACAGGCAGAAGTACAGGCACTGGGTCCTGGTTGCAGACAGCGATGGCTGTCTTCCTAATGGTTGGAGGGTGGTCATTCACATCCTCCACCTCGACAACCAGTGTCCCAGTGCCTGTGGCAGGAAGGTCGTCTAAAGACAAAAAGCCAAGACAATAGGAAAACATCAACAACAAAACGTGCTTACATTTCTCCTTGTAGGTTGAATGCTAACTCTATTCACCCAAAACCAAAAGCCCCCGACAAATAAAATTGATTCTTTTCTGGACATTTTTATGTTGTTATTTTTATGTTGTGGCCATGGCTGATAAATGCAAATAAACATCATGTTCAGTAAAATGTTCTAAATGTATGAGACGGCTGGATGCTGAAGCCTGATTCATACCATCATCAACAGCAAGAATCAAAGCTGTATATTTCCCATGCTGCACAAAGCCAGATTCTCTGTCCATGGAGCTCTTGACGGTGGAAAGTCCAGTCTGTTCGTTGATCATCAACCAGCCAGCAGGATCACTGCCAATCTCATACCTGGGACACAACATTATAGAGGTGACAATATCATTATGTAAATGTAGGTTTGTGTGTGTGTGTGTGCGGGCGTGTGTGTGTGTGCATGTGTGCGTGTGTGTGTCTGTTTATCTGTGTGTGTGTGTGTATATATGTGTGTGTGTGTATGTGTGTGTGCGCGCGCGCGTGTGTGTGTTTGTTTATCTGTGTGTGTTTGCGTATATGCGTGCAAGTAAGGGCATGTTTGTGTTTAATTTAATTTAAAACTAACCAAACAGTCTGTCTTTTCTCTGTACATAACCACTCCTCTGCCAGCAGTCAGGTCTTCAGGTCTGGAGATTTTCCTCTCTCGTGGTTGAAAGACAGGGGCCTCATTCTCATCCTTCACACTCACTTTCACTGTAGCTGTGGAGGTGAGCAGTGGGGTGGAGAAGGGGACGTCGTTCTCCACAGTCACCAGCAGGAGGTGCTCACATTGCTTCTCAAAGTCGAGGGGCTGAAGTGTAGTTTTGGAGGAAAAAATAACTAGATTGTAAGATTGAAATCTGTTAGAGAAAGGGACAAATTTGTTATTTACATACGAAACGTGTACCTTAACTGTTGTGATGATGCCGTCTAGCTTGTGTGCTACACTGCTAACACTGAACATTCCCTGATCATCTCCAGCAACTATCTTATAGCTCGTTGTCCAGTCTGGTGAGTTAGGTTGATCACTATCAGCAGCTGCTAACACCGTCACCAGTCGCTCCAGTGACAGGGTTGATGGAGAACATGTTTTTGTTGGGCAGGGGTGGATCCTGACTCAGTATTTTATATCTGATCTCAGAATTCATGTTGCCTGGTTCATCTGCATCAGTGGCCACAACTTTCATGAACTCAAATCCTGCCAATTAACAGCACACAAATGAGTACTTCTACATTTCTACATTTTCTCTTAAATACTAATCAAGACATAATCAACACTTAACTGTCTGTTGCTTTTACTTGTCTTAACTGATTCATGTGAAATTTCTGCCTTGTTACAAAATCAGTTTCAGCATGTGTTGTATGACTTAACTGAAAGATAATATTTGATTTCATTCACAGAAAATAAACACACCTATTTTAGATGCCTCAGGCACACTTCCTAGAAATGGATTTTGCATGAAAACCGGCTTATTATCATTCTGATCAATAACAAGTATATCGATTTCCATGGGGGGATCTGCTTGACTTCCACCAACAAAAACTGAATGCACGTAGAGCTAAAATACAGTAAACACAGGTTATTATTCAGATTTCCTTTCTATTTTTCATCTAATTGTGATGTACTGTATCTATGCAGAACAGCCAAGTTTCTTATCCATGTAACTTTAGGAAACTTCAGGAATGTACAATATATAGGGAGCACTTTTCAGTTGTTGTGACTGCAAATGATACGCCATAATGGTGAAAATGTAGTACCAAATGAAAGACCTAAGTATTTGGCACATGTTTTGTATTCATTGTATCGTATTGTCATGTAATATTTCAGTGCAAAATAATTTGCATTAACTCTAGGCTATGCACTTGCCCCTTCAGTGGGTCAGCTGCCATATTGGATTTCTAAACAAATAATGAATTGTGAATGCAGATTTGTTTTTATCCAAAACACTTAAAAGTAACCAATCATTTCTAAAAATGTATGCCAAATCATGCCTGTCATGGTAGACTAAATCTAAGACAAAGACCACTGGTCTGCCATCATTATTCAAAGTCATAATTCTGCCAAACATATATTTCCGCTCCTGGAAGCAGCTTCTCATATTAGGAAACTTTACAGTTTGTTTTCTCTCAACTAGTTCCTAGGTGTGGCTCTGGCTTTGGAAGTGGTATCTGAATCTTACTGTAGCAGTTTCACAGTTGTGACATGTTGAGGAGTGAATAAAAGAGAGATAAAATGCCCTCAGTGATGTCTTGTGAAGAAAAGGCCGACCTGCTATCTGAAGAGCTCAGAGCACGGACACAGTAGGTGTGAACTCGCACCCAGACAGCAGGGCTTAGTTTGCAGGTGACAAGTGGAAATAAGTAGAAATGGTCTCTTACTGTATATTTGGCTTGCTTCTCTCTGTCCAATGGTTGTGTGACACACAGCCATCCAGTCTCTGCATCAATAATGAACAGGTTGCGAGGAGGTTGGTCAGCTCCAGGTCCAGTGATGGAAAAAACGATTGTAAGATCTTTCGAATGAGACATCTTAATCTGACAATTGCATGACAAATTTAAAGCTGGTGTTAGATTTGAAACTGATACTTCACAAAAGGGATCACCAACATCAAGCCATGAACCTGCAATGTTACACCACTCTCTGACCCAAAAGGCCTCAAATTCACACCAGTTCTCCTCAAAAAAGCTATTTAATAACACACCATCCAGTAAAAAATCTGCAATACAAAGTGGTGTTAGAACTCCAAGCAAAAGGTCAAGCCCAAAGACCAACTAACAGAAAGTCGGTGACAGACAGAGAACAATGAGTATCTAATCGGGTAGTTATTGATAACAAGTGAAGGGTGGGGTCAGTAGCAACTGGAAAATGTGGAAAACAAACAAAAGCACTGGGCAAAGGAAAACCAAAAATAAAATGGTGTGAACATCAACTGGCAGGGCCAGGCTCAGAGAGTAGTATATTTCAGACTGATTTCAAAACAAACACTACAATGCCTTAACTTAAACATTACTTTTCATAACATAACTTAAACAAACTTTTCAACTTAAAATGTGAATTCTCTGTGCAGACATGGACCAAGTAATTGCAATTCCTAAAGAAACACAAAGTTACAATGTAGGTTTACTTGCGCACAGATATGAACAGATACTACCCAATATGCCCTAATTGTATTAAAGTCATACCTCCATTACCTCACAAGGGAAAGGGCCTCTATGGTTCTCTCGACTGCTAGTGAGAGGAGGAATCGCAAACTTAAAGCTAGAAATTTAGAACACTAGCGGGCAAAAAGGCAGAACGTTGAGGTTCGTATGGCTTACAGGTAACTATTGTGATACAGGTGATTGTAACTATTATTATTGATTTAGAACTATAAGGCTTACTTCAAACATTACAACCTAAAGAACTCTACACTTTAACAAAACATTACAATAACAATATCTTACCTCATCACTGCCAACAAAGGCTGGGTCAATCACATAGCAAAATGAACAGTTCAGAAATTAGCGTCATTTTCTTAAGACTGTATTAATATGCTATGATGACATGCTGACATTATATGAGATATACATAGACATATAGATCTAGACATGACATGTATAAACCATGCATAATATAGCACCAGTAGCAGCACTGTATGCAGATTTTGGAAGTCCTTCCTCTTGTACCAGAGACAGCCCAGAATCCTGTCCAGACTGTGGTGACAGGACCTCAGCATGGACTCCTGTGGCAACTCCCTGCAGTGCCTGATTCACATTATAAACATATGAAATAATAGAAATGTGTCAGAAACCAACATAGTTTTCTACTTAAGTAAAGCCCAGTCTGGGAATGGTATCAATCTGTTCTTACTGGACAACCTGTAGTGATTGTCACCTACTAGAACAACCCTTGACTTCACTGAACTCATAGAGGGCACACTTTGGGTTGTAAGAAGATCCCATGACAATATAATTGCCGCGATTCCAGTATCGGGCCAGTGCGAGCAAGGTCTGTCTCTGTGCTAAACCACCTACAGCAGGTGTCGTGTTAACTTAAATGTATACACATAAAAACTGCTTCAGACCAATCTCAATCAAGTGAGTAGACACTAAATATATGCTCAGAAGCTCCCGGATGTCATTTCCTGTTAGATAGAGTTGCTGCTATCTAGCGTGCCCTTTCTAAAAACTTAACACACCACTTAGCCAAGGCTGACTGCTGACAACCCAAAATTAAACTACTACCCTATACTAACCTCTGCTTCCCCAATAGAATCATTGCCCATACTTAATCATATACAAACTGTATTTTTACCTAGAACTTCTAAGCTCGCTGTAAATCACACTGATAGAGGTATTAGACAGGAAAATCTGATTAAGATGAAAACTGTATCTACAAATCGCTACCATTACAAAACAGTCAAAAGCCTGGCACCAATACAACTATTTTGAGAAATGTTGTCACCAGTCACCAATATGAGATAGTGGAGGTTTGGTGTAACACTGGTGTCTGTCTGTTTGTATCGTATTGTCTGTATTGTCTATTGTCACTCTGTGAGCTGCAAGATATGAATTTCCCCACAGGATGAATAAAGTATATATCTATCTATCTTAACATGTTTAGCTATAGCCAACTAATAGTATAATGAGTTAAGCCACGTATGTGAACTCATTCATTTACAATTCGTAGCTTTTGACAGGTTTTTAGCTCTGAATGTAATTGAGCTGTCTCTCATTATGTCAACTACCACCAATGGAGTCGGCCATAGTTGTCAGTCAAGAAGGTCAATTCTATAGAATAGAAAATGTAATTTGTTAATTTAAGTCTTGTTGGACAAAGGCGTTTCCATGCATATCGAACAGTCATCTTGATAATAGTCATGCTTTTTTTTTTTGGTCATGAATAAATAATTTATTGCAATAGTTGTTATAATAATAAAAAAGTGATTGTGAATACCTTACATTCATTGTGAAAACATACATATTAATAAATACATAATTTCTGTTAATAAATACAGTTATTGTGTATTTATTTATATCCTGAAGACTACATAATACATGATAAATACGTTGTCTATAAATACTTATATGCACAACATCCCTTGAAGCCAACATTTGCCCGCCTCTGCCATGCATGCCCCCCTCAAAACTCCCCACCCACCGCCGCCGCCGAAATCTCCCGGATTTTGTTACTCAAATGTTGGCAGGTATGCTTACACAAGTTCCACAAAAATGATAATATAACTCACCCAAGCAAGTATCAGACAAAGTAGCATAGTGGATGCTCTCAGTAGGAACACAAACTGCTCTCTCAAGAGGTGTCTTGTGAATAACACCACAATGACAGCTGTATTTCTGCTCTCACGGCAAATCAGGCTGTTCCGTTCACCCAAATCAAATTACTATGCTTTAAAGAGGAACAAAAAGAAGACCACATGAGACTGTTACCTAAAAAACCTCCTCAGTCTGTCATGTTGCTTTTTTTCTACACTCGTTCATCCGTTTTTCACACCAAAGAGTGAGACACCTTCTCAATTAAAGAGTGAGACACCTTCTCATCCAAAGAGTGAGACATTCTCATCCAAAGAGTGAGACACCTTCTCATCAAAAGAGTGATGCACCTTCTCATCCAAAGAGTGAGACACCTCCTCATCCAAAGAGTGAGACACCTTCTCATCCAAAGAGTGAGAGACCTGCTCATCCAAAGAGTGAGACACCTCATCATCCAAACAGTGAGAGACCTGCTCATCCAAAGAGTGAGACACCTGCTCATGTCATACTACAGTCATGTCTCACTTTTCACTTTTTACATAAGAAGCCATTAATTGACTTAGTTTCATCTGGTATTGATAATCAACTTCTAAATCTCTAATAGAAAAACATCAATCCTGATGCTTCCACCAAGTTAACTTGTTTGAAATTGTCAGCAGTTGTGGTAAAATGTTTTGTAACTTCTTTAAGTTCCCCTTCCCTTTTTTCCGTTTAGACCAGCAGAACTTTCCACCAGGATAACAAAATACCACAATCTATGCTCATAGATTGCTAAACCTGTCTGTTGATGGGGGTGTTGAATAACCCAGATGTTCCTTTAATCTTCCCATTAAATTCATAAAAGAGTTCATTACAAGCTGGTTTCTGAAACCCTTTCCTTGAATAGTACATAGGATTGTATAATGCATTCATAAGAATGGAGTAACTTATCTAAAAATGTATGATGATGTGATGCATAGCATTTCATTCTTTACTTCAGAGGATATACTTATGACAAATTACATAACATACCAGTTACTGATACAATAAAATACATCAACTTAACAATTGCGAACCTTCAAAAGATAAACTCAGTGCCAGATTATCACGTAATTTTCCTGAGCCTTGTTGGAAAGCTACTTCTGGATTCTGTCTTCAACCAAGCCTATTCTCGACCCATGCCTGTTTTTGGACTCTGATTCTTGCCTTGTGTTTTGGAAACGCCAGTGCAATGAACATTCCCTGACCATCTTCAGCAACTATCTTAAAGCTGGTGAGTTGGGTTCATCACCCTCAGCAGCTAGCACTGTCACCACTGTACCGACCACATTCTCTGACATGTGTACAGCATACTATACAGTATATAGATGCATTTAGTGTAGGGTAGCCTGATTAGTAAGGTTTATGAGTCCAGCTTTTCTTAAGGTCATGAATAAACAAATATATTCATCTTGCTTTATGGTGCTTTCGATAAAAGTGCCATGTCCTTATAGATAAAGGCGAGAGCAGAGTTGAATGGATTGATACTCTGTGTTGATATATGTGTTGCAGGTAATCTGAGATGCATTGATACTCTAAAGTGGATATAGCCTCACAAATGCCAGCAGATGATATCATGTTACAGTATGAATCTTCCAGAATTTCCCAAAAGAGTTCATGATACAGTGTGTGGATTTAGTGTTAACGCTGTGTGCTTTCCTTCAGTTAGATGCAGGTGGAATGACTGACCCAGACACTGGACCCCATATTTCATGAAGAGGTTTGGTCAAACTGAGGAGCGGGTTCATTTCTGTCTGTTAGAGCAATGATGGCTTTGCTAGATAGATAGATAGATAGATGCATACTTTATTAATCCAGAGGGAAATTTTAGTAAAGGGAAGCTCTTGTCAGAAGTGGGATTCAAACCCACGCCTCCACAGAGACTGCTAAACGCTGTAAGACCATCGTCATGCATCTGCAGCTTGGATTGCCAGAGAATATGTACAAAATATCTGGACTGGAAAAAATGCAGTTTAATATCAGCTGTAATATACAACCTATGATTAGATTACCGTAGATTAGATTAGATTAGATTCAACTTTATTGTCATTACACAGAGCACAAGTACTGAGACAACGATATATAGTATTCAGACTGTGACAGTGGTAACTATACTACCACACTATAGTATTCAGACTGTGACAGTGGTGACTATACTACCACATTACAGATATGTAGTATTCAGACTGTGACAGTGGTAACTATACTACCACACTAGAATATTCAGACTGTGACAGTGGTGGCTATACTATAGATATGTATATAGTATTCAGACTACCAATGGGCCATTTCAGAGAGATGAAGAGTAAGCATTTCCCCATCTGTGAAAGCTACTGCTGTGCTTGTTTGGAGTTGTATGCTAGGCACCACTGTCACAGTCTGAATACTAGTATATACATATCTGTAGTGTGGTAGTATATTCAGACGGTGACAGTGGTGACTATACTACCACACTACAGGTATGTATATCCCTGAAATGGCCCATTGGTGGTCTGACGTCCATGTAGACACTTCTGACCACAGATAACACAGATTAGTGTTATTATTTGTGTCCATGTGCAGTAGCCTACATACGGTATTAAAAAGTACTTTTAGAGTGCTATCCCTCTGCTGTGCCATCTACATATCTGTCGGACCCGGCATTGGTTGCAGAATATTCAGCGAAATTATTGTTTTTGAAAGCAACAGATGTGGATGATCTGTTATTCCGCTGCCAACCAAGACAACTCATACTCATTAATTTCGCTAGAGGACGCATGGTATCCATCATTCCACGCTCTCCCTGCATTTACCCACCCCTTGTGGAGTGGTATGCCTTTAGACAACGCGCAAGCGCATAGGAGGTGTCTGAATGAAACGGAGACCATTTCCTTTTCACGGCCCTGTGCGAACTCAGACGAGAAAGCTCTGCGGAAACAGTGGTTTGATTTACTTTATTTAACCCGGTGAAACTGGATGTTGACTAGAATAGACATCGCCTGCGTTCATTGCCGCAGTATATCGTGAAGGTGCTGGGAGGGTTTTTTTGCCAAGAGGATATCGAATGGTGAGTTGCAGTCCTAACTGTTGTCTATCCCTGTCCGCTTCCAGTAGCCACTGCTGCAATAATCGGCGATTGACTTCCCCCGAATTATTTAAAAGCAACTGTCAAAATAAAATCCAGTGATGTTACTTGGCTGTGCAACAAAGTCACATTGCTAGATGATAAACGTAGACGTGAACTCGGATTTATCGCGCATTTTCCCCTAAAGGTTGTTTATACCTAGATAGTTTACCAGTCAATTAGCCAGCTAGCCACCTCCGTCCTCAACTGTAGCCACATCGAGCGACTGTTGCCGCCAGGCTAAGCCCATTGATGGAATAAGGACGGCTGAGCTAGCGACAGAGACATGGGTCGGAAATGCCCGATATTTTACACAGTCGGTCGCTGACAGTTTTAGAGACATCTACAACCAAATTGAGCACACTCCCGCAGAAAACGGGAAGTGGCGAGACATTGGTATGGTATGGAAACGCGTGTTTAAATGCATTGTTGTCCGCTTCCTCACTCCCTATTGTGCAGCGCATGGCTTGACATGAAACTACACGCGAGTGCGTTCACAACATCGCCTAGTCAGTTTACGTGTCAGTTCGCCACTGCGGTGATGTGTGTATCGCAGATGCTGTTGTGAGCCTTGGTTGTGCTGTTTTAGCGTAAGAGCATTCAAGGTTTCGGCCTCTTGAACATGTTATGATGTTTTATTTGTAACTACTTCAGAGACAACCCAAGGGTTTAAAAGTGTGCAACGTTAAAGAATGTATTGTACAGGCGATAACGTCAGCTAGCTTTTTATTGCTGCATGTTAACCCTAAGTAACTCAAATAATTATACATGCTTTGGTGTGTTGACTGGTTTGTTCACAGTTTACTAAATCCACTTTTCTGTATTCATTCTTTGAACGTTGTCCATGCTCAATAGAGACAACGTTTGCTACCCATTAGAGATTACACAATTTGATACTACCAGAGATATAATTTGTTATTTAATAACAGTATTAGCCTTTGTACTTATTACCAGCGCATTGATCCAACATTTTTGTGTTGTTTGGTTTTAGAATGCAGCACCCTTATTTTTCTAACAAGAACATGTTTTATCCTCCTCAATCATAGTAAAGGCCTAGTTGTAGAAGGTATAATAGAATCTTGCGATGTCCTATGGCAAGCTGGGAAGATCTGTGCTAGGATGCTACACTTTGTAGCGTTCTTAAACGTTAACTTCGTATAATGTTTTTTTTTTTTTGACCATAACACGCCAGTTTCAAGGGCTGGGGCTGCCCGTTAGGGAACACCCTCACCAAAATAGGGCGAGGTGTGCCGAGTCCAATGTGTGTGTGTGTGTGGGGGGGGGTCGGGGGGATTTGATCCTGGCATCCGTTATCCCCTCAGGAATGTGCAGAACTAGACTGCAACATGTTTGCACTCTGTATGTCGGGTCCCTCCATGGCTGAGACCCAGCCCCCACCCAGCAGCCCGAAAGGCCTGCAGATGACTGGGAGATTACTACCTCTAGTGTCTGGCACGTATTAAAAGCCCATGGCTTGTGTCTGTCTGACATCCCTAGAGAACCCTTGTGTGTTCTCGATGCCCTCATCTTTCTATCTCTCTCTCTCTCTCACACACACACACACACACACATACACACACACACATATCACCACCACCACATCCTCCTGGAGATCAATTGATTGACTAGTTGAGAGGGTGATCCAGTGGAGCTGTGTAAGCACTGCTGGACCAGCGATCCCAGGTTGAGCTCCTCTTCAGTCGGTGTTGTCTCCTCTGACAGCTAATGCTGTGGCGGTCTTCCAATCTCATGGATGGTGCACGCTGAGTATACAGTGAACCCACAACACACACACACACACACACACATGTATGCACCAGCAGGCCTCTTTCATCTGTCCCGTCTCAAGTTGCGTTGTGCTTCCGATTAGCGCGCAGTCAGGGGACCCGGCTCCACACAGTCAAAGATACACACACTCGCACCACTTAACACTCAATCCTTAGTGAACAGCACACTCAGCATCATTGCTCTTTTGAAAATGTGTTGTGTGTGTGTGTGTGTGTTTTATTCATGTATTCCCATCTGGCTGTCAGGCGGAGTGTAGTTCAAAAGAACCTGGCTCAGTCTTCACTGGAGTCTGGAGTTTGTTCTCCCAGATTTTCACTCCTCTGGTCAGCAAGTGAAATAAGTTTACATCTGGACTATGCCTGGCACAGACACCAGTAACCCCTCAAAAGAAAGTCCCGTGGGCAGTCTTGACCACAATAAACAGGGTGAAATTTATGAGAAGGCAACGCTAAATGTAAGCAGCCAGGAGCATAAATATCACTCTTTAACACCTCAGTTCTAGAGGTCACACAGCCACAGCCCCACATCCTTTGTTTCTTTACATAGTCAAAAACACATGTGGGCTACGTGTTGGCTCTCACGGCCGTGCAGGCAATGGTTTTCTTTAATACTTTGTTTATTTGAAAAAGGTCTTCCCATGTCTGACTTTTAAACAACACACGAGCTGTGGCCACACCATGTGTCCTGCTGGTGATGACTCAGTAGAGCTGCAGACTTGGGCAGAGCACCCCACCCCTTTAATCGCCACTCCTTTAATCGCCCCCACATCTCAGGTCCCTAAGACACCCTGTGCCATTTTGCTGCCCAGATTAATGCCCGCTCCACAGTCATTCTCCTTCCATATGCTTGAGTGTGTTGGTGGCAGTTAGCCATGTTTGTCCCTCTGTCTCTCTGGCGCGTGCACATACTCTCTTCCCCCCTCTCTCTTTCTCTATTCTTTTCTTCTCTCACTCCCTCTTGCCAACCCTTTCTCCTTTTTTCTCGTCTCTATTTTTCCCTCTCTCTCTCTCTCTGTGTGCCGCAGCTGTGCCGTGTTCCGCAGGCCAGCCCTTTGCCAGTCTTGCCTTGGCCGCCCGGCAGAATGGCTGCATTGTGGCATCTGTGTGTGGCGACCGGGGAGTGGGTTCACTCCATCTGGGCAGCGCAAGGCCAGCAGAAGGCCATTTAAGAGGGTCACGCAACACACACATACACACGTGCTGTGTGCTCGCATACACACATACACACACAAACACACCCCTACACATACATTCTTGCAAACAGTGGGTCATGAGGGGTGAAGAGTGGACAGGGCAAAAATGGGGCAAACTAAGGAGCTTTTTAACAGATGCCACTGCAGCTCAGACAGACGAGTCCCTGAGAAGTAGAAGTGTGTGTGTGTGTCTGTGTGTGTGTGTGTTGCTTGTTCAGCCTCTCCTATAGTCTGTTACGTCCCCAGACTGTGGTGCATGAGAGGCTAAATGTGTTGGCATGTGGGTTCACTCAGCAAAGACTCCCTGAGGTGGCCCTAACACACTTTCACATCAGTCCTCCTGAGACATGTCCACACTCAGAGAGTGTGTGTGCGTGCATGAAGTGAGATGAACCCCATCCACCTGCAGCAATAGGGGTGGACAAACTCGGTTAAGTCGATAAAGTGCCTTAGTAGCTTTTGTCTAGTTCTCTATCCCTCTGCCCCCCCCCCCCCCCCCCCCCACACACACAGGGAAGGTTGGTAATGCAGAGAGCTCGACTGTTGTCTCATTTGCATTTGTTGTTCCTGTTACACCAGGCCAGGTGTACATTGCGAGTGAGGTTCAAAGCGCCCATCCACCCACCCCACCACCCCACAGTGCCAAAAAAAAGAAAAAGACCCTACAACACAAGGCTTCAGGTGTCCTGGCATCATTCAAATGCAGGGCTTTGTGTGTGGCGTGGCGTGTTGGAAGCCAGTGCAGAGGGAGCGGGGCGAGGGAGCTCATTTGACTGAGTGAGGCCGTGATAAACTTCAGACAGAGGGAAGGGGACAGAAGGTCACTTCCTCCTGCAGGTTGGTGGAGGCTGAGGGCAGGCAGTGTTGCGTGTGTGTGTGTGTGTGTGTGTGTGTGTGTGTGTGTGTGTGTGTGTATTGGGTTGTGCTCTGTGAAAAAGCTCCAATGCTTCTCAGGGCGAACACTTTTACCCCCAGGCTTAGTGTGTGTGTGTACTGAGTACGTAGGTGTGCTCTACTTTCTCTGTTGTTTTCTTTTCTCTCATTCTCTGTTCCCTTACCAAAGCAAATTTTACACCTCAGTCAGAGTGGTGTACATTTCATGAGCCGTGCAGAACAGATGCAGTTGTACGGCACCAGCATTTCTTTCATATCGTACAGTTGTCAGAGACGGTTGTTCTCCATCAGCAGCAGAAGCACTCTCCGAGTTCCCTCTTTGATTCGATAAAGACCAGCCCGTATGATCTTGACATTGTCAAATCAAATCAACGAGTGGCAGGCGGCTTCACAGACATGATAATTCTGCGCTCACAGCAAAACACAAGGAACGCGCCTCAAAGGGAACATGGTAGCAATTGACATCCTCGTCTCTGCCTTTCATCAGGAGGAGGTTACAGGGATTAGGCACTGGAGGGGGGACTTTTTAAGGCCCCTGGTCATTCATATCCCTAGTTTTCCTTGTCCTCTTCAGGGGCCTAAACGTGAATTACTGAAACGTCACAACAGCCGACGGCCCTGCCTTTGGTGGTGTTTATGGTGTGTGTCGTGTTCTGTTATGGTATTTCTTCAGTGTGTTGGCGCATTTGTTACAAATCTGGATTTTATTATCCCCGAGCTGGCGCCGTCACAGAGCTGTAAAACATGCCAGGGAAGATGCTGTGTTTAATCGGCCAGACTGAGAAATGGCCCCTTAACATTAAATCCGTCTGCCATGTTTAGGTGTGTGTGTGTGTGTGTGTGTGTGTGTGTGTGTGTGTGTGTGTGTGTGTGTGTGTGTGTGTGTGTGTGTGTGTGTGTGTGTGTGTGTGTGCGCGCCTCTGGTGAATGGTCGAGTGTGATTAAATAATGTGTGGACTAATCCATATGAAATTTACGGGAGTCCTGCAGCTAATTAAAATGGCTCCCAGGTGAAGGAGGGAGAGAGGGAGGGGTTGCCTTAAGCTGTTTCTCAATCAGGCTCACCCCCCAGCAAGACTAAGTGGAATGACATGTTTGGTGGGCTGCTTGGGTGAAGTGAGATTGAAGGATCCCGTATGAACATTAAAGGAACTTTGTGCCTTTCCATAAGATACCTGAAGGAGATGGTTTTATTATTTATGTTTAGAGGTTGTGTGTGTGTGTGTGTGTGTGTGTGTGTGTGTGTGTGTGTGTGTGTGTGTGTGTGTGTGTGTGTGTGTGTGTGTGTGTGTGTGTGTGTGTGTGTGTGTGTGTGTGTGTGTGTGTGTGTGTGTGTGTGTGTGTGTGTGTGTGTGTGTGTGTGTGTGGGAGGGGGCTGAGTGTGCATGACTGCCCTGAAATCAAGAGGGAGGGGGGGCATAAACATGGGTTATCAGTAGGGCTGCAACTAACGATTATTTTGGTAATCGATTAATCTATCGACTATTTTTTCGATTAATCGACTAATCTAATGATTATTTCCTATAGCAAATTAAAATAACGACTCAAAATGTTGGAATTTGAATTTCAAATGTATTTGAGTAACAAATGTAATCATAATACATAAATTAAATAGTAATACAAATTAAAGTGCAAATATGCTTTTAAAAGTAAAGAGAAAGTGCAAATAAAGTTTTAAAAGTAACTCAAATTAGCAATCAAGCCTCTGCAAGTGCAAAATAACGCAAGAATAACTGGGCTGCAAGTGACATTCAAATTCAACTTATGAAATATATATTTTTTCCACAATCTTTTGTTTGAAGAATGCTAAGTGGAGGAGGTTAACTATTCAGAACAAACGAAAATACAGGCTACTCTGATAATTCACTGATTTACTACATTGCACTTAACATTTATGAAATAGCGTTAGCAAGCATCCTCCATGAGACGTTCTGTTTTCCAACATGTAAGCTTAAACCTTACTATAAGTTATAGATAAATCATATATGTCTATGATAATTGCTGCTAGACACTCACTGTTCTTGTGCTCCCACAGCTCATTCTCTTTGAAATACTGGAATAGTGCTTCTTTAACTACTAATAATTGACCATTGAGAAAAATGACAACTTTTCTGTTAGCCATATCTCATATGCAGCAGCTACTAAAGCTAGCTTTGTTTATTGTTTCCATGGTAACATGAGCCGTCTCAGAATAATTCGCTTTTCAGTCGGCCATTTCTGATATGCAGCACATGAAGGTACGAGAACGGAGGGCAAAGAAAACGGTGCATGATTTGTATGCTAGGCTATTTGCAGATTCTGTTCCATTTTTCTCAATGATGGTCAATTATTATTAGTTAAAGATGCACTATTTCGCACTTCCTATAGTGCATTGCAACGCCGAATGAAAATTACCGGTAGCTCTGCTAGCGTCTGCCAAAAACAAAAACAAAAAAAATTAAAAATTAAAAAATTTGTTTTATATATTTTATGACGCGTCGACAATAAAAATCATCGTCGACAATTTTTCATAATCGACATCGTCGATTACGTCGACTAATCGTTGCAGCTCTAGTTATCAGTATAACAATTGTGGTTTGCCTCGTGATTGTTCAAAAGGAGATCAAGCGTTCATCTGTGTAAAAAGCAGTAATATCTTCTTTCTTTCTCTCTCAGTGTAGGGTGTAGCACAGGAAAACACCTGTGTTTCTATTAATTGTCAAAGCAGAAGTGACTATGCAAGAGCTGGAAATGTGTTTGGTTGCACTTTGTGCTTCGGTGAAGTGACAATGGTAATACCCCGAATACTGACCCTTGGTGCACCCCTGGACAATAACATGAGTGGTCTGCTGACTTACATGTAACTACATTTTTACATCCTGCGGAACTGGAGCTGAGTTATAACTGCCTCCCAGTTTGAGAGAAGCAGTTTAGCATTTAATCCATTGGAGTTCAACGCAGTAATATCACTCGTTATCATCATCATCATATCATTAGCAGATAAAGCAAGGTGTTTAATGTGGTAAGACGTGGATGTATAAGCAGATAAAGCAAGGTGTTTAATGTGGTAAGACGTGGAGGTATAAGCAGCTAAAGCATGGTGTTTAATGTGGTAAGACGTGGAGGTATAAGCAGCTAAAGTGAGGTGTTTGTTTAATGTGGTAAGACGTGGAGGTATAAGCAGCTAAAGTGAGGTGTTTAATGTGGTAAGACGTGCAGGTAGTAGCAGGTTAGGTGTTAAGGTGTTGTGTCTGTGGTAAAGTGAGGTGTTAAGGTGTTGTGTCTGTGGTAAGGTGAGATGTTAAGGTGTTGTGTCTGTGGTAAGGTGAGATGTTAAGGTGTTGTGTCTGTGGTAAAGTGAGGTGTTAAGGTGTTGTGTCTGTGGTAAGTTGGGTTAGAGCCTCATGTTTTCTTTCTGCTCTGCTTTGTGTGCTGCTGCCGCTGTGGGAGGAGCCTTGTTGACCCTGCTTCTTATCTCAAGCCAGATCCTGGCCTCGCATTGCTGAACCGCTGTGGCTGCAGACGTTTGCGCTGGTCGGGTGTGTGTGTGTGTATGTGTGCAATTCGTTTTTTTTCTGAAGTTTCCACTGCCGCACGCAGAAATTACAGACCATCTTGCAAAAATCCTTACCCTGTTTTTTTTCTTTTTCTCAGCACTCTTAGCACTCAACTCTCATAGTCCCTCTTAGAGAGACCCATATATGTGTGTATGCTCACACACACACACACACACACACTGGGGCACACTACCTTGTTGCTCTTCATCCTGCATGTTCCTCCTGTTTCTGACACATAAAGCCTCTTGCATCTCACACACATAATTTCTCTCATTGGCACACACACACACACACACACACACACACACACACACACACACACACATACCTACACCAGCACACACACCTACACCAGCACACATACACATATACACACATACCTACACCAGCGCATGCACCCATGCACACACACACACACACACACACACACACAAACACACACACACATACACACACACATACCTATGCCTATGCCATGCCATTGCAAGCAGTCATCTCCACTGATTGCATGAACCCCTCAGCCACTTTGCTGAATGTGAAGCACTCAGTCTGCCCCACCCACCCACCCCTATTTCCCTTTAAACCATTTACCCGTGGGCTCCCTCACCATGTCACGCCCCCCCCCCCCCCCCCCCCCCCCCCCCCCCCCCCCCCCCCCCCTTCAGTTTGCAGAGACACCTCTTGGCGCTACACCTTTCTAATGTCATTTGGTTGGCTGTGTTCCCCGCCTTGCCTTGGATGGCCGCTGAAGCTGTGTGAACAGCCCTGTGGGGCGCGTTTTGTTTGCTTGCGACAGCAGAAGTAGATAAGGAGGACGTCCGTGGCCACAGCTGAGACACACACACACACACACACACACACACATCTGTATGCATGCTTGCAGTGAAGTGTCTGTGTGTTACTCACTTCTTGGACTTCTCTACTTTTTGAGACGCTGCAATTTGAATGTGCCGAACACACTCACTGTCAGAAGTTAGCCCTGTTTGACAGATAAATATAAATCGACACCAAAATCCCTCTCCCTACATATGTGCTGAAGCACTCCTTTAGCCTCGAAAGAGTCTGCTGTTCCTGGCAAATCTTTCATGAAGCACCACAGTTGTTTCCTTGGTTCGAGTTAGCTGATAGTGAGTAAAAGGAACTCGGGAACGCGGCTTAGCGAAAGAATCCGTTTATTCCAACAAAGTGAAGCCTCGGAATTTCTAACGCACAGCACAGTAATCTCAGATCGTACAGATCACGAGAATACTCTTCGTGGTTAACTTCCCTCGTCTTTTGCCGCTGTCTTCTTTCGCCGCTGTCTTCTGAATGATGACATAATTCTGTAACTCTTATAGGGCTACAAAATTAAAATACTAAACAATGGTATAAAAGTGGTCCAGCTGACCATGGCCATCTAAACGCTAATGGCCCTGGCTCCAACCATCTTATCGTGGCCGTAGACAAAGTGTAGGGATCAATTGATATGGCCTGGAATGTGAGGCCTACCAATATCAGCCTGGACACATGCTTGGCAGGTTATTTTATAGTTATTGTCCTTATTGGTTTGATTTTTCATCTATTAGGTCCATCCTCTCACAGAGTCTGTGGGAGCCACTGAACACTTCCTCAGACAGGCCGCCCAGTCGTGTGTTTACAGACACCTAAATGTAATGATGTTGTTAAATAAGCCTAAAAAACAGCATTCTAAATGAGCTTGGCGTGATGTATGGCAGCGTGCGTGCGCGTGCACATGAGCGTGTCTGTATTGTTGGGTGGAGAGACTTTGACCTAATTCAGCAGCAGACATGAATGGCTTGCCTTGGAGGTGAAATCCTCTTCACGGCTCCTGTGAAAGATGCATGTAGAAGGGAGACATGACGAAAGAGGGAGAGAGAGAGAGACTTCTGATGGATGGTTTGTGTGTGTGTGTGTGTGTGTGTGTGTGTGTGTGTGTGTGTGTATAATCAAGGCTATGAAGAAACATTTGAGTTCACGTCTGCTGACTGAGAGTTCCATGTTCTGGTGCTCACATTCCACTCATTCTGACGCACATTCACACCGTCATATTGAAACCCCCATGGGACGGTCGAACCAAAGCATCATGCCACCCATTCAGTGTGCAGCAGGCCTACTTTTAGTCAGTAAATGCGTGTCCTGAGGGAGTCTAGTCTAGCAGGGACTGACGTATGTCTCGACTTAAGTCAACTATAGTGTGCTGGGGGTTGTCGTTCTGTGTAGAAGTGGGTGAGAATGTTTTGCCTAAGTAGTGAGATCCTTTTTCCCATGAAGACACAGCTCAAAGTGGTTTGAGTTCAGAAACAGGGCCGCTCGTACACCAGATGATGAATGTAATTAATTTTCTGACATATTTTTGTCTTGCATGTCGTAACTGCATACATGTCTTAACTGCATAAATGGTGTCAATAAAAAAATTATCACAAAAAAGAAACAGTGCCGCTCTTGGCAGGTTTTTAGAAAGGAAGAAAGGTTGTGGGTGTAGGAAATTGCTCTGCTCTTTTGTCTACCAAAGATTTGGCTCATCCCACAGTACTGTCTGGTCCCACGAGGCAAGTGGTAATCAAGCCCCACTGTAGGTGTTCATTACATTTAGATGTATTAATGTGGCAGACGCTTTTATTCACGAGGACTTCAGTGAGGCACACTACAAGTGAACGCCAGATCAAGGAGAAACGTAGAAAACAAATGAGAAAAAAAAGAAAAGAAAAGGAAAACACGTTTGAGCTTCACTTAGACCAAAGTGGCCGGTCTATCAGCTGTGCTGTACAAACCCACTGTTTCATCTTTAATGCTAAGTGATAGGCTAAAAGGATAAGGCCCACAATTTCCTCACGTGTGTGTGTGTGTGTGTGTGTGTGTGTGTGTGTGTGTGTGTGTGTGTGTGTGTGTGTGTGTGTGTGTGTGTGTGTGTGTGTGTGTGTGTGTGTGTGTGTGTGTGTGTGTGTGTGTGTGTGTGTGTAGGCTAGCTCCAGTCAAATGCCAAAGTGGTTTTGTTGCAGGAGCTCCATATTTAGAATTTTCTCCCCCCAGGGCTTCCGTTAGATGCGCTGGTGACTAAAAGCCACAAACGTCAATGACTGGACACTCCAGTGCCTTTAGACTGTGGGCCCTAATTTCATTGGTGGGCACCGAGCAAAGTCTGTCGTGTGTGAACTCAAGATGGCGCGTAGCGTGTGGAATGTTGCGCTGATCCACCCATGTTTACGCCTAGGGTCTTGCTCATGGTATTAAATTAGCTAATGATTTTGCCAGGTTCCTAAATTAACTTTATTTCATGTGCGGTGGACTTTGCACGCTGCTTTGCTCGTTGCTAGTTGCCCGTCAATGAAATTAGGGCCGTGTGTGTGTGTGTGTGTGTGTGTGTGTGTGTGTGTGTGTGTGTGTGTGTGTGTAGAAGTTTAAACTTGTTTGTGTTTGGGAGAGACTAAGCTATCCTGCAATAGGCAGACTTGACTCCTTGTCATACATTCAGCTGACACACATATTGAAATTGGTGTGTAACTCATGATTTCAGATCAGATTATGTGTGTGTATGTGTGAGGGTAAAAAAAAGCATGATTTCAGATGAGATTATGTGTGTGTGTGTGTGTGAGGGTATAAAGCATGATTTCAAATGAGATTATGCTCCTGGCACATGGACTTCATGACCACTGGAGCGGTCTATTGTGGCAATGGAGATGAATCTGTTTTAGTTTGTGGTCCTACTTCAGGTCGCGTGATGGAGGCATATTGACCTGACAACAGGGCTTGTGCCACAGCAAGGTAACGTGTGTGTGTGGTGTGGGTATGTTTTATGTGGCTGTATGTTTGGTGGTAGTGGGTCGTAATGTGTGTGCACTGTCGAGGTTAATAATTTAGAGTTGCGGTGCTGGACCCACAGCCTGAGGTGCAGAGCTCCATTATTAATCCTTTCTGGTGGGGTCAGGGCAGCAGTCCAGCCAAACACACCTCACTCTACTGCTGCCTGCACCCCCACACACACCTCACTCTACTGCTGCCTGCACCCCCACACACACCTCACTCTACTGCTGCCTGCACCCCCACAACCCTCTCCCTCTTCCTGGAGAACACATTGGCAATATGACCTAAAATAAATATCTCGGTTATTGCATGGATTGACCTCGGTGAATGGTCTACGATAATTCCTCCTGTATTGTCTAGTTTCAGAATAGGGGACTGCTTTAAGTGTCTTTGCGCCAATAAGCGTCTCTGGCAAATACCATAGTCTATTTAAGGGACATCCGTGTTAAAAATTACTATGAAAGTTGTCATTTCGATTTAGTAAGTTCTTAACTTCATTGGAACTTCATTCCTCTTCATTGTATGCTATCTTTATGAATTATTAAAAGATATGAACTAGTTACAACCTTGGATACCTAATTTCTTGTGGGTTTTTATTTATTTATTTATTTATTTTTTTTGTCTTAAATGACCGTATTGGTAGATTTTGGGTGAGCCCAGTTCCACCAACCAGTCAAGCACACACACAGCCCAAACCTGAGGTGCAACCTTGACCTCAGAACCAGCCAGCACACTACTTCCTCTCCGCCCTGCATTCTCTCGTCCAGATTTTCTTTTGTTCCTTTGGAGAAAATGTCACATTTTAACTCCATGTATTGTGTTACAGCATTATTTGGTACAAGGTTATGCAAACACTATACTTTTTTTCTCTGTGTGTGTGTGTGTGTGTGTGTGTGTGTGTACATATTATATAAACCTATCTCTCCTCCTACCCTCCTCCTCCTCGGTGCTGGTCTGTGCTCTACTCTCTGATGGCTCCACTCCAGTCATTGTTGCCTCCCCCCCTCGGCTTGCTCCAGGCCCTCCGCTCTGATCCTCTCAGGCCTGCCCGACCCCGTAGAGCCGATTGGTGAGCCGAGACGAGTCTCTCCTCCCAACTGTCTGACCGGGGGTACGGCCCTCAGACCGGTCTTAAAAGATCATCCTAGCCGATAATCCCGTCGTACTCTGCTATATGAGGAGATCCACTTTTAACCCTCTTGGATCTACTCACTTGGCTGGCTCTGCCACACACGATTCAGAATGCTTATATTAAAGGTGAGGTAATGTGTGTGTGTTTGGGGGTTCTTTCTGGTCCAAATCTTTAAGTGTAAGCACACTGATATTAGTATGATGACTGATTCTGTAGAGAACATGGAGGGATGTCTGTCATGAGAGACACACACACACACACGGGTGTGTTGTGTTTTCAGCTTTGTTTATGATTTGGGAAACTCGTGGCTTTAGCAGAGCCCTCCACCCCGTCCTGTCTCCAGTGTAAGCACACCTCTCGTCTCGTCTCCTCTCTCTGGTCCTAGCAGAGCCCTCCACCCTGTCCTGTCTCCAGTGTAAGCACACCTCTCGTCTCCTCTCTCTGGCCCTGTCTCCAGTGTAAGCACACCTCTGGTCTCCTCTCTCTGGCCCTGGCCCTCAGCAGGTAGTGTGCGGCGCTGTCACTCAGTGCTGGGGATGGGAGCGCTGCCCTCCGTGGCCTCCTGGCCCCTCCGTCTGTGCGCTGTCACCAGAACTCTCTCCCTGTCATGGTCACCTCTGAGCTCACTCAGCACCTCCTTCTCGCTCCCTCGCTCTCTCCCTCCCTGTCTCATGTGCCTCTTTCCTTCTGCCTTTCTCTCCATTTTCTTTTTATCTCAATCCCTGTCTTTCTTTTTCCTTCCTTCTTGCCCTCTCTGTTTCTCTCTCTCTCACCCCCCTCTCTCTATCTTGCTCCTACTTGCGCTCTTTCTCTCTCTCTCTCTTTCTTTCTCTCTCTCTCTGTCTCTCCACCCCCAGACACATTTATGAAGACCCTTTGTCACTCCCAGTGTTCTGTCCTAAGGCTTCTGTGGGTTCTGATCAGGCAGGCAGGCAGGCAGGCTGTGCTCTACCCTTGGTCATTGCATAACGACTCCATTTTAGACACAGAATTATATAATCTTAACCTGTAGGGTTACGTCAGCTCTTCAGCAGCCCTTGAACACGATGATGGTCATGATTGACTGGCACTGTGACTGGCAGTGCCATCTGTACTCCCTCAGGCTAGGGACAGATTGCTCAATTGGTGCCCATTAGTAAGGGCATCCAGGGTGGTTAGCTAAACCGCGTAACGCATAGACTTTACTACCTGGCTCTACAGCATCCAACAAGACTGGCGGTTAGCATCTGTTTGCCTCTTGTTGTGTGTGTGTGTGTGTGTGTGTGTGTGTGTGTGTGTGTGTGTGTGTGTGTGTGTGTGTGTGTGTGTGTATGTATGTGTTTGTGTGTTGTTAATTATTTACTGTATGTCACCAGACCGTAGCTGATGTCATATGCAAAATCAGAGACGCGAGGAGGAAATTAGGGCCGGTGTGAGCCTTTTTGTTTCCCCTCTCTCTGCACACACTCTCTTTCTCTGTCACACACACACACGCTCTCTTTCTCGGTCACACACACACGCTCTCTTTCTCGGTCACACACACGTACGCTCTCTTTCACTGTCACACACACACACACTCTCACACACACTCACACACTATTTCACTGTCACACACACACACACAACACTCTCTCTCTCTCCCCCTCTCTCATACACACACACTCACTTTCCCAGGCGCATAGAGCATGGAGCTATCGCTGTATGTTCTGTACACTGTGCAATGAAGGGAAGGGAGTTTGGGGAGCGAAACAGAGGGAGCGAGCGAGCGAGAAGGAGAGGGATAGATGGAGGGGTAGATAGATGGAGGGGTAGATGAAGAGATGATGCTCTCCGTCTCTGCATGCCCTCAGTGCAGGAGCTGAAACATAAGCGATTCATTCTCCCCTGCAGCATATTAATCTGTCTCTCCTCTCAGCAATACTGTCTCTCTCTCTCACACCCGCACACACACACACACACACGCACACACACACCCGCACGCACACACACACACACACACATACACATACACACGCACGCACAATTGTTGACGTTCCTTGCTGCCTTCATCATGAGCTCTTTATCTCTCCCTCGTGCCCTCTCTTCATCTCTTCATCTCATCTCTCCACTGCATGAATCCTGTCAAGAGGTCACCCCTCATTTTCTCTCCATCTCACACACACACACACACACACACACACACACACACACACACAATCCCTTTTTTCACAGCTTGGTAACATTTTTCCGTGCTGCCATCTATGTAAGGATTGGCTGCGTCCCACTGAATTTACATTCACCCTTTCTCGCCTATGTGACATCCTCCTTCTCTCTCCATCTTTCCCTCTCTATCTCCCCCTCTCGGTCTCTCTCTCTATACTTCCCTCTCTCTCTTTCTTTCTCTCCCTGTCATTCCCCATCTCTGTTTTGCAGTCTCTCATTTTCCCTTTGTCTTTCGCTTGCTCGCTCACACACACACACACACACACACACACACACACACCCCTCCTCTCTCTCCCTTCTGCTCTCATTCTTCTCCTCATCATCTCCAGCTGTCCGCCCACCCTTTCCCTCAGCCAGTAGGATTCTCTCCTCCTCTCCTCTCCTCTCCTCTCCTCTCTCCTGTCTTCCATTCTTTCATCTTCTGCTCCTTCTTCTCTCCTTTCGTCATTTGCGCTCTTCCTCTCTCCATCCATTGTCATCTTCTCCTCTCTCCCTTCCTTATCTTCCTTCCCTCTCATTACTCCTCTCTCCGCTCCTTTCTTCTCCTTTTTTTTCTGTCTTCTTTTTCCTCTGCCCTCTCTCCTCTTCCTCTCTTTTCTGTGTCATATACCATTCTCTGTTACACACTCACACACACTCTGCTCCAATCCGCTGTAATGTATGCAATCAGGCAAATGAATAGAGCGCGGATGGATATTACTGGATATAAATAGCACTGGATGAGCAAATTGCCTGTTGGCCCGAGCCACCACTGCTCTCTCTCTCTTTCTTTCTTTCTTTCTCTCTTTCTTTGTCATGCTCATCTCTGCTGTGCTGTGTTCCTATTCTCCTCTATCTCTCTCTTTCTTTATCTCATCATCTCATGTTTTGCATTCTTGACTTTGACATCCTCCCCCTTTAAGCCCTTTCATCTCCTCTCTCTCTTCCTCCCTCTCTCTCTCTCTCTCTCTCTCTCTCTCTCTCTCTCTCTTCCTCCCTCTCTCTCTCTCTCCTCTGCATCGTAATCAATCCATCATGGTTCCTGTCAGTCGTTTAGTGCCTGTGGTTTCTCTGTCCCAGTCATTGGAGCACAACAGTGACTGCTTAAGGTGTTAAGAGAATACCCCAGAAATCTCACAAGGGATCAACACACACACTGTGAGTCACATGTAGGACATAGTGTGTGGTTGGATCTTTCTGTGTGCGTGTCTGTCTCTGTGAGTGTGGACTTGGTTGTCTGTCTGTCGGTCTCTGTGTGTGTGGACTTGGTTGTCTGTCTGTCTGTCTCTGTGTGTGCACGCAACCATGTGGTTATTTGGCCCAGGTGAGCTAGAACCCCACGTTGCATATCTATATTTGGTGATGTGTGTTGAGACTGTGTGTGTGTTCTGAAAAACATGTGTGTGTTCTTTGAGGTGACTCATTCCCTTATTCCCAATTCCACTTCTGTCTTCAAGACAGAGTGTGTGCTTTCTGAGCTGTTCGTAAGGCTCTTGAGGTGAGAAGGTTCAGCAGAACTAGCCTGCACAGGTGTTTCAGTGGTCTGCACACCTGTTAAAGATGTTTCAGTTCTCTGCGTTTGGGCAGTGGTCAGTGGTAGAGAAGCACTGCTCAGGTACAACTCAGGTTCTGGCCAGGTACAAGTTTCCCACAAATATTGACTGACACACACTCACACACTCACACACTCCTCCTCTTCACTATTACAGGAAGTACAAGTGAAATGGTGAAATGTATGTCTGTGTTTAATCTTTCCACTTGTTTTGCTGCATTGGCCATTTCCACCAGCCTCAGCTTTGGGTCCGTGTTCCATGTTGGATTCAGTATTTTGAAAGAGAATTATTATTACAATTTTATTACTTTACAAATGTATTGTTACAATTTTAAACCTAGCCTAATAGCGGTATGGAGTGTGTGTCTGTGTGAACATGGGAGCAGTGATGTCTGTCTGCCATGTGCATGGTAAGGCTTGCATGTGGAGAGTGTGTCGTAAGGGGGATAAGCGCTCTGCCCCTTTTTTATGTTGTGCTTTTCCAAGTGCCGTCTGCCGGCCAGGTTTAATAGGCTTTCATGTTTGAGGATTTTTGGGAGGGCGACGCAGAAGGGGTGTGTGTGTGTGTGTGTGTGTGTGTGTGTGTGTGTGTGTGTGTGTGTGTGTGTGTGTGTGTGTGTGTGTGTCTGTGTGTGTGTGTGTGTGTGTACATGCATGCAAGCGCACAGTGGGGGGGGAGTGTGCATCTTACGGGATTCAGTTGGCCAGACATGACAGACGGCCACTCTAGGGCTGAAACCAACACACACACACACACACACACTCTTCTGCGCTCCGTCTCTCCCTTTCTCTCTCTTAAGCCCGTGAAGCACCAGGCCGGTGGTCGGCCAATGTCCGTGAGCGTCTGTTGCCCTGTGGTTTTTGCGGTGTGTCCCGCACCGTTGGCGCTAGTCTGACCCGTGTCGGCAGATTTTCGCCCCAATTGAGCATGTGGGATAGGCAGCGGAGCCCGTCGGCGAAAGAGACCACTCTGATTGGCTGTGGAGCCCGTCGGCGAAAGAGACCACTCCGATTGGCTGTGGAGCTCCAGCTCTCCACACAGGTTCAGGAAGGCCCTCTTGAGCCTGT
>NC_045157.1:11964960-11997460 GCF_900700415.2 Clupea harengus | reverse complement strand
CAGACACACACACACAGACACACACACACAGACACACACACACAGACACACACACACAGACACACACACAGACACAGACACACAGACACACACACAGACACAGACACAGACACACACACAGACACACACACAGACAGACACACACAGACAGACACACACAGAGAAACACACTCACAGACACACACTCACAGACACATACACACAGAAACACACTCACAGACAGACACACACATGCTGCGCCATCTAGAACTGTTAACATGACCAGCGTTCACCCACTCCTAGTAGCAGTGGTATGGCCAGCTGTCCAACTCCTGCTAACAGTATGATGGCCAAAGCCCATGAACAGCTACTGCTAAAACTTAGTTCAAACCGTGTCTAAAAGCTAAGATTAGTGTTTGTGTGTGTAATAGGGTAAGTAAGTGTGCGCATTAAAGAGCATATGTCGGCTCTGATGCCGTAATGGCAGTTTGCTCTGTTGATTCCTAGCACTGGGATGATGTCATACAGAATGAGGATATGATCAGTGGGCCTGGATGATGGACAAACAGAAGTACTACTACTGTTACTATTTATATCTGACATGTTTCGTTATCTCTCCCTCGTGTGTGTGTGTGTGTGTGTGTGTGTGTGTGTGTGTGTGTGTGTGTGTGTGTGTGTGTGTGTGTGTGTGTGTGTGTGTGTGTGTGTGTGTGTGTGTGTGTGTGTGTGTGTGTGCGCGCCTCCTCCTCACTAACTTCTCTGACATAAAACAGCCGATACCCCAGCTGTGAGTGCTGCACATCTGGAGACCATTCTAGAATGCTACACACACACACTTGCACGTACACAGAGAGGGATAGAGATTATAAATGGTGTGTGTGTGTGTGTTGGTGTTACCTGTGGTCTCTGCACCAGATGCTCTGGTTTATTCTAATCTCACACTCACTGCCTCTGTTGACAGCCGCCCAGCTAATGAGTGTGTGTGCCACATTCTGGCTTCAGGCATACGCATCCAGGCTTACACACCTGTGGTGGACACACACACACACACACACATGCAGACACACACACTCACACACACTGAGGAAACAAGCCAAGCCATGTATTACCCTGTGTAAACCATGTTTTATTTGCTTTTGATAAGAGTGCTGATGCGTGTGTGACTTCTTATGAAGTGATTGGGCACATAAATGGATTCTCTCCTTCCCCTCTACCCTCCCTACACGGGCTGTGATTTTTATGAATATGTGGCTCTCGTATGCAGGAGGTAAACATAAATGGTTAAGGATAATAATATCTTTAATCATATGTCTTAATAATGATAATCATATTTTTACAGAATAACTGTACACTGGCAGCTCATGGCTTGTGTAGCTAGGCCTGTGAAGGCATTCTGCAGGAACAGTATCACAGCCTCCCAAAACGTAAGCTAAATGTGAATGATGATAACATTAACATTATTAAAGAGGGCATGTTATGCTTTTCCAGTTTTTCTCTTTCCTTTAGTGTGTTGTATAGGTTTTTGTGTATGTAAATAGTGTGCAGAGTTATGAAGCCCAAAGTACACGCCAGAGGGACTAACTCTTGCCACATAAACCACTTTTCTCAGCTGCCCAAAACACCTCATTGGAATTCCAGTCCTTTTCCTTTGTTACAAGATGATGCAATCTTGTAACACAATCCTTATTGCCCACCTAGCTGACCAATCAGAGTGCACTGGTCTCATCAGGAGGGGCAGCTTTAAAGCAAAGGAGCTCTAACAGAGCGTTTCAGGCAGCGGTTGAATAGAGATCTACAGTAATAGAAAAATAATGTGTTTTTGTAGCATCGAAGCATGTAAATCTATTCTAGTAGACCCCAAAAATTAAATTATGAACATTGAAAATGAGCATAATTGGTCCTCTTTCATTATTATTATTACAATAACATTGTGTTTTCCTACGTTTGTTTTTTTATGATGTCGGATTCAGTATGTTTTTAGTTAGTAGAAACCTTGTGTGTGAGCTTGTTTCAGTATAGTGACCCTCCCTGCTGTTCCCCACCCTAGCAGCTGTCATTAAAATAAGAGAGAGAGAGAGAACAGTGCCAGACTACATTATCCTCTGTGCTAGGTGGGCCATTTCACTGTCTCCTTGAAGCACTGTGCTGGGGTGCTGTCCTTCCTGCTGAAGTGCTTTTGTGAGGGCTTGGGGTGTGTGTGTGTGTGTGTGTGTGAGAGAGAGGCTCCCATATCTGTCATTTTGAGAGGGGCAGAGGTGTTCATTGGTGTGCATTTAGTAAGAGTTGCCATGGCAGCAAGCTGTTCGGAAGACAGGCATCACAGCGAGAGGGAGAGAGAGAAACAGAGGGATGAGGAAGAAGAGGAAGACAGAAGGTGACATCTGAATGCTGATGTAGTAGACCTCCAGTCAGCCATATATCCTGCTACTACTGACAGTGGATGGGTGTAGCAGCAGCAGGTGTGTGTGTGTGGGTGTGTGGGTGTGTGTGCGTGTGTGCATTGGTTTTTGTGGTGTGACTGTGTTTGTGTCTACATGTGTGTGCTTTCAATTAAATTAACTGAGTTCCTGTTGATGGAGGCAGAATGTATGTCTGAGCACTTTTGATTAAATTAACTGGGTTCTGGTTGCTGGAGGCATACTGGTTGTGTGTGTGTGTGTTTGTGTGTGGTCTTACGCTAAGCTGCTCTTAGCAAGGCTGATCTTTGTCTGTCCCCAATAGGATGCCTTAGGTCCTTCCCTCTGATACCCCCCCACGCACACACACACACGCACACACACGCACACCGTGGGCCTTTAGAACACTGCTGTGTCCACAGTGTGTGTGCTAAAACAGTGCCCTCCATTCCTCCCTACCCCCTTCTCTCCTAAGCATCATGTGGACATGTTCAGAGACGTCAACATGAATGACGAACATGAACAATAATGCCCCCCCACCACCCCCCCCAAACCAATCATACCTACCAGGCCTGCTACACAATGCCTGCAGACATTAAAATAAGACTTAGAAGGTTATGTGAACTTTAAAACTCATATTAGAGAAACAATATTATTTACACACACACACACGCACACACATACACACACACGTTGACATGTCATTCCTGACATCTGCAGACTGCTGGAGATCAGCTGCTTGTTTATTTGAGCTTAAACACTCTTCCCAGTGGAGCTGACGCATTGATCACATACAGAGAGGACGTATAGTCCAATGGTCGCACAGTGAGGACGTAAAGTCCACCGGTCGCACAGTGAGGACGTAAAGTCCAATGGTCGCACAGTGAGGACGTAAAGTCCACCGGTCGCACAGTGAGGACGTAAAGTCCACCGGTCGCACAGTGAGGACGTAAAGTCCACCGGTCGTTCCGCTGGTTCCCCAGAGGAGTGATTCACTTTCAGTTCTGCCACTGAAGAAGTATGAAAACCCGTCATGGCACAGGAGGCCACAGGAGAGGCTGGTGGGGCGTGTAGACGCAGTAGGACATATTTGGGTTTTAAACACACGAGTTCTCTCATAGGCCCTGTTTACCCGTCGACACACTTCACATTTTCTCTGCAATCGTTCCCCTGGAGAAGAGGTGTGCTCTGCCGGAAAGTGGAGGAGGGAGCTGCGTGCTGATTGGCTGATGGAGCAGGGCTATATTTGTCTGTCTGTCCTCTGATGTGCTCCAGTCTGCAATTAGGCAGCTTCCTGTTTCTGCAGGATACAGCAGCCAGGCAGGAGCAGCAGCAGCCACAGCCTGAGGCGTGTGTGTGTGTGTGTGTGTGTGTGTGTGTGTGTGTGTGTGTGTGTGTGTGTGTGTGTGTGTGTGTGTGTGTGTGTGTGTGTGTGTGTGTGTGTGTGTGTGTGTGTGTGTGTGTGTGTGTGTGTGTGTGTGTGTGTGTGTGTGACACTGCTGTATGTGTGGTGTTTATGTTCACTGTAATTGCAGCTGTTTGTTTGTGTGTAGTCCTCCATACGGTCATCCGTAGTATCATGTAAAGCAACATCTGACCACCCCCCACCCCCCCCAGCACACACACACTCCTCCCACCCTCCCTGCCATCGGAAAATCTCTGTCAGCCACTTCCTCCCTCTCTCCCGGCACTGTGTTTCACTTCCTGTTCTGCACGGTGATCAAGCAAGCAAGAGTGCTGCCTGCTCAATTTACACACAGCACAGGTGGGCCCGCCTCAGCTCCCAGCATGCCTCGGGCCAAGCTTGAGTAAAGGCTGTAGAATCACCTGCTGACCCTTTATCGACCTCTCTCTCTCTCTCTCTCTCTCTCTCTCTCTGTCTCTCTCCCTTTCTCGCTCTCCATTTCTCTCTCTCTCACTCTCTCTCATTCTCTCTCGCTCTCTCTCAGGATATTGACAATATATCCATGCTTAAATCTCTGGTGGAATAAAGAATAGTGGCTCACACACTCTCTCTACTCAAAAGGTGACCTCTCCATATCTGTGTGTGCGCGCATTATTAGGTCTTCAGTTCACATCATCTTTCCTGCCCTGACCATGAATATTGCATCATACTGAACTGTGTGTGTGTGTGTGTGTGTGTGTGTGTGTCAGTCAGTCAGTCAGTCATATCCCTGACTCTGTCTCTCTCCTACAGCTCTGATGGTACCGGCTCACCTGTGACGTCTGAGAGAGGACCCTCTACCCCACACCCTCACCATGTCTGGGATCCAGGTAACTCACTCACCCATATACACACACACACTCACCCATATACACACACTCACTCACTCATTCACACACTCATACTCATACATACAATGTGAAAAATTCTGACATACAGACACACACACACTCACAGAGGCACTCTGTGTGTGCATTAATTGCCCATGTTGTTTCCTGAGGAAGTTTTTGTTCACGGCTTAGCGCTGATGCATTAATTCTGCATCTTGCATCCTCCCAGACACACACACACATCCTCCCAGACACAGCACAAGACAACATCTTCACCCCTGCCTCTCTTAAATGGTCTTGCAAAAAGAGTAACCGCGCACACACACACACACACAGGCGTGGTGAGATGGGAGCGTTTGTTCTCGGCTCCCTCCTTTTATGATGAAAGAGGATTAAATGGCTACATGGCACCAACCCATTTGTCTGCCTGTGTGCTTCTCTGATATAGATGTGTGTTGACACACACACTCACTCTCTCTCTCTCTCTCTCTCTCTCTCTCTCTCTCTCTCTCTCTGTACCTCTATCTCTCTCTCTTTCTTTCTTTCTTTCTTTCTTTCTCTCTCTCTCTGTTTTTGCTCTGTTCCAAACAACACCTGCTGCTGTCTGGAAAGCTCTCTCTCTCTCACACACACACACACACACACACACACACACACACACACACACACACTGGAAAGCTCGCTCTGTGTTTCAACAGCTGTCTTTGGGCAAAACATAAAATGTATCAAATATGAAACGGCCTCGTCACGCACGCACACACACACACACACACACACACACACGCACTGTCATGACCTTTCCTCAGATAACAGTCTGTTTTGGAGAAGTTGGCTGCCGTCGGTTGTTTCCCAGAAGCTTGAGGTTTCAGACACGTGTATGCTATTTGCCCACACACTTGTAAAACACAGACTTGGCCACATTTTTTTAATGGTTGTGTTTTTTTCCCCGTAAGTGTAATCAGCCCAGCCCATTCTCGCCTTACTAGTAGGGCAGGTTCTGTCACACTGAAACATGGACTACATTACCCATCATGCCCATCTCTCCCTCCTACCCCCCACAGGCAGCCTGGCCGTCCAACACAGAGTGTGTGGCCAAATATAACTTCCAGGGCACTACAGGTCAGGACCTGCCCTTCTTCAAAGGAGATGTGCTCACCATCATTGGTGTCACCAAGGTGTGTAGGAACCTGATAGACACTACAGTAGCCCAAAAGTGAGGTGGTGTTTGTACAGTGTGTTGCAGATTGTCACTGATTTGTTTTACTTGGCTAAATACAATGGTTATAATGATTTAGTTGGTACTGCAATCACTAATCCTGTAGCATGACAGGCAAGACTGTCTGATTGAAAGTTGTATTCATCATTAAATGACTTGTGTTGAGTATAGAACAGGTAAGGACACTGAATTAATGGAATAATAATAATTATAATAATAATTACTCATCATGTGAATTTCAACATTACATTGCTGTTTATTTCTTGCTCACAGTTAGTAGCAATTGCTGAACTATTTCTTTAAAAAAAAAAAGCCTTTTTATGAGATTGTACTGAGTCTTGTATTGTTATCACCCTCCAGGACCCAAACTGGTACAAAGCCAAGAACCAGGTGGGCAGAGAGGGCACCATCCCCGCCAACTACGTACAGAAGAGGGAGGGCGTCAAGTCAGGGGGCAAACTCAGTCTCATGCCGTGAGTAGACCCCCTTTTTCTTCAAACACACACACACACACACACACACTGTGATGGTGCTACACAATCATCATCACAATGAAGGATCGGTACACAGAACACAGTCCAGCTGCACCTGTCTTACTCCTCCCTTCTCTTCTCTCTTCTAGTCACTCTCTCTCTCTCTCTCTCATATATATTCTCTCCATCTGCACTGTTAATGAGATGTGGTCAGTGAGCAGTACATCAGGTTGAAGTCGGCCTCTTTGAAGGAGAGTGTCCACCCCCTCACCGTCTCATCACTTTGCATAATTCTGTCCTGTTCAGCACCGCGTCTGTTCCCTTGTGGACTGCCCTGTGTGTGTGTGTGTGTGTGTGTGTGTGAGAGAGTGAGAGTGCATGTACGAGCAAGAGCCATTATGGAAGCAAATCATCAAACAAAACCTGCCCCAGAACACCAGGCTAAGATTAAACTATCTTAGGTAGCTTTAGGGACACACACTCTTACACACACACATACACACACACACACTCTCTCAAAAAACACACTCTTAAAAAAACACACTCACACACACACACACACACACACACACAATCTCTCAAAAACATACTCTCTCTCACACACACACACACACACACACACACACACACACACACACACACACACACACACACACATATTGAGTTAGACAGAGCCTTATGATGTGGAGTATTTAGCTTCTCAAGGAGCCAGGCCAGTGATGATGGGGTGTCTTTTTGTAGGAGGAAGTGTGTGTGTTTGTGTGAGCGCACACCTGAGTGTGTGAGGGAGCGTGTGTTTTGTATTTATAGCCGTGTTGGTGAGGGAGAGGATGGAGGTGGTTGAGAGAATATGTGCTTCTTTGTTTGTCTGTGTTAGAAGTTAGAAACCAAAGTTGTTAAAGTCACTGTGTGTGTGTGTGTGTGTGTGTGTGTGTGTGTGTGTGTGCGCGCAGTTGTCGGAGCGGAGACTGCTTCCTGCTGTACTGTTGTGTAATGTGTTGCTGAAGCATCTTGTTGCCTGCTCACTGAGAGCCCCAGCCTGCCCCCTGCTGGATAAACCCTGAGCTGCACCTCAGTCCACTGAGATTGGTACTCACATTCATCTTGGCTTATCTGTCCCTTATATCTAGTTCCCATCAGTCTTTGTACTGTCTGTTGTGCTTGTGTCTGCTTTCCCTCTGTCTGTCTGTGACTTCCACCTGTCTGGACATCTGTGCTTTGCTCCTGTATATGAGAATAAGGGTGTGTGCTTCTCTGTGGCTCAGGTGCTTGCACTGCCGCCTCACAGCAAGAAGGTCATGGGTTCGATTCCCGCATGGGGCGCTGTTGGCTCTGGGGGGCAGGTCCTCCCCAGACCTTCAGTGCTCAGGTGGGCTATCTCCCGGGCCTTTCTGTGTGGAGTTTGCATGTTCTCCCCGTGTTCACAAGGGGTTTCCTCCACTAAGAACCCTGACAGAAAAACATGCAAAAAGAACAGAACAATCCTGTCCGTCCCTGACCGAGATGGACGGTTCACTTGGTCCCTGGGCACTGAGAAGCTGCCCACTGCTCCTGAGGGGTCCTGGAGGAAGGACGTCCCGGGATGGGAAAAAAGCAGAGCAAGAATTCACGGCGACCTCAGGCGTGTGCGTGTGCGTGTGTAGTGTGTCCTGGTCGCCTCCATATATATAACACGTGTGTGTTGCTGTGAGTTGTTCGTGCAATAAAAAACTGACTGCAGTCAGCCTTGTTTGTTGTGTTTGCTCCTGTATATGAGAATAAGGGTGTGTGCATCTCTCGGTGTGTCTGTCCTCTGCTGTCTGTTGTCTTTTCCTGTCCATCCCTCTCTGCAGGGGAACAGGAGGAGTTGAGCTTCTCTCTTCGCGTGTGTGTGTGTGTGTGTGTGTGTGTTGCACACTCTCTAGTCCTGTCTCAAAGGACCCCTGCCCTCAGTCTTGCTCTGTCACTCTATCCTTCTGCTCCCAGTGCCTCCATTTCTACAGCCTTCTCTTTATATATCAGTCTCTCTTCACCCATCTCTATAATTGCCTCTCTAGTCTCTCTCTCTCTCTCACTCTATCCCTGTCTCTCTCTCTCTCTTTCTCTCCCTCCCCTCATCTCACATTGTTCATGCTTTGTGCGCATTTTAAATAACCTCAATAACCTCACTCTGTTTTGTCTGTGCTCTCCCTCTCTAAAGCTCTCTTGATTTCTCTCTCTCTTGATTTCTCTCCCCCTCCCTCCCTCTTTGAAACACAGGACCATAGTCATGTAGGGAGAAGGTGAAAACACATGGACACAGAAACCCTTCCCTCTCCTTGCTCCCTCCCTCTGGCTGTGTGTGTGTGGGTGTGTGTGTGTGTGTGTGTGTGGGTGTGTGTGTGTGTGTGTGTGTGTGTGTGTGTGCGCGCTTGCGTTTGTTGTTCCAGAGTGTTTGTGTCTCAGATGACACTGCGCTGTCAGATTAAGTGTGAGGTTGGGAACGGCTGCCGACAGAGAGAGCGAGGGAGGGAGAGAGAGCGAGCGAGAGAAGTGTCCCTCTCCGCTGATCTAATCATCTCAATCCACACTAAGCAGCTTTAGCCTGGACGTGTCTCTCTCTCTCTCTCTCTCTCTCTCTCTCTCTCTCTCTCTCTCTCTCTCTCTCTCTCTCTCTCTCTCTCTCTCCCTCCCTCAGCCTCTGAGCTGGGTCTCGCTACCTCTCCCTCAGCCTCTGAGCTGGGTCTCGCTACCTCTCCCTCAGCCTCTGAGCTGGGTCTCGCTGCCTCTGCCTCAGCCTCTGAGCTGGGTCTCGCTGCCTCTGCTCCCACCCTCATGTTTACGCACGGACTGGCCTGCCTGCTAACAGCTAACAGCCTACATCATTAGACACCCTCCCCTCACAATGCCACCACCACTGCTGCTGATTGAGTCGAGACCTGATTGAGTCTCCTTCTCTGTGCCTGTCTGTCGCTCTCTCTTTCTTTCTCTCTCTGTGTCTGTCTCTCTTTCTCTCTCGCTCTCTCTGTGTCTGTCTGTCTCTTTTTCTATCTGTGACTGTCTCTGTCGCTGTTTTGGCTAGACCAGATTAAGGTATCTTGCAAGTCTAGTATCTATCACTTGGTATGGTCCTGCCTTAACAGGGGGAGGAGTTATTTTAATCTGCACCACCATTGAAGGGTCAAGTAGTCTCAATCCTGTTTCTGTATTAACTGTATTTTCTGTGTAGTGTGTGTGTGTGTGTGTGTGTGTGTGTGTGTGTCATTGTTGTGTATTGTGCTTGTTCCCGCCGGGTCGAATGCCTTCCTGTTATTGCGCTGCTGCTCAGCAAGGTTCCTCCCCTTCCCTCAGAGCCTCTCAACACGTCCTGTTGATCCTACCACAGGGCCAGCTAGCGGCTCAAGAAGCCTTCAAGACACAGAGCAGTGTGTGTGTGTGTGTGTGTTTATATAGGACCAGGTAGCTGCTCATGTTTCCTCTAAGACACTACGCAGCCTCGAGTGCATGTGTGTTTGTACAGGGCCAAGTAACTGCTCTAGCCTCCTTGAAGACCCGTAGCTCTGTGTGTGAGTGTACGTGCTTGTGTGTGTGTGTGTGTGTGTGTGTGTGTATGTGTGTTTAGGAGCAGGTCTCTGAGCTGATGCACTGATATATGTCTTTGATCTGTTGGCGTGTGTGTTTCTGTTTGTAGGTGTGCGCAGGGGCAAGAGGCTGCCAAGGTTCCTTAAGAAGCATTGGTGTTTGATGTGTCTGTGTGTGAAGGAACAGGTTGCAGCTTTTTTTGCCTTTTTTTTTTTTTTATTTGATTTGTGCATTCTGTAACGGGTAAAGTCTCTTTAGGCATCGTGGGGTTTTTATGGCACAGTAATAATGTCAGCCCCAGACTGCCAAAGAGAAGGTGGAGAATGAGTAGATTAGTATTCCATTCAAATGCAAGCTTCTTCATTGGAGCTCTCTACCAGTGACCAAAACAGTGATGGCAAACAATGAGTTGTAATGGGTAGAGTTTCCTGATAGTGTGTGTACTGTATGGAACCAACAGTGATGCCAAACAATGAGTTGTAATGGGTAGAGTTTCCTGATAGTGTGTGTACTGTATGGAACCAACAGTGATGCTGGTGGTCCTGATGCAGCTCGTGTCCAACCAGTAAGGCCTTTGGTTCACTGCTCGGATCTGCACAGATGGTGTAACCGTCCGTGTTACATTGTAACTACACTATTATATACAGTGGAACAGTGAGAGGATGAGGAACAGCTGTGTGTTTGTGTGTGTGTGTGTGTGTGTGTGTGTGTGTGTGTGTGTGTGTGTAGATGAGGAACAGCAAATTTATACTTCTCATGTCTTGATGTCTTCTAGTTGGTCAGTGATTTTGTATCTTCCTATAGATATAGTTGAAGTGCTTTCCATGAGAGTGGGGCTTGGGGATATCAGAGGAGCTTGCGCGCTTGATATTGGATTGATACCCTAACCTAAAGAGCCGTGGCGCTGAAGTTCCTGGGGTGTCTTTGTGGTGCTGGTCCCGATCGCAGGGCTGGCTGTGGGCTCATCCAAATGGTATCCCCATGCTCACCTCCCTCCCTCTCTCCCTCCCTCTCTCTCTCCCTCTCTCCACTGCTTCCAGATGGTTCCACGGGAAGATCTCTCGGGAGCAGGCGGAGCGACTGCTGTACCCTCCGGAGACGGGGCTGTACCTGGTGCGTGAGAGCACCAACTACCCCGGCGACTACACGCTCTGCGTCAGCTGCGACGGCAAGGTGGAGCACTACCGCATCATCTACCACAACGGCAAGCTCAGCATCGACGAGGAGGAGTTCTTCGAGAATCTCATGCAGCTGGTGGAGGTGAGTTTAGACGTGTTTGTGTGTGTGCGTGCGGATTGTCAAGCTGCAGATATAGCTCTGTATGCAGTAGTGTGTGTGTGTGTGTGTGTGTGTGCGTGCAGATTGTCAAGCTGCAGATATATCTCTGTATGCAGTAGTGTGTGTGTGTGTGTGTGTGCGTGCGGATTGTCAAGCTGCAGATATAGCTCTGTATGCAGTAGTGTGTGTGTGTGAGTGTGTGTGTGTGTGCGCTCCAGTGTGGAATGCATCATCTAATAAAGAATCTTGTCTGTCTGACTGAAGGTGGAAGAGAGTGTGTGTGTGTGTGTGTTTGCAGACTGGTCAGTATGTGCAGTAATGCAGATGTGTTTGTGTGTGTGTGTGTGTGTGTGTGTGTGTGTGGTCAGACCTGATTTTGGGACTGGGGAACAAATCATTGCAGCACACAAACAGCTGAGGTGCATCATAAAACAATAACACACACACACGTACACACACATTCATTTTTACCTTTCCTTTGGGTCATTAGCGTGCCCTACTTAAGCTGGCATTGAGGCAGCGTGGTTTGCTGGATGCTCGGACTAATTGTTTTATTGACTGGCTCCCTGTTGCCCTTCTAAACACCCTGATGGTCCTGCGCTCCTCCCCTCCATCTTGCCCTCCGCTGGTCTCCTCTCCTTTCATCTTCTATCTATCCTCTTCTCTCCTCTGGAACTCCACACTCTCTTTGCTGTTCTTTATTCCACATTATGCGTGAAAAACAGAGCACATCTCCAGGGCAATGCAAAAGAGGTGTGTGTCTCTGTGTGTGTCTCTGTGTGTGTGTGTGTCTCTGTGTGTGTGTGTGTGTGTGTGTGTGTGTGTGTGTGTGTGTGTGTGTGTGTGTGTGTGTGTGTGTGTGTGTGTGTGTGTGTGTGTGTGGAATCAGAGGCCTGAATCAGAAGGTGGAAGCCTTTCATCCTCAGATAAGGGCGCTGCTAAATTGTTGGCGTTCAGATTTTAATTAAGCTTGATCTTTTCCCCAGAGGCATAGGGATTTGGGCAGGATCATCCCACAAGCTCCAAGAACTGTATACACACACGCGCACACACAAACACAAACAACCACACACACACACTTCACATCACACACTACACGGTCACTGCTCATTTTTCAGTAATTCTTCACTTCCCCTCACTCGGGTAGTTTATCTGGTCTTTGCTGCTTGTGTGTGTTTTTTGCACTCGTCCTCTACCCCCACCTCTCTCTCTCACTCGTTTACTGCCCCCGCCCCTCTCTCTCACTCCCCCCCTTCATGCCACCCTATATCGCTCCCCTTCTTGCTCTCTCCCTCTCCCCTCCCCTCCTCTCCTGTTTTTATCCCCTTTTTCCTCTTTCCTCTCCTCTTTTTCTCTCCTCCCCTCTCTCCCTCTCCTCTCCTCTCCTCTCCTCTCCTCTTCTGTCCTCCCTGTTCCCGTCTCCAGAGCTCTCTGCTCTCTAATCAGGGCCCCAGAGGTGGAGACTCCAGGCTCAGAGAGCCAGAACTCCACTTCCATGTTTCCGCTCCGGTGAAGGATAGGGCTGTGACTCTCTATTATAATATTTTAACATTAAAACCAAATATATAATAAATATTATATTATATTTGCACTTAGCAAATACAGAAACTGCTGGGACCCCAGTGAGCCCAGGGATGCCTTTGTGTCCGTAATCATGTGTGTGTGATGTTTTTCCCTCCAGTTAATTGAGTTTAAAAAACAAAAAAATGGGAAAAAAGCCCCACCTGAAGTGAGAGGGCTATTTTAAAAGCTCATCGTTGTGCTGCTGTGAGCTGATTCCTCTATAAGTGGAGAAATACCAGCATGAGAATCGCTGCCTTGAGAATGGGAGTCATGCGCGAGTGGATATGAATCTAGCTTTGTGTGCGATCAATGGAGTGACTGCAGCAGAGACGCGATACGCGCTTCTTATGCCCCCTAGTGGTGGTCACGGCAACAGCATCAGTCTGTTCATTAGAACACGCATCGCTTCATGTGCCCGTCATGGAGACCAACACTGCAGGGGTGTGAATGATGTCTGTGGCAAAGGGCCACACAGGGCTGACATGTGAGTCACGGAGTGATGGTCAACACTCACATGTGGGTTCGGCCAGGTGTGCAGTACCTACGCAGAGAGCATCTGCCTCTCGTCTGCAGGCTATCGCATGTGTTGTCTTCATATGTAAATTGTATGCGGCGAAGGTTATTTTCCAATTAAGCCTGATTTGTTTCTCTATCTCCAGCCCCCTATCCGGAGTGGGAGGTTGATCAATATATGTGTGTTTGCCGAGGTGAAGGCTGTTTCAGGACCTCTTTCACACCCACACACACACACTGTGTCTTGAGTGTTTACTCTTTCCCACAGTAGCTCCACAGATGGGTCTGTTAGCGGGGGTTATGTTCCCAGCATGCATTGCTCCCCAGAGAACTTCCTTCACAGTTCTCAGCCTGAACCAGACCAGCAGGAAGCCCTCTGACACACTCACTGCCTGTGTGTGTGTGTGTGCGTGTGTGTGTGTGGGGGGTTGTCTGTCGGTAGAATATGGCTGTCCTATGTTTTGCTGATTGCTGCCTGTTGTGGTACAATTAGAATGTCTGACTATGGACATGTTGTTTATATTTGTGGGAACACATTAATGTTGGAACAATTTGTTCAAAGGTGTTAAATAATTATGTGTTAATTCCTCCCCCTGATATTTTTCCAGTAATTGTGTCAAAACTCACCTGTGTGTGTGTGTGTGTGTGTGTGTGTGTGTGTGTGTGTGTGTGTGTGTGTGTGTGTGTGTGTGTGTGTGTGTGTGTGTGTTCACAGCATTACACCAAAGATGCCGATGGCCTGTGCACCAGACTCATCAAGCCAAAGCTGATGGAGGGGACAGTGGCGGCCCAGGATGAGTTCTCCAGGAGTGAGTGAATCTTTTTATCTCTCTCTCTCGCTCACATTTACTCGCTCACATTTACACACACACACACACACACACACTCTGACCCGCGCACTTTATCTCTCGCTCTCATTCACTCGCTCACTCTCTCACTCACGCTGTCATACACACACACCCACATAGCTTTATTTACACATAGCTTTATTTATATCCATGCATCCGTGCACACACCATACAAACAGATGAACACACACTCTTTCACGCCTTTCCACATTCACACACACTCATTTACACTCCGCCCTCACAGCTGAAGCATAGCCATTTCACATGTTCAGCACTCACAGTAGGCTCAAAAGGAAACACCCACTCTCATATTTGTGTGTTTGTGTGGTAGAAATGGCTGTGTTTTTGTGCTTATTGTGGCAAGGAGTGTGCCTGTCTGAAAGTGTGCTTATGAACTGTAGAAATGGGATTATTTTGACACGGTGTGTGTGTGTGTGAGAGCTAGTGTGCGGTGTTGTGGTAAGCCGTTGTGTGTGTGTGCCAAGTTAGAGGTCAGGCTGTAAGCCGTGTGTGTGATATGAGTCTGTAGTGCTCTGTGTGGATCCCAGTGACTGCTGGAGACTTGATCTTGGTGAAGGAGAGTACTACCATGATGTATACACAGCGTATGTGTGTGTGTGTCTGTGTGCCTATAGTATGCACAGTGTGTGTGTGTGTGTGTGTGTGTGTGTACGTGTGTGTGTGTGTGTGCGTGTGTCCCCGTGCGCCTATAGTATACACTGTGTGCCTATAGTATGCACAGCATGTCTCTCTGCTAACCCATATGTTCTCATTCTCTGTGTGTGTGTGTGTGTGTGTGTGTGTGTGTGTGTGTGTGTGTGTGGTGTGTGCCTATAGGTGGTTGGGCACTCAACAGAAAAGAGTTGAAACTCATCCAGTCCATTGGTAAAGGAGAATTTGGCGGTAAGTGTGTGTGTGCCTGGCTTTGTGTTGATTGATTACAGCCCGAAGCCTTGATGGATCAATATCTAGAGTGACACCTAAAGCATTCTGGTAGACCCATATGGGTGGGTGTACTCTCTCTCCACAGATGTGTGTGTTTGTGTGTATTGGATGTGTATGTCTTGTAAGTAAGTTTGTTTGTTTATTTGTGTATCTGGTGTGTGTATTTGTGTGAATGATGTGTGTATGTGTTCATTTGCTCTGTTTGTGTGTGTGTTGTATCTTAGATGTGATGGTTGGAGACTATCGGGGGACCAAGGTGGCAGTGAAGTGCATCAAAAACGACGCCACAGCTCAGGCCTTCATTGCAGAGGCTTCAGTCATGACGTAAGTCTGAGCGCGCACACACACACACACACACACACACACACACACACACACACACACACACACACACACACACACACACACAGCTGTTACTGCACTGTTGTGTGCATTTGTTTTATCAGCTATGCTTGTTCTCTCTCTCTCTCTCTCGCTCTCACTCATTACTCATTCACTTTCTTATTGTTTTCCTCTCTTTCTTTTTGTTCTCCTCTGTTTCCCCTCTTTCCTTGTTTCCTTTCCTGTTCTGTCTCCCAGGCAACTGAGACACACTAACCTTGTGCAGCTGCTGGGAGTGATCGTAGAGGAGCGAGGCAGCCTCTACATAGTCACAGAGTACATGGCCAAGGTTCGTAATAAACTCACTACTTTCACACACACACACACACACACACACACACACACACACACACACACACACACACACACACACACACACACACACACACACACACACACACACACGTGCTCCTGACGCCTGATGACCGTGTGTGTTGGTCCACAGGGCAGTCTTGTGGACTACCTGCGTTCCCGAGGCAGAACAGTACTGGGTGGAGAGTGCCTACTCAAATTCTCATTGTGAGTGCTCAACCCATCAGAAACATGCACATCCTTATCGACTTCAAAATACATATTTAAACTGGCATCTGTGCCTTTATTTAATATGAATTCTCCTCTGTCTTTGTTGTTTTGTGTGTGTGTGTGTGTGTGTGTGTGTGTGTGTGTGTGTGTGTGTGTGTGTGTGTGTGTGTGTGTGTGTGTGTGTGTGTGTGTGTGTGTGTGTGTGTGTGTGTGTGTGTGTGTGTGTGTGTGTGTGTGTGGCTGCACAGTGACGTGTGTGAAGCCATGGAGTACCTAGAGGCCAATAACTTTGTGCACAGAGACCTGGCTGCCAGGAACGTTCTGGTGTCAGAAGACAACATCGCCAAGGTGAGCGACTTCGGCCTGACCAAGGAGGCGTCATCCACGCAGGACACGGCCAAGCTCCCCGTCAAGTGGACGTCCCCTGAAGCCCTCAGAGAGAAGGTACAGACCACTGTCCTACCCTTGACCCTTGACACCCTTGTCTCTGTCCTTTGCGCTGTCTTTCTCTGAAATGCACAGTTTAGTGGCGGTTCGTGACCTACCCTGACAATTTCACAGTTTCAAGTGTTATTGGCTGTATATGTGTGTGGGGGGAGGGGGCGTGGCGGCGGTTACAAACATGAAAAAAAGAAAAACGGGGGGGTACGTAGCAGGAGATTGAATGTCTGAAGGGGTACGGGACTGTAAAAAGTTTGGAAACCACTGGAATAGATGATTGGTTGTGTGACATGGACATGTGTGTCATTCTCTCCATCTCTCACAATGCATACCTCTCTGTGTGCTCCATACTCTCAGTCTCACTGTCGTCACGGTTTCGTCGTCAAATTACGTTGTATTCCAAATTTCGTTTTATGCAAATACAATGACAAAAAAGGCTTTTCTGCTTCCACAAGGCCAGGGCTGGGTGATTATTCATCGGATTAATGACGTTAAATAATCATGATGTCAGTATTGGCCAAAATCTCTCCTGTACTTAAACGTATCACTCCTTGTCAAGAATATATGACTGTATTGTTTTCATCATAGCTGATTTATTATGTTGAATAACTGGATGATATGGTGGTGAGTGGGGAAATGACCGTGTGCAAAGTAGGGCTGCAACTAACGATTATTTTGGTAATCGATTAATCTATCGACTAATTTTTCGATTAATCGACTAATCTAATGATTATTTCCCAAAGCAAATTAAAATAACGACTCAAAATGTTGGAATTTGAATTTCAAATGTATTTGAGTAACAAATGTAATCATAATACATAAATTAAATAGTAATACAAATTAAAGTGCAAATATGCTTTTAAAAGTAAAGAGAAAGTGCAAATAAAGTAAGTCAAAAAGTAAAGTAAAGTAACTCAAATTAGCAATCAAGCCTCTGCAAGTGCAAAATAACGCAAGAATAACTGGGCTGCAAGTGACATTCAAATTCAACGTATGAAATATATATTTTTCCACAATCTTTTGTTTGAAGAATGCTAAGTGGAGGAGGTTAACTATTCAGAACAAACGAAAATACAGGCTACTCTGATAATTCACTGATTTACTACATTGCACTTAACATAAATGAAATAGCGTTAGCAAGCATCCTCCATGAGACGTTCTGTTTTCCAACATGTAAGCTTAAACCTTACTATAAGTTATAGATATATCATATATGTCTATGATAATTGCTGCTAGACACTCACTGTTCTTGTGCTCCCACAGCTCATTCTCTTTGAAATACTGGAATAGTGCTCCTTTAACTACTAATAATTGACCATCATTGAGAAAAATGACAACTTTTCTGTTAGCCATATCTCATATGCAGCAGCTACTAAAGCTAGCTTTGTTTATTGTTTCCATGGTAACATGAGCGGTCTCAGAATAATTCGCTTTTCAGTCGGCCATTTCTGATATGCAGCACATGAAGGTACGAGAATGGAGGGCAAAGAAAACGGTGCATGATTTATATGCTAGGCTATTTGCAGATTCTGTTCCATTTTTCTCAATGATGGTCAATTATTATTAGTTAAAGATGCACTATTTCGCACTTCCTATAGTGCATTGCAATGCCGAATGAAAATTACCGGTAGCTCTGCTAGCGTCTGCCAAAAAAAAAAAAAAAAAAATGTTTTAATATATTTTATGACGCGTAGACAATAAAAATCATCGTCGACAATTTTTCATAATCGACATCGTCGATTACGTCGACTAATCGTTGCAGCTCTAGTGCAAAGCCCCTGCCAAATTGAAACTCCCCTTGTACTCAAAAACTTTCTTCAAGGTTGGCAGTTGTGTGTATGCATATGTTAGGCTGTATGTATACATTTTCCGTTCTAAGATTTCTCTTTCTCCCTCATACTTTCAGTTGTGCATCTGTTCTAGTCTGTTCTGTGCATATGTGTCTCTGCTCGGTCTCTTCCGTCTCTGTCTGTCCAGTTTGGTTTTATTTCCTTCATAAGTGCTTCTCCCGTCCGGATAACACCCAGTCGTTTGTCTCCATGATGCTCGCTGACTGCCCAATGGCACCCATTAGAGTACATCAGATAATGAACGGAGCCGTCAGGATTAGAAATGATGACAGGCCTTGTCTGTTACTCCAGGTCGTTGACCTTTGCTATGAATGAGCCTTTGTGTTGATTGCAGACGGTACATTCCCAATTTGGCCGTTGCAATCGCAGATCATTTGCTGACTTTCTGAAACGCAGCTGAAATTCTGAACATCATTAGTGTCCATGTTGTGCCGAGTGTATCTGTGGTGGTGTGTGTTTGTTATGTGCTGTGGTGTGTATTGTTGCACAGTATTGCACTGTTGGTACAGTGTATCAATAAAATATCAGGTATAAGTGGTTGAACAGTATGCTGAAATGTCAGTATATAGGGGAATATGTGAAAAGTCATGTCTTACCATTGACAGAAACACCTGATTTGAAATGGATGTCACATGGTACAATGTAAAAAAGGACAAGGTGTTGTTTGTATCATAATGGTGTGCCAGGGCATCAAAACTGGGTCACTTATAACATTACTAATATATTGAATAACAAATACTAGGTTGTGCGTTATCACCCCCGGCATTAGTTTCTCGTTCAGATCCACCTAATCGTGGTTGTGTGTGGCCGGGCTCACCTGAGTGTTTACTGTGGCCATTCTGCCCTGCTGATCTGTTTTTTGTCTCTGTCCTTCCAGAAATTCTCCACGAAGTCGGACGTGTGGAGCTACGGCATCCTGCTGTGGGAGATCTACTCTTTCGGCCGTGTGCCTTACCCCAGAATTGTGAGTTGGTGATAAATTCCCCTTGTGTCCACAAGAGGGCAGCCTAGTCATTTTGCAAGATGTTAGTCTGACTTGCCCTCCGATCAGAGCATCACTGACATCATCTCTTCTCTTTTCCACTTCTCTCGCTCTACCCCTCTGCTCCTTTTTTATCTTCTCTTTTTGCCTCATGTGTCTTTGCCTCCCTCTTTCCTCCACTTCTCCACATGTCAATGCTTTTCATCTTTGCTTTTCACCTCTTCTCAACTTGCCTGCTCCTCTCCATTCCTCCTTTTGTTTTTCTTCCATGGCCTCTATCTCTCTCTATCTCTTCCCTCCCCTATCGACTCCCCTCTTCTACATCCTCCTCTTCCTCCCCTCCTGTCTGCAGCCGTTGAAGGAGGTGGTTCCGCGGGTGGAGAAGGGCTACACGATGGACTGCCCCGACGGCTGTTCGACGGTGGTGTACGACCTGATGAAGCAGTGCTGGACCCTGGACGCGGCGGTGCGGCCTTCCTTCCGCATGCTCCGTGAGAAGCTGCATCACATCAAGTCTAAGGAGCTCTACCTGTGAGCCAGAGAGAGGGAGAGAGAGAGAGAGAGAGAGAGAGAGACAGAGATGGAGGGAAGGAACGAGGGAGCGCTGAACGAGAGAGGGAAGACGGAGGAGAGCGGAGCTGGGACTTGCCTTCCTCACTCGCTCAGAACCATGGACCACAACCTAAAAACCCACACTCATGTTTTGTTTAGTTTAGTTTATTTTTTTTCAAAATATTTGTTTTTTGTTTTGTTTTTTATTTTTCTAAATGTGTCTTTATTATGGACGGTTTAGCTCTCCTCCATAATGAGAAAGGAACACCCTGCTCTCTGTTCCCCTTGTCTGTGTGTGTGTGTGTGTGTGTGTGTGTGTGTGTGTGTGTGTACATCTGCATTCAAGCGTGTATGTTGTGCGTTGCTTACACCAGACTGCCCTCTCGCAGTGTTTGTCTTTTCTCCTTACCTCTCTTCTCCCCCCTTCTCTGCCTCTGCTTCTCCTTCTTTCTCTCCCTTTGTCTCTCTCCATCTCTGTCTATTTTATCTCTTTTGTTGTCTTTCCTGCTTCTCTCACTGCAGACATGACAGTGATGGGAGTGAGGCTGGCCTTTTTCCCCACACACCTGTCTCTCTCTCTCTCTCTCTCTCTCTCTCTCTCTCTCTCTCTCTCTCTCTCTCTCTCTCTCTGCCCCTCTTTCTTTTTTCCTCTTTTCTCCTCCCATCATCCTCTTGGGCATTCCCTCACGACCCCCTTCCTCACCCACTCCCCACTCCCACTCAACCTTTATGTTGTGTGGTGCTGGTTACATCTGCATGCCTACTTTTCTTCATTGTGTGTGTGCGACTGTGCGTGTGCGTGTGCCTGTGTGTGATCAGGGGAGGGCTTCACTCTGTGCCAAAGTGCCTCCAGATTACAGAGCTTCAGCCTTCATCTCCCTGACCTTCAACCTTGACCATGTGACCTTCAACCTTGACCCTGTGACCTTCCCAACCCACCCCCACCCACCCTCCACGCCACACAGACTGTTCTGTGTTTGTTTGTTTTCTATTTCTTTTTTTAATAATCTGTTTATTTGTTGATTGATTTTATCTTTTTTTACTCTTCTCGTTTTTGTCTGTTTTTTGCTTTGTGCCGTTAGCTCTCTCCTGGTCGGAACTGTGCATGTCATGTCACGTCTGTCTGTCTGTGCAGACCAGAGACTTACACACACACACACACACACACACACACACACACACACACATATTAAGCAGGCATACATGACATACATGTACACCCATGTTAAACACAACTAATCAAACTCAACATGTGCATATCCCTGTGTATTAATTGGCTCTTAAACACAACACAACACACGGGCAGTACAACGCACCTTACACCTCTCTGTGACGACATGATACGCAGTACCCATCAGGAGGGTGGGGAGGCAGACCAGAGGAACGGTTAAAAAACTTCATCTGTACGTGGGTTTGTTTTATATTAAAATATATTTAAAGGATTAAAAAAACAAAAAGGAGTGATAGAAATAAAGAAGACCGAATGAAAGCAACTGCACTGAGAAGTGACTAAAGATCCTGAAGTGGTGGAGGAGCAGGTAAAGTGTGTGTGCGTGTGTGTGTGTGTGTGTGTGTGTGTCTGTCTGAGTGTGTGTGTGTCGTGTGTGTGTCGTGTGTGTGTGTGTGTGCAAAAAACCCTCGCCAGGCAAGAGCTGCATGCTGGCTGTGTGAGGCCTTGGTTTAAAAACTGTCAGTGCTTTCAGTGTCTCATCTGTTTATTATGTTGCCATGGTTACCAATAAATCATTCCATCTGATCCTGTGTGAAGGCTGACACAAATCCACGGGGAGAGGAAGAGGAGGGTGCTGGAATAGGAGGAAGGAGGAGGGGGATGGGATGTTGAGAGAGAGAGATGGATGGATGGATGTTTGAACTGAACAAGATGGGAGGTGTCTGAGTAATATGTGGGTTTGATACAGTGTCATTTTGCAAGCTTTAATGGACTCCGTACTGTTACTCCTCTGACAGTGTTTTTGTGTGTCTGGCAGTGGCAGAGGATGCAGAGCCACACCCAAAATCACAGCATTAAAACACGCATGCACAAGTCCTTGAACAACGGTAACAGACAATCGATACACACAACTTTCCCATGAAGCACACATTTTTTGTCTTAATCTCCAGAGCCTGTGCAAAAGTTTTTTTGTGGTAATACTGTTGACTGAAGAACTTGCATCTTCCATAAGGCTTTATAAGGTGAAACGCAGTAGGGCAACGCAACTCTCAGTACCTCACCAGGTAACCTCTCAGAGAGCGAGAGAGTCAATTTAATGTCAATTTGTGACATGAGCGCTAATGTACTTAGATGTGGTGTTCTTTCGGTTAAACCTCAAAAGACTAAACCATCATTTGGGGCGAATGGGTTTTAGCAGTGGAGACCAATGTCTGCTGTTTCTAAAGTGTGTTTGGAGGTGTGAGCCTTTGTTGACCTTTTAGCCCCAGCCAAGACCTTCAGGAAGTCCATCTCAAGCGAACTGACCCCTGGAGGTATTTAGCAGCATGACATGTATTTGGTGATTCTCTCTAACCCAAGGCCTATTAGGGGGGGAGAAAAGCACTGTTCTTGCTCCTGTCGCTCGGATGTTTCTGCAGACGGACACCTTTATTCAAAGAAAGACGCCACCATCATGTGCACCTGCCCCCTGTGAGGCACTCAAGACGCTCTCGTTCAGTCAGCTGTTATTCTCTCATTGACCAACACCAGCGTGTCCTTCTGCCTCCGTGGAGCCAGTGCTTGGAGTAACACATGATGTAAATAGAACGCCCCCCACCCCTCTCTCTCCGCTCTTTCTCCCTCTCCTCGCGGTGTGCTCTGGGTGTCTGTCTCACCTGTTCTTCCTCTTCATGTGTCCCTCTTTTTCTCTGTTCTTCTCTCTTCCTCTTCAAGTGTCTCTCTTCTTCTCTCTGTCTCTCTCTCTTCTTCTCCCTTCCTCTTCATGTGTCTCTCTCTCTTCTCTCTGTCTGTGTTGCTGTTGTAGGATAAGCCTCTGCCTATTTTTTCTCCATATCTACAGTGCATCCGGAAAGTATTCACAGCGCTTCACTTTTTCCACATTTTGTTATGTTACAGCCTTATGCTAAAATCGTTTAAATTCATCTTTTCCCTCATCAATCTCAGGGATTAAAGTATTCCGGCACTGTGCCGGATTTCCGGCGTGCGGCGTTTGGCTGCGAAAAAAAATATTTTATTAAATTTTATTTTTTTTAAACACGTCTCGATATCATCACCATCACTTTCGAGTTTATGAGTTCGTCTGCCAATGAAATGAAAGGAGCACAACTCTCCGGCTCTCAAAATAACATTATTAGCCAATCAGAAGTAGATTGGGGCGGGTCTTGGGGGGAAATGTGCTTCAAACACCGACTTTTCTCTATCACTCTGCCTAGCGTAGATGCCCGAGTAGAGAGACATCACACCAAAGGAGAGTAGGATGGAAAGTAAGTTCATGAAAATAAATGGCGCTGGGCATGGATAGAAGAGATGGGAAGGGAAGGACAGTACGCCTTTTGGTAGCTGGTATAAGAAGTTAAGAGAAGCAGGTGCTTGCTTCTGCACTTTGTGCTGGAGAAAGCTAATATATGCAACTAGCTCTCCAACACACAACGCCTTTACCGGGAGCAACATCCACAGCTGATGTACCTGCATCAATAACTGACAGTGTGTGTGACGTGTGTTTGACTAAACTGTCAATATCCAATCGGCATGCCGCTATTTTAACACACACGGCATAACACCAGAGTTTAAAAGACGTATTTCGGAAAAGCTAAAAAAAAACCGGCATGTTTTCCTTAAATGTCGACGAAGCCACCAACAAGTACATCGACAAAGTCCTGTTTTGTATTTATTTCCTAACATTAAAGTTACCAGTTCTTGTAACATTTTAATGTTTTGTTTGTTATTTATTTTATTGATATATTCTCTATTAACAAAGTAGGCCTAATTATGGAAATGTTGCAATATAAAACTACATTATTATCTACAGTTCACTGTTGCACTTTAAGTAAATCGCTGTCCTTTTTCATATATCCTCAATGAAATGGTTGCAAATCAAATATTCTTCCACTGACATACCCTTATATCATGTCACCTTGTGATTGTAGGTCATCTTGTTACCTTTCAAGGACAAAGCTTAGCAGCAAAACTTGATATCAAAAGAAATCGTGAATGCTACATGTGTTAGTACCATATTGTAGTGAGGTGGAGGACTGTTGCTGACCTTTCTTGGGACTGCAGTTTCAAAAGTCAAACCATAATCTGCAATCATTCATTTCTAAATGTTTGTTTGTTTGTTTGTTTGTTTGTTTTACCCTGCGAATGTGTCCATGCCACGGGACATAACACGTACATAAGTATCCACAGCTTAATACTTTGTTGAAGCATCTTTGGCAGCAATTACAGCCTCAAGTCTTTTTGAGTATGAGTTTGAGTATGAGTATGAGGTCTTTTTGAGGCTTGGTTTGTGCTCTGACATGCACTGTCAACTGTGGGACCTTATATAGACCGGTGTGTACTTTCCAAATCATGTCCAATCAACTGAAATTACCACAGGTGGACTCCAAACAAGTTCTATAAACATCTCATGGATGATCAGTGCAAACAGGATGCACCTGAGCTCAATTTTGACTGTCATGGCAAAGGCTGTGAATACTTATGTACTAGGGATGGGCATTCGATTAAATTGTCTTAATCGATCGTCGGGAGAATTAACGATCGATTTTCGATTAATCATTAATATTTTTATATTAAAATTCACTATTTATAGGCTATATTAAAATGCAGTGAAAATAGAAAAAACACAGCGTGTTTCCTCATTGAGATCTTTATTACCAGATGAACAACTCTTGTGGCAGTTAAACTTACAAGATGGACAACTCTTGTGGCAGTTAAACGGGATCCGTTCAATGGTTACACTTGAAAATATGCGCTGCTGTACTCTTAAGCAGCGGAGCCGACAGCTAGAAGCCGGTGCTCATAAACACAACTGACCTTCGTTTTTTTTCTCTCTCTAACTAATTAATCTCACATTTTGAAATTCATTCATCTAGATTCATCGTGATTAAAAGTTTGTTTTCTTCTAAAGACTAAATCTTATAAATTAACGAGTAATCACTTCAGACAGCGTGTATTTTAGACACTGTTGTTTAATTGTATTTTGTTCGTGCTCTCTCGCCATCAGCCAAGGAATGTATGCGAGACACAATGGTGCCCCTCGACGGTAAATCGTAAGAATTGTCCCCTAAAGCAATTCGAATCACCTCAGTCAGCCCACCGTCTTCAACTATGTTGATGGGCCGACAGTCACCGGCAACCTAAACTGCTACAGCGTTGGTAACCTTTTCACGGACTGGTCTAGTTAATTTCCTAGAGAAGTCGTGGAGTGTGGGTTGGCGACCATCTAACCTGGGACTGCTTTCTGTCGGGTGCTTTGCATTAAGGTGATAACTTAAACACGAGCTGCTTCTGTGATAGCTACATTCAGCTTGACAAATGCTACATACAACTTTAGTTTTGTCGATTGTTCTGTCATTTTGCCTCTTAAACAGAAACTTTCCGCCCAACAATCCCTCAGCTCTCTCCATCTTCAACTACCGTCTCGGTCTCTTCTATCTAACTGACTGCAGACAAGGGGCGGTTTCGTGCCATGGGTCAACGCGCACCGGAAGTAAACAAAGTTGCGTTAACTGCGTTCAAATATTTGATTGCATTAATCTCCGCCACAATAATCTCATAGAATAACGCGTTAACTTTGACAGCCCTAAAATAAATAAATTACACGCACACTACGCAGGAGAACATGTTTTAATCGATGAAAAAAATATTTCATCAAGGAAATTCTTAATGATCAATTAATCGATCGTCGATGAATTATGCCCATCCCTATTATGTACATGTGATTTTTTTTCGTTTTTTATTTTTAATACATTTGCAAAAATGTAAAAAAAATATGGGGTATTGTGTGTAGAATTTTGAGGAAAAAAATTAATTCAATCCATTTTGGAATAAGGCTGTAACATAACAAAATGTGGAAAAAGTGAAGCGCTGTGAATACTTTCCGGATGCACTGTATATCTCTACTCTATAGCTGTATAGGTTAAGCCTCTCTCCATCTATTTCTCGGTCTCTCGTCGCCGCCCCCCCCCCCCCCCCCCCCCGACACGCAGGTGTGATGTTGGCGCTCAGATTTAGCCGAGGTGTTAGAGGAGTTTGATTGTGACTCGTCAGGACTGCTTAATTAGTGTGAACAATTAGGTGGTAAAACCTGCTAGGCTCTAGGCCTGCCGCACCTCCACCGGTGCCCTTTGGGCTAGCTGCGGGGTCATCAGCCGGGGACCACCTTTCACAGATGTTTCGCCCCTTATCCCGGAACATCTCCTGGTGGCGGGGCAGTGAACAGGGACGTCTCCCAGTCACCCCCCGCAGCTAGCCTTTCTCAGGAGTTGCTCGCTCCCCATGACTTGTCCCGCCTCCCTAACCAAAGCCAAAAACTTGCCTTCTCTGCGACCTCAGACAGCTCTCTGGTGGCTTTGTGTAGCTCCTTGCCCCTCAGCCCTAGCTCTTTAAGTAGGCGAGTCATTGAGCTTCCCACAAACCCCCTCGTGCCAACCTGCACTGGAAAGAGTCGTGTACTCCAACCGCTCTCCCTGCACTCCGCAACCAGGTCAGAGTACTTTGCCCTCTTCCTTTCGTGGGCTCCCTCCATCCCCTCCTCCCATGGCACCGTCAGCTCTACAAGCAGCGCAGATCTCTCAGTCCTGGCCCACAGCACCACATCTGGCCTCAGTGTGGTGCTGCATATCTCCCCTGGGAAGTGGAGCTGCCTGCCCAAGTCCACCTCCATTCTCCATTCCACTCCTGGCAACAAAAGGGTGGATGCTGGTCTCCTTCTGACAGTGTCCCCCTTTTCCCCTTCCCTAAGGAAATGGGTCCACTGCTGGCTCCCCGGCTACCTCCCAGCGCTTGCCTCTTGCCTTTTCCTCTCCACTACCTCTGCCAGTTTCCTCAGCACCTGATCGTGCCGCCATCCATACCTGCCCTGGGATAGCGCGGTCTTGCAACCTGACAGAGTGTGTTGTAGGGAAGCATTGATGGTCCCACAGAGGTCACAGGCCTGCTCCGTGCCCAGCCACTGTTGGAGGTTTCGGGGGGAGGGCAGAGTGTCGTAGGTTGCCCTGATGAGGAAACTGAGTCGAGCCTGTGGCAGTTTCCAGAAGTCTGCCCAGCTCACCACCCGGCCCGCAACCCCCTCCCACGTCGTCCAGCGTCCCTGCTGCCCCTGCGCCACTGCCTTGACCCTGTACTCTTCCTCTGCCATCCTTGTCACCTCCGAGACAACAAGATCTTTCCTCTCCTTCCTGCTAGCTCTGGACCACAGAATAGGCGGATCTCCCCACCCAAGGCCAGCGCGCCCCGTTTGGACTCTGCCCACCATCTCCTGGTGCTGCAGCCTGCCCACTGCCTTCTGCACCTCCTCCTCGGCCCTCCACTTCCTCCCAGTCAACACCCGGGCTTCCATGTCCCTCACTGTCTCATCTGTAATAACCTCCAGCGTCACCTCAGTGACTAAATCTCTCTCTTTTGTGCTCTCTTATTTATCCTTTCTCCTGTCTTCGTCGTCCCATCTTCCTGCTCAGTGTGGTGTGCTCTGCCTCTTCTGATCTAGCCTGTAGTTTATTTATCTTCCTCACAGGCTGTAGTTTATTTATCTTCCTCACAGCCTGTAGTTTATTTATCTTCCTCACAGGCTGTAGTTTATTTATCTTCCTCACAGGCTGAAAGTTTATTTATCTTCCTCACAGCCTGTAGTTTATTTCTCTTCCTCACAGGCTGTAGTTTATTTATCTTCCTCACAGGCTGTAGTTTATTTATCTTCCTCACAGGCTTAGGTTTTCCTTTATGATGTTATTTTTCTCAATAACAATTCTGACAAAAGGTTGTTGTTTATTTTAGCTCAACAGCCAATCAAATTACACCCCTCTCTTCCATGCTCCTAAAGCAACGTGTATGATTGGCTGGAATTGTTTGTGGCCCGGTCCGAGCCAGTGTCTTCAGTTCCCATTGAAGGAGAAGAAGAAGAGAAGACGATAATGTTAAGTAATCTCCTTATTACCTCCTCAATTGCTCCTAGACAACCGTGAGATTAAAAGTCAGATTTAGGCTTAATTCTGCGGCCTCTCAGAAGTATATATGGACCAAATTTCTCCTATGGCAAGCTCTTCAAGCCCCAAGGGGCCCCGTGGGGGACTTTTTGGTATTTTGATTAATATATTTAAAAATCTCTGCGAGTTTTTGTCCTAGAAACATGAAACTAACACCCACAGCAACCTCGAACCCTTTTCTTTTAAAATATGTAAAGTTTGAAACTAAAATATAAATAATCACTTTGTAAGGACAATATTACGAATCCCTTGCAAATTTCAGCCTCTGAGTGAGGTTTCGACCCTCCCATTAGCAAATGACAACTATTCATATGATAAGGAGATGGTAATTCAGTGATCACTATTGGGTCGTGATGTGTCAAGTAAACCTGTAGGAACAAAGACATTCCAGGCCCATTACGTCATGGCCATTGTTCTTGACCGAGGTGTCCCAGAATGTTCACACCTTTCTCATCAATATGCATAGTGGTCTAAGTGAAGGAAAGTGTTACATTGTATATTACTTAAAATGAGTATTGAAACCACACACACTTTCTGAATGATAAACTCACCTATGTGGAGCAAACACCTATGTTTACAGGGCTCAGAGTAAAGAAGAAAACTTCCAAAATATTAACAATGTGTTTTTGTACAAAGTCTGGGCACCTCTAAAACTAGATTTAATTTTAGTGTCTTTAGATTTCATTTTAATAAAAAACGTTTTTTTACTACATTCCTTTTACTCTCATTTTATTATTGCTGAGGTGTTCTAGAATATAATCATGAATGCCACTTTTGCCTCATGGTTTTTAGTTAGGTGAAATATACAAAAATATCAGGCATGGCAGACTACCTAACATAGTAAAAAAAAAAAAGCCTTGGGGCTGGAAGTGTTAAAAGAGGGATCTCACAAATCAGGGTCACAAAACATGTTTAGACATCTCCATGTTGTCTATCTCAAGACAACTTTGGTGTTTGTGGGATGAAGTACACATTTTCACAATGAAGTGCATTTATGTAGTCTATTACAAGAAGACTTTTTCAAGGTGTTGTGGAAAGGGGTATCAAAAGGAATTTTAGGAGAAATATCTGTGATTAAACTGATACATAATTTGAAACAATTATGAGATCTAGGTCTCCTGAGCTATGAAAGCTCCATCTTCGAGAACTAAAATGGGTGTGTTTGAACGCACACGCAGAACCGACAGCCAGAGGACCGTGAGGAGCAATTTACGGAATTTGACAAAAAGTAGTTTGGATTAGAATTGTGGACTAACTTTTAATATACCCGATGATCCTCCATTCTGAAAAACCAAGAGTGTTGCATGATGCTTAATGTTTGCATTGGCAGTGAAAAGCCAGACCTGAAACACATCACACACGACCTGAAACACATCACACACAACCTGACAGATGGGGATAAAGAAAGTCTGCTCTCTACCTCCACTACCCCTCTCTATCCCTCTTTCTTCTGGCATTATTTAAGATTCCTCATTTAGTTGTTGTCAATTATCGCCTCTCCCTAAACAAGCTCTCCTTCTCTCCTCTTGGCAATCCTACTGTGTACTTATCACTTCATACTTCTCTCTCTTCACCCCCCACCCCTACCTCTTTCACCATTGCCTATGACCACCACCACATACACACTTTCACTTTCACATCTGCACTCCCCTCTGTCTTCTACCTTGATGTGGTTGTTGTGTAGGTTAGACCCAGAGTCTGCCTCACAGCCCTTTCCCCCTTCACTGATGTGGTTACCTAGGTTAGACACAGCTATCTTTCACCACTTTACCACCTCTCTCTCTCTCTCTCACTCTCACTCTCACTCACTCACACTCTCTCTCTCTCACTCAGTCTCTCTCTCTCTCTCTCTCTCCCTCTCTTTATTTCTTTCTTTTGCCAAACTTTTTCTCTTTCACCTCCCTCTATCTGTTGTTCTGTTGTTCTCTCCTTCATCTCTGAGGCGCCACACGTGTCCTGCTGCTGTTGCTCCAAGGCCCTGGACACTGATGGAAAGAGAAAAACAAAGAAACAAAGAGAAACGGGGAGAGGAGAGACAATGAGATATGGAATAGTATGAGGAATGGAGAGATGAGAGGGAGAGGGAAAAGAGCATGGCGCAGTGGAGCTGGGCCTGAACCACTTTAGGCTCTTTGCTCTGTCGGCAAGGGCGCCTTCACATTTGCCTCATTTAGCTCAGGCTCTTTGTCTCTTCCTTTCCGTCTCAAAGACAAGCTTTTTGTCATCCCTCCTTCCTTCCCTCCCTCTCTCTCTTTCTTTCTTTCTCTCTCGCTCTCTCTCTCACTCACTCCTCCCATCCCCCTCTCCTGTTGCTGTGCTCACCAACAGTTGTCTGAGATGCTCCTCCGCATTGCTAGTCATGAGCATGTAGATTTCCCTGCCGTTGAACCTGTGACAATAGTGCCGTTACATAACCGCGGAAAAGCGACAGGGCCAATCAGGACACTGCGTTGGGATGCCCAGTGAACTCCAGCACACACATACGCACACATACGCACACATACACACACACTCATACAGACACACACACACGCAGCTTACATCGTCACCCTCACACTCGCCCCAAGCTCACAGATAGATTCCTCACGCCTAGCTGCTCTCAGCCTGAGCTCTGGAGAGGGGAGAGGCTGCGCTGAGATTCAGCAGCCAGCAGATGGCGCTGCGCTGAAGTGGAGGCCCCCTGTGCTGGATGCCCATGACGTGTTGGTGCCCCAAGGAGCAAAGAGCAGCGGAGTGCATCCGTTCACGGCCGCCATGTTGTGGATGCGGGTTTGTGTGCGTTGAGTTGCCATCGGATTGCTTGCTCATCCCTTCAACTACCCTATCCCCACTCATACAGACACACACACACACACACACACACACACACACACACACACACACACACACACACACACACACACAGACAGGCACACACATATACACATACAGAGACACACTCATATTCCAATATTCTCTAACGGGGAACAAGCTGACTTAAGCCATCTAGCCCAGTTCAGCGGGGTTTTTTTTCTTTTCAAATGTATCTGTCACTCATGCTTACTATAGAGGGCCGTAATCCTGACAGCTACCTTTGTCCATACAGCTACCACCAGACACACACACACACACACACACACACACACCAGGCCTGCCATGACGGTGGCGGGGTCAAAGGGTAGAGATGACAAGGGGGGGCCTATGCAAAGGTCTCTGATTAAACAGCGTGTGGGAGAGGAGAGCTGTTTGCCGTGTGCACATAGACCATGCGTCGTGTGTGTTATGGACAGTCAGCAATCTGTGCGTGTAGGGGGGGGGGGGGGCCTTGGAAATGATCTTGTCCCCAGGCTCGAATAAGTCACACACACACACACACACACACACACCACACACACAGTACACACACACACACACCACATATGCACGCTTGAACCCACAGGAAGTCTCCCATCCTAATCAGCTTGTCATATCATGATTGTGTAGGAAGCCCACAGTAAGCTGGCTAGTCTGGCTGCAGACTTTTTATCCCTTCCTCCATAAGATTATAATGATTCTGATTAAACCCGCTGCCTAATAAAGACTAATCTCGCTGGGTTCATGCAGACAGCCTCAGCAACAGCCAGCCTGCACCATAAAATGTACTCAAGCATTCCAGTACCTCCGGCGACTCCATGGTTAATACGGCATTACTTGTTAATCAGTTTTAAGGGAAATGACTCATTTACAAGTGTCATACTAGATATAGGATTACATCGATGGTTATATCATCTTGTGATGGACTTAGGTTGCATAATAGGCTATACTATGAGACTGTGGAGCGTCTGAGGCGTTTTATTTCTTACGCTGGTCGGCACACCACAGGGGAAGGTAACAGGATTAGCGTGGGGCGCTAACTCATTTACAGGCCTGATGGAGGAGAGGTGTGAGGAGGAAAGCACTTCCTGACCCTGTGTGTGTGTGTGTGTGTGTGTGTGTGTGTGTGTGTGTGTGTGTGTCACACACATTTGATGCCCTCGTGGTTGATCACCTTCCCAACAATTCCCTCTTTCTATATATGTATCTGTCTATCTGTCTATATATGTGTCTGTCTATATTGTGTCTGTCTGTCTATATATGTTTCTGTTCTGTCTGTCTATATATGTGTCTTTATATCTATCCATCTTTGTCTTTCTTTATTTTCTATATAATAGTCTTTCTATCTATGTATGATGTTTCTGTCTCTATCTTTTTCTTGCTTCCTGTTTTCACTCCCCTGCTCAGCTCTCAGCTGATCCCTCTTTCACACACTTTCTCTCACTCTTCCCCCTTTTCTCTGCCTTTTCTCTGCTTGCCTTCTCCTCTTTTCCCCCCATCTGTCTCTGTGTGATACTCTCTGCCCCCCCCCCACACACACACACACACACTCCCTCTCTTCTTCTTTCTCTCTCTTTCTCTGTTTTGTCTTTCTCGCTGCTCTGAGGGTCCTCTCACCTCGATGAGCAGCCCTAAAAATAATGTTGCTTCAGCCGCCGTCTCCGCTGCAATTAGCTGCTATTTGGAGCCGTGTGTGCAGACAGGAAAATTTGCATCTGCGATATGGGTGTCTGTTGTGTGTGCCGCTGTGAGGGACACTGA
>NC_045157.1:11957460-11962460 GCF_900700415.2 Clupea harengus | reverse complement strand
CTCTTTCTCTGTCTCTCTCTGTCTCCCTCTCTCTCTGTCTCTCTCTCTCTCGCTCTTTAGTCATTCTCGTCCTTATTTGCCCTCTTTTGTTTTCTGTCCTTTTCTGTCTGTCTCTCTCTCTCTCTCTCTCTCTCTCTCTCTCTCTCCCTCTCTCTCTTCTCTCCTTTCCATGACTGCATGTTATTCATGTATTTATCTGGCCTGCCCTCGCACAACTCTCACTCATTCACACTCTCTCATGTTGCCCTCACTTTTCTCTCTTCTCTCCTCTCATCCCTTCACTCTTCATCCCTTTCTCTCTCCCTCCCTCCCTCTCTGATGATGACTCCAAGTATGTTTCCCATCATGCCTCCAGCCCGTCAGAATGGGCGTCTCTGTGTGCCCCCCCCTGTGTGCCCCCCAAGCATCTTTTGTCTCCTATTTTTAACTCTCATCCTCATTTCCTCATTAGGCCAGATGGGGAGGGGGCTTTGATAGAAAAGCACTGATGGACGGAGAGGCGATGGAGCAATAATGCCACTGTATTTGAAACACACCGACTTCTTCTTTCAATCAGAGCCCGCTAGCTGTTCATATGAGAATGGCGTCAATGACAGAACACTGTGTGCGTGAGGGAGGGATCTGTCTGGGAGAAAGGACACAAAGTTACAAAGTCCAATTGTTATGCTTGCCTGGTAGTCAGTTATGCAGACAGATGTACACATACTCTACGTAAATCCACTCGGAAGGTGTGTGTCGTGTCGTAAGGCTGTAATGGTTTCTTTTTTGTGAGAGCGGTTAATGCAGCAGAGTGTCTCAGATTACATGCTGTACTTCACACGGCTACTCTGTCATGTACACCCCACACGCAAAAACATCTGCATAGCTGGGTCTAGAGCAGAAACACATATAGCATTGAGACTGATATACACACACACATACACACACATACACACACACACGCACACACACACACACACACACACACACACACACACACACACACACACACATCATGTCCAACAGTGTTTGTGCAATCGCTTCTGTGAGTCACTATATCTCTGAGTCTGGCACACAGGCGCACAAACAAGTACATGGCCATAGTGCCTGTAGTCAATCTCCTGGGTGCCACAGTTTTGGAACAAACACACACGCACACACACACACACACACACACACACACACACACACACACACACACACACACACAGAGACACACACACACACAAATACATGCACACACACTCATACTCACATACTAAACACCGAACTCTCTTACACACTCACACATACACGCGTGTACACACGTGCATGTATACACACTCACATACACACGCTTACACACACGCAGGCTGCGGTTGGTGTGCGGTGCGGTGGGGGAGGGATTGGCTGGGTGGTTGGGCTCCTGATGTGGATGCAGACTGAGCCTAGCCCTCGCAGACACATCAGGACTGACAAACGCACCGGGCAGCGGGTTTACGGCTGTATTTGGGCCAGCCACGGGACAGACAGCACACACTCCACACAAACCCCCCCCCGCACACACACAAACACACACACACTCACTCGCTAACTCACACACATACAGCCACGGGACAGACAGCACACACTCCACACAACCCCCCACGCCCCCCCCCCCCCCCCCCCCCCCCACACACACACACACACACACACACACACACACACACACACACACACACACACACACACTCACTCGCTAACTCACACACATACAGACGCAAATATGAACATGTAAGCTGCCTGTGTGTTTCTATGGAGGTGAAAAGCATACACAGATACACAGGCAGACAGTCAACATTCCCCCACTCACTCTCACCGAACAAGTGTTTTCACTGAAGCACTGACGCATCCCACACACACTTGTACACGGCCGTGTACACATTCACCATCAACACACCGATGCTGACAAAGGATAAGTGAGTTTTTGTGCATGCAGCAGTGTGTATGTGTTAATGCAATGATGTGCGTGTGTGTGTGTGTGTGTGTTTGTGTGTGTGTGTGTGTGTGTGTGTGTGTGTGTGTGTGTGTGTGTGTGTGAGCGCATATATCTGGACGTATCATGTGGGTGTGTACGTTCATGCACATGTGTGTGTGTTTTGGTGAGTGTTTGGGTGTACATCATTGTGTGTGTTTTGGTGAGTCTCCTTAATGTGTGTTTTGGAGAGAGTGTGTGCATGGGTGTGTATTTTGATGAGTGTGTGTGTGTGTGTGTGTGTGTGTGTGTCTATGTCTGTCTGTCTACACACGGTGTCCACTCTTATTGGGCAGAGAGAGAAGGAGGAGGAGAGTGGGAGCAGGCCAGTGATGTAACCGCCTGCCGTACAGTGCACTAGGATGACCCGGGGGCTCTGGGAGTGCATTCACATTCATTAGGGTGATGCGGCATGGCAACTCACATGCAAAGACACATACATGAGCGCACAGCCCTGGAAAAGCAAGCTGTTCTGCAGAGCCAACATGAGGCTTTTTGCTTTCCTCTTTTAACATCATGGGCGGCTGTTGAGAGTGTGTGTGCACAAGTGTGTGTGTGTGTGTGTGTGTGTGTGTGTGTGTGTGTGTGTGTGTGTGTGTGTGTGTGTGTGTGTGTGTGTGTGTGTGTGTGTGTGTGTGTGATATGTACAAAGGACGTCACGACCGTATTGTTCATCAAAATGAATTGAATTGAATTGAATGAATGAATTTTGCATGCAACAAAAGCAAACGTTCCTCTCAAACAACAGAACTTGTGGTAAAATCAATATATTCTTTCAATCAATCATAACAATGGACAACAAAATACATTGATCAATATGAATAGATTCAACTTTTATTTGTGCTATATGCCTGTGCTTTTTGTTGATACTTCACATAGTTATGGTATGTGCCACAAAAGGCAGGCAAGCATATCATCTTCTCCCAAGATCATTTTACAAGAGAAAACAAACCCTGCTTCACTCTGCACCTGCACGTTTTACACTTTTTGGAGATGCCCTGTAAAAAAAAAAAAATTCTAGGAAGGTTTGCTTCATTCATTGTATTCTTTTTTGCTGGTCTTACCTTGCCCATGAGCTGCCGTTGACATGTAAGACTTACAGTAAGCACTTATGTCACACAGTCATTCAGTGTAGTACAGCTTTTATACTGCGTTCTGTCTTCACCAAAGAACCCATAAAGAATGCCACCCAAGATCACATGTACCCAGAAGCCATGGCCTCTCATTGTGTACCTTTGGCTAATTTGAACACTGCTTGCAAATAGCAACACAGAGGGGACATAGATGGATATGGACTGATTGCTGACTGAAGAGTTGTGAAGGAGTTTTTACAAAGGTGCATTAGGGATTTATGATTATGCAGGTCATTTCTATCAGCTGTGAATAGATGTTTTCCTTTTGTTTAACACTGTTTATCCAATAGAGTTTGGGGTCTTTCTATGGGATCTGTGCTTTGAAGTGTTTTGAAAAAGGGTGCATTACAGTTTTTCTCGATTGATTACATTCAAAAACTGGAACTTATGGCACAATGACCACAACCTGTAACTCATGTGCCAACTCCCTAAACCAATTCTGCTAAACTATAAGCACAATTATGTGCTTTAGACACAAATTTCAATTGTTAACCGCACTTTCTTCAAAACACAACACACAATTATCTGCTTTAGACACAAATTTCAATTGTTAACCACACTTTCTTCAAAACACTAAACACCATCCTCTCTACTTTGCACACTTCATCAATGCCAAAACCTCCTTGTGTTCAGACAGAACACACTGCTATTCAATTGGCAAAACTTCCATTTCAAAGGCTGTTGTGCAATTTGAAATCAAAGCTTTAGCAATATGATGGCCACAGGTTAGCTCCTGGTTTGGAGAACAATTGATGGCAACATTGAAGTGAGAGGTGATCAGAAAGGCAGAGAAGTGAGAGTAAGAGGAGGAGGAGGAGGAGGAGGAAGAGGATGAAGAGAAAGAGCAAGAAGGAGAGCCATTATCTCTGATGAGATTCGGGCCACTGTGGTCAACCATATGGTCAACCATGGTTTGACCATGCAGGAGGCTGGCCAGAGGGTTCAACCAAATATAAGCCGCTTCTCAGTTGCATCCATTCTCTGGACATTCAGAAGAGGGAATAGGCAAGAAACACTACTATGACAGGAAAACACTAGTTTGAATGCCTTATCAGGAGCATAGTATTCTTGTATTTTCCATTGTACTGTATCTGTAAAATTACGTAAACAAATACAAAGTGCAACCATTGATGACCAAGACATATTCCTAAACATCAATACAGTGAGCCTAGCCACAGTGGACTGTGTTCTAAGGCGGAACACCTTGAGAATAAAGCAGGTGTACAGGGTGCCTTTTGTCAGAAACTCCGACAGTCAAACAGTTATGCTATGACTATGTGCAAGTAAGTCATATACATTTTCACAACTGATTGCGTCCTATCAGCACTGACACATTACTGTACTGTATTGTAATCCAATCCAATGTTACAGTTTTTCTCGATTGCTTACACACATGAAGCATGCCTCGTTTTCTCAAAACTCTAAACACAAATCCCTAAACCACTCACACAAAATGCAACAACATTCACAACACTGTGTAGGTCTATTTCTGATAGCACATTGTCAATATTGTCTTGAGCTAGAACAGGATGCAGTAGTTTTTTGTCCTTTTTTATTTTACATTTTTCTTTCTTTTTTTTGTTGACTGTACTGGCCTATATCCTATTGTTTGTTCTGTGCAAATCATTTACACATTCATTTGTGTTTGCTGTGATGTATAGGCTACAGCACTTTTGGAAAAAATAAAGAAATATTTTAGTTGTTACTGTATGTTTGTGTGTTGTTTTATATTTGCGTAAAAACATTATACAGTTATATTTTACTACAGGAGTAAGCGTATAGTAACATGATAAGGCCTTCATACTGGTGTTTTCCCATTTCATAGTAGTGTTTTCCATTGAGCACATCAGTGTTCAATCGATGCTTAGAATGTCTACTCATATAATGGGCTGTGT
>NC_045157.1:11942460-11952460 GCF_900700415.2 Clupea harengus | reverse complement strand
GTCGTTTGGCACTGCCGTCTGTGCAAGCACGGCAGTCCAGACTATTCTCATTTGTAGTTCCACGTTGGTGGAATGAGCTGCCCAGCACTACCAGAGCAGGGGCGTCCCTCTCTACGTTTAAGAAGCTTTTGAAGACCCTACTCTTCAGAGAGCACTTCCCGTCCTAACTGGCACTTCGACTAGTGCCTAACTTGCAATTACAGCAGTTACACTTCTGCACTCTTTCTTTCTTTTTATTTCATTTTGTTATATTTCTAATGTAAAGTAGTATTTATTTATTGTTACACCAGGTTCTATTGCTCGTAGCTTGAATATTCTCTCCCTTGTACGTCGCTTTGGACAAAAGCGTCTGCTAAATGACTAAATGTAAATGTAAATGTGTGTGTGTGTGTGTGTGTTATTGTGTGTGTGTGTGTGTGTGTGTGTGTGTGTGTGTGTGTGTGTGTGTGTTATTATGTTATTGTGTTATTGTGTTATGTGTTATTTTTTTAGATATGTCTGTGTGAGTGTGACACACCACACCTGTCAGTGAGCTGCTCCCTGGCTCATCTCTTCCTCCCAGGTGATTTTATTTGTGTCCAATTACAGCGCCCAATAGCACAGAGAGGCCATTAATCCACTCATTACTGTCAACATGCCTGAGAATGCAGAGCTGCTTTAGTGCCAGGCAACAATGGGTGAGAAGAAGTAGAGACAGGGAGATAGAGGGGAAGAGAGAGAGAGAGAAAGAGGGAGAGAGAGGGAGAGAGGGGAAGAGGGAGATAGAGAGAAAAAGAGAGAGAGGGGGAGGGAGAGAGAGAGAGAGGAAGAGAGAGAAGAAGAGATGGAGAGAGAAAGAGTGTGTCAACTAACTATAAAATGAGCGGGGGCTGTTCTCTGACACATTCTTTTTTAGTGCTGTTTACACACCAGCGAGGTGATACATTTTTGACGTGTCTCGTCATTCCTTTGACAGCCCATACAAAGTACATACTGCCATACGCATACAACAGTCTCATCCAGCTGTGAGCTTAAGAAATATGAGTCCTATTTAGTGAATGGCCTATAACGAGAGGATCACTCTCACTGCGTACTCAAGTATGAAGTACACATCATTATACCACTTCACTGAGTTACAGCAGGGCGCTGGACAGCTCCCTAGTTGTTAAGGCAAAGTGAGAAACACACACACACACACACACACACACACACAGACACAGACTCCTAGCGGGCAGTCCCGGAGAGCGTCTGTCTGGCCCAAGCCAGCAGTTTTGGGTCAGTATGGTGATGCCTCATTAGGGCAAAGGAGCAGCTTCGCACTGCTTTTCAGCTCAGACCTCTTCCGTCTGTGCCGCTTCCCTCCTTCCTCATCCTCCTCTCTTCATCATCCTCTCTTCTTTTCTCCTCTCATTCTTCTTCAATAGCACTCTTTCTGTATCTGCATCTGTTTAACTCAATAACTGCAAAGAAAGTGTAGAAAAGGACTGCTTGTATAGTGTCAGTGTCTTACCTGTGTCAATCCTCCGGTCCCTGGCGTTGTACCCCACTCAGTAGCTGTAGTTGATTATATCTGAGTGCCCACTCCAGCACCATATGGTAGGCCAACCGACTACAGTCACTGAATGGGGTGCTACATCAGAGACCGGAAGAAAAGAAAGTCAAAACACTGACTGTTCAAACAAAAAAAATTTACAGTTTCTTTACAATTATTGAGGTAAACATATGTATCTCTGCAGGGATCCTTTCCATGTTGTCAGACCCTTGCAATATAATTTACTAACCTGTCAGTGGCGAAAACAAGCGGTTCACTTTGACGTCCTGCCTTGCCTCGAAGGATTCCATTGTACAGCAGGTTTGTGGTTGCCAGTTTTAGCGTTCTAACTCAATACTGGATGCATTTCGATCTTTAATTGCCCTCAGTAAAAGTTTGGACCCAAAAAGATCTAAAAATAGAGCCCTGGTTAAAAAAAACGTTTCTCTTTAAGAGCAGTCCAGGCCTTTTGGCTCTGGTTTAAAGCTCAGGCCCTCGATCCCTCCATCCATTAGACTTTCTCTTTGGACTCCTGGAAATCCTCCATACTGAGTGCTGGGCCACTGAGGAGGACGCTGTTTGGTCTCCCAGCCCAGAGGAGGTGGTGGTGGTGGGGGGTCCAGCTTCTCACTCCACAGAGGAGCTGTCTATGGTCCTGAAGAAGCAGAGACAGACGCAGGCGTAGGCTTATGCGGAAACCCTTGTGGGCGGACCACTGACGTGTGTAGAAAGAGGAGGAAGAGGAGAGACTGGTGGATGATGAGGAGGAGGAGGAGAAGGAGGAGGAGGAGGAGGAAGATGCAAGGACGTAGTGGCTCGGCTGTAGTCCATGACTCAGGCCCACGTCAGAGGTTATTCCAGATGACTGCTCCACGCCAAGTAGCATCACGCCTGCTCAAGAATGTGTGTGTGTGCGTTTTGGTGCTTGTGTGTGCGGTGTGCACGTGCACAGAGCTGAATTCCCCAGACTCGGGTTGCTATGTGTCTGTGATGACTGAGGACGTTTATGTAAGCCAGCGAGTGAGTGGGGGTGGGGGGGAGTGTGTGTGTTTGCGTGTTTGCGTGTTTGTGTGTGTGTGTGCGTGTGTGTGTGTGTGTGTGTGTGTGTTGGGGGGACGGGTGGGGGGTTAGTTTGCTCTGGGAGATGCAAAGGACAGAAAGGCAACCTTAAGCCCAGGGCAAGGCCAGATGCCTGGCTCTTCAAGGAGTGTGTGTGTGAGTGTGTGTGTGTGTGTGTGTGTGTGTGTGTGTGTGTGTGTGTGTGTGTGTGTGTGTGTGTGTGTGTGTGTGTGTGTGAGATGTGGTGAATGGTGAATGGTGCTCATATAACTGTAAGTAAGCTCATAAACAGATTTCTTAATCATATTAACTAAGCTTTATTTCATTACCATCATGTTACTAACATGAAATGATTGTGTAATCATGTACTTATGTACTCATATACTTTGGTATAGAAATAAGTAGCATTGATCACCTATACAGTAGTGCTCTGTGGCATAGGATGCTGTATAGTTACTGTCAGTCTCAGCTTTTCTGTCTTCCATGTCATCCCCTGTTCTTCTCCTCTAAATCCCTAAGTGGCCCTGAGGCTCCTCTCATGTGTCCCTGTCGCATCAGCACCTTTCTCCAATCAATGCATCCACCCTCTCCGCCGACGCCGACCCCCACCCTCTCCGCCGACGCCGACCCCCACCCACTCCGCGACGCCGACCCCCACCCACTCCGCCGACGTGGACCCCCACCCTCTCCGCCGACCCTCACTCTCTATCCTTGTTTCACCCCTCCGTGTTCTATCGTTATCTCCCCCTAGCCCACTCTATCTCTCCCTCTTTCTCCTCACTAGCTCTCTCTCTCTCTCTCTCTCACATTATCTCTCTCTCTCTTCATCTCTCTCTCTATTTATCTCTCTCTTTCTCTCTCTCTCCATCTCTCCATCTTTCTCCTCACTAGCACTCTCTCTCTTTCTTTTGCTCTCTCTCTCTCTCTCTCTCTCTCTCTCACTCTCTCTCTCTCTCTCTCTCTTCTGTATGGCTGATTGTTTGCAGGAAGTGGCTTGAAAGGGAATTTTCCGGCTATCGTCTCCCATTTGGCGACAGCCAGCACTAACCCATTGTGCTGTGCTGTTTCTCCCGGGCCTCTCTCCCCCCTGTGTCAGGCCACGACCCGCCAGGAGGGAGGGAGGGAGAGAGAGAGAGAAGACAGAAAAGAAAGAAAGACAGAAAAAGAGAGAGTGAGAGCGATGAGGACAGAGAAAGCGAGAGAAACAGACACAAACAAAAAGAGATAGAGAACGGGAGAACCAGAGTGCGAACTGGAAAGGCAGAGAAAACCAAAAGGCAGAGCGATGAAACAGCAGCATCGCCAAAGTGAATGTGGACTGTGTTCGTGCGCAGCCAGAAGAGACAGGTGAGGAGGGAGGAAGAGAGAGTGTGTGGATGCTGAGAGAGGGTGAGCTGAGGAAGAGGAAGAGAGAGTGAGTGATGCTGAGAGAGGGTGAGGAAGAGGAAGAGGAAGAGAGAGTGAGTGATGCTGAGAGAGGGTGTAGGTCATGAGTAACAGACAGACAGACAGGCAGAGACAGAAAGAAAGAGTGAGAGAGCGAATGTGAGGGTGAATGAAAGGATAAGAGAGCGAGAGAGGGTGTGAGTACTGGTAAGAGCGAGTGGTGGTGTGAGAAGAAGAGGGAGAGAGAGAGAGAGAGAGAGAGAAGACAGACAGAAAAAGGGAGCTAGAGGTTTAGATCATCAGAGGCTGGTATGGACCAGTCCTGTGCTGAGTTTGGTTATATAACACACCTTATGCTCATATACTGGATGATGAACACACACACACACACACACACACACACACACACTCACTCACTCACACACGCAGACACATATATAGTACATACGCAGATAATTAACATGAATCTCCATGGAGAAGTAACTCTTATCTCTCCTCAAGCTGTCAAGACAATGATGCTTCTTACATCCACCTATATATGTATTTAATTATTTATTTCCTTGAAGTGGGAGCTCATCCACAGTGAGACCATGATGAGAGAGACAGATGGTGATTGTATTGGCCCGTGCAACACGCTGCCTGGCATTGTTGGAGGAGCTATTCATCCCTGTCCAACAGTCAGCCATTAATAAGGTTGGATTACTGCACTACTGTTCAAGATGGCACAAAACAGAGCAATCACCAATATTGTCCTCGTCCCTATTAGCAAATACAATGACAAGAATGACAAGAACTATCATTACTGTCATTCAGTCTTTCAGCATGCAACCTCAACATGGCAATCGTCACACTTATTATCAGTGCAGCTAGCCCGCTAGTTTGACAGAATGATGCTTTCCTGCATATGCCACATCTACAGCATATCTCCTCCATGTCTTGATGCTAATCGTAGTCAATGTAGCGCGTCTTTTGCCATGATACTTCACCACTTACACAATAGTGTCATGGCGTATGTGTGTTGCAGCTGTGCTAGGAGTTAATGACGTGTCTGTTTGGATCTCTGCCTTCTACTTCCACCTGCCCTTGACGTGGCAGTGAGGAGACACGAGGTGAAGACGCCAACGTGCCCACGCCCCCGTGCCCACGCCCGCGCCGAGACCCTCCCATCCTTTAAGCCGGGGTGGATGTTTGGGAAGCAAGGGGATCGCATGGCCCTGTCCGCTCTGTGTGTGTGTGTGTGTGTGTGTGTGTGTGTCTGTGTCCCCAAGCTGTTGTCCCTCTCCCTCTATCTTTCTTTCTCTCTCTCCATCTCTCTCTTCCTTTCTCTCTCTCTCTCTCTCTCTCTCTCTCTCTCTCTCTCACACACACACACACACACACACGGAGCGATACGAAGCGATATGAAAACACACTATTGGGGCCAGGCTGTGGCAGGGCCAGCTGTGGCAGCAGTCAGGAGCTCTCTGCTGGGGTTTGTGTGAGAAGTAGGCAAGCGCGCACATTACATAAGGGGGTTTGTGTGACGGATTTGCATGCATCCGTGAATCATGTATGTGTGTGTGTGTCTGTCTGTCTCTGAATATATACGTGTGTGTGTGTGTGTGTGTGTGTGTGTCTCTGAATATATACGTGTGTGTGTGTGTGTGTGTGTGTGTGTGTGTGTGCACTCTCTGTGTTGTTCGTTCATGTTTAATGTGTCACACTACAGAATTAGTGCCAGAGAGTTGATAAACCATAGGATAACAAGAGAATGTGGCTCATAAACACACTGGATATTGGCTTACTTACTATGTCAAATAGGCTGGAGCAAACGCCTATAGACGTTGAGCTGTACCCACCAAAGTCTGATATTGACCTTTCAACATGACACATCACTTCAGAGCTAGGAGTTCCAGAATGCGTGTGTGTGTGTGTGTGTGTGTGTGTGTGTGTGTGTGTGTGTGTGTGTGTGTGTGTGTGTGTGTGTGTGTGTGTGTGTGTGTGTGTGTGTGTGTGTGTGTGTGTGTGTGTGTGTGTGTGTGTGTGTTGTAGATATAGAGAGCAGATTGGGGATGATTCAGTCCTGGGGGCAGGAGGAGAGATGGGAGATGGGAGGAGGGAAACGGAACCGTGATCCATGCATCCCGTGTCAGAGTCATCTCTCAGCCGAGCTGCTGTCGTGCCTTAATTGGAGCCACTTGAGAAAGAACCGCACAAGTGTCAACTCTAGGTGTCAGACGAGCTAAGGAACAGGGCAGGCTGGAGTGTGTGATTTGTCTGGTTAAGGTGGTGCAATTTTATCACTTCACAAACAAGGACCCATGGGGACAGGTCCGGGAATAGAGGGGCTTAAATAGATAGCCTACGTGCTGCCGACTAAAGTGGGGAGAGAATATATCAGTTACAAGGCCTTTGATTAAATGAGTAACATCGCCTGAGGGGTACAATACTGTTTTCAATTTTTCAGAGATTGCGTTCCATTCGCCCTTATTCATAATGTTGTGAATCAATTTGCTTGATGCGGCGAGACTTTGAAGTTCTGAAGGGATTTGAAACTCCCCAGGTACTGAAGCCCGACCCACCTACCGCACACTGATACGCGGTGTGTGTGTGAAAATCCCACTGAAGCAGCGAGCGCCCCTGTGTTTGGCGTGTGTTAATTTAGCCTTTTTAATTGCTATAATTTGACACGCCTTTTTAACAGTTTATTGTACCCCCTGTTTTTCGGAGAGGGCAGACTGTGGAGTCGGATGGATTAGCCTTTAGTGCATGGGGACTGGATAAGGTGTTTTGTGTGTGTGTGTGTGTGTGTGTGTGTCTGTGAGGCTGCTAGCTGCTACTATAGCCTTCCCACCAAATGGACCTGCACAGCAGCAGTGCGTCCTTTTTGGAGATCAGCCCCTGTTATTCACCCCTGTTTGATAAGCAAACTCGTGACCTTGTGCTTGTTTAACAACTTCCTTCATAATCCCTTGCTGGTCATGGACCAGAGACAAATGTCTGCTCATTTCTTAACAGTAATTTAGAGTTCGAAACACGTAGCCTATGCTGTAGACATGTATACCGTGCTTTTACGACTCTCCGTTGTAATGAAAAGAAAAGCACGCGCATGGAAGAATATACAACTGCTACACTTATTCCGACACGTCACGTGTGTCTCTCGCTGCTTGAGCCAGTTTAGGATGTGAGAAGCAACTGCGTGAGGCAGAGGCGAGTTGCTCACAGACGGCGAATCACAGTAAACCATGTGTGCCAGGCGCATCATACAAAAGAGCGCGTAATCCAGAGGCAGATTGGATTGGGCAATAAGAGAGGGGATTGGGGTGAGGAAAAACAGGATTGGTTCGAGTGAGCAGTCAAACTTGTTGACTCAGACCTCGGCTGCTCTTCAGAAACTAACCTTGCCGCGGTGGAGGAGCTGTCCGCTGACGTTAGTGCTGAAACGTTAATCGTCTGATCCCGCTGGGAGGACACATCTCATGAAACTGTTTGGGGGTGCCTTGTTTTGTTCCAGTGTACGAATGAGCGTGTTCTTGCAGTGACCAGATTTGAAGTGCCTTTGCTGGATTTACACTGCGTCCCGCTGGACTTCTGCAAGGCGACCTTTCCACAACTCCTGTGTGAAGGGAAGTGTTTCACCGGTGCATAAAGGACCAAGTAAAACGGCACGATGGCTTTCATGGTCAAACAAATGGTAGGGGGACAGCTGAAAACCCTCAAAGGAGATCTGGGAGTGGACAAACCGGAAGGCGGCGAGAAGACAGAGGCGGCCGCAGCAGGGATGACCCAAGAAGAGTTCGAACAGTATCAGCAGCAGGTAGAAGAGGAAAAGTAAGCATAAGACTTGGTAATACGGGTTGGTCGTGAGTTTCTTGTAATAGCCTGATTCCGATAGGGATTTATTAACTGCAGCCACAAATGCGAGTTGATGGGAGAGAAATGACAAGTTGGGCGCAGTGCTTGAGTTGTCCCCCGTGCGCCACGCGCTTATTTGCGCGACGGTGCGATCCACAGCTCGCTCTCGTACGCACAGCTGCTTCCCCTGCTCGAGGAGATTGCGCTCGCGTTTGATATTGCGCTCCATTTCCCCGTTTCTTGGATTTCTTCTAATTAAGGAGCAGGAAATTATTTTGCCTCGAAAAATCCTGCCGTGCTTATTAGCAAAAAGCAGGTGCAGCAAGGTATACCAAGAATGATAATTAATATCATTAAACGGCCATATTTTACACGAAAGACGGTGAGAAATTAGGTCGGATTCTCATGTCTTATTCGTATTTAGCAGTCATATACAGTAAATGCTTTTGCGATGCCTCCCACCAGTCCAGGATTATTATAAATGCAAATTGATGTAACCAAGAGGATCCCGCTTGCGAGAGCAATGTGCAATATGAGTGATTTCATTCTTCGGTGATAGTTTCTTGAGCATCTTTGATCTTTGCCAACTCAGTTAGACCATATATTTTTACACAGTGAAGAAAATAGAATATTACTGACATGTTAATTTAATTCAAATGTGTGAATAATGTGATATTTAGGGTGTGATTCATATCTGTATGTCTATCAGCAAGGTACCAGGGGAGGTAACAGCTTGGCCTTTTTCTGCGTGGATTGTCAGAACTGGCCTCACATCCCTTGGCACTGCATATGCCCATGTAGTTTACTGTCTGCTTTATCAGAGAGATAATACCACGATGTGTTTGTAACTCTGAGGTGAATCAAGTTATTAGGTGTGACCTACCGACACCCCCGAACGGACAGGCAGCCTAAGGTGAAGGTGTGTTTAGGAGTTGTGAAGATTTAATTATAAACGTTTTAATCTAGGCCTGTGCAGTTTATTCAGTCTTTATTTTATTCGACTCAATATTAATTCAGCCATGTTCTACTATTCCCATAACAGTCCATTTAGTTACTGGAACGTCTTTCCCATAAAGAAAGTGCTGATATACTGATAATAACCTGTCGATGGCATCGCCGCTATATACCATGGTGTGTGGCATGACTTTGGACACGTGTGACATTTTAAGGCACAGTTAGCACATCAGCAAGTGTCGTTATAACCCGAGGTGTAGTTCTCACACACCCCCAGTACACGCGACCTCTGTGCGCAATGCCAACGTCTCTTAGCGCCGAATCAGCACCTCTCATCTTATTAACGAGTCCAGAGGTCAAGAGATGACGTGACATCACTGTGCGAAGGTGATGCGACATGACTGGCTGACAACAGGTTCTACCCCGCTTGCAACATCACCCCTGGCCTTGGTTATGCAACATGAAGAGGTCAAACTGCACTCAGGCGATGATTCCAAATTTCTCTAAATGTACTCTCGTGGTGTTGAGTAATCATGGCCCTGAGCAAATCACCAAAGCCTAAATAAATTAAAAGTATTTGTGTCTTACGAAAATCTACTAAATGTTTTTGAACAGTTTGGGTCAAAACTGGTTTAACTCTGAGACAAACAGGCCCCAGCTTCTCTCAATTGTTTCGCCATCCCAAATCTGCCCCCTACTGGAGACACCAAGAGGCACTGCGGACACGCAGCCTAATTACAATTCTGTCATCTTCCTCAGATATTTACTGAGTATTTATAGAATCCTGACAGAAGGCCACAACCACACATGGCTAGACTGTGAATGCGGGTTGATTAAGCCATCACATCATCAAAGGGCCTTTGACCCCTCAATCCACACGGACCGCAGAACCTGACACTATTATATATAATATGTAAATTCCACCAAGAACGACATTAATCACTGGCTGTACAAAAGTGCTGTGGTGTGCATGGTATCAAAAGTACATGTGATCACCTCACTGGAGGGAGAGGGGGAGGGAGAGGGAGATGAAGAGGGGGAGGGAGAGCGAGAGGAAGAGGGGAAGGGAGTGCGAGAGGGAGAGGGAGTTGGGGGTTGTAGGTGCCCTATATCCTTTGCCTTGTCCAGTGATAGCTGCAGTAATCCATGAGCATCAGCGTGCCAGTCACTCTGAGTCAGTCAGTCTGTTTGAGTCAGTGTTGCTGTGTGCCCCCCACCCCCACCCCCCAAAGGAGGGACATCTCTTTACAGAGAGCA
>NC_045157.1:11932460-11939960 GCF_900700415.2 Clupea harengus | reverse complement strand
CTACTTCCAAGTCCACAGCTGAGGTTTCTCTTCCGATTACTGCCAATAGCTCAAGCACAGCTCAGCTAACTCTGTCCAGTGTGGTGTTCGCAAAGAAACACCACCTCCATGTATTAAAGTTGCTGTTGTACTAAAGGGTGTTCATGTAAATCACTGTTAGCCTGCATCTTTGGCCCCTTTGTGTGTCCACGTCTGTATCCTTGGCCCCAGCTATGGCCCCCATGACCTCTGAACTTTCAACTCCGACCCTTCCGAGTCTCCCCCACCCATGTCCACACAGTGACTTTCAGACACCCAGATAGCCCCGTAGAGCTCTCTGTGTCAGTGGTGCAGTGTTGTGCTGGTGGTCTGGTGACTTTTAGCTGCTATTTTTGGTTTTATTTTATTTTTATTTTCATTTTTGTTTTTCCAAATTGAGAGTGATGTTGTACTGTGACTCTGAAACACACACATTCTGCTTCATCCTTTGGAAAATGTCAGTATCCATCTGCCTTCTTTGATCACTTCATTCTCAGTCGCTCTGTTTGCAAACTTCCCTCCATAAAGAGGCAGTCTGTGCTTTTGACTCTTAAGGGGTTATCACTGACTGTTATCCCAGGTGCGACATCTGCCGATACTGTAGTTGATAGTTTCAGTCCAACAAAAATGTATTGTAATTTGTGTCTAACCTCTGGGCTTTTCCATAGGTTTACATGCTCCCAGAGTGAAAAAGAAATCAGTTTTTACTATCCACCTGCAGAAAAAAATAATTAAAACAAGCAATAAACAATAAGTTAGCAATATCAGTATCTTTATATAGTTGCAGTTGTGTATAGACCATTTAAAGACAGATGGGATTCAACATATTTCCCATTGAAATGACATAGATGTTGGACACTGACAGTATTTGTGATCGTATAGATCTGAATACTAACACTTCAGTATTCAGACTTTTCCTTTCCACAGACGTTGATCCCTTTCTGCGCTGTATGAACTTAAATTTGAAATGTAATATTCAGATCCTTTTTTGACTGTTGAAACTGTAATAAACATGTTTTTGATGTATACATTATGAGATGGGACGTTTTTCATATTTAAAATCATGACATTTGTTAAACGGTACTTGCACTCGTGGATGGATGTGCACTTGCAGCTTTTACTCTCTAATCCGTTGTTCCATTATTGGACAGCAGGTGGAGCCCACGCCTCTTCGGCGCACCTGCACCTCCAGGTGAAAGCGCTTTTTTACGCAGGTAAACCTATTGCTGCTGTGCATTCATGGTGAGGGTATTTCACAAATTCAAACTATATATGCTATTACGTTGTTCTGAAATACATTGTTTCTCTTTACCTACACTTTGTTGTTGTATTTATGCTGAGGTTGTTAGACCCGCACTACCCCACTGGGCCTACCGTTGTGTTTTACCGTCGCCGCATTTTAACCTGATGATCAGTCGACAAACTCATGTTCCTTCACGCATGGCGCAACATCACCCTCAGCATCCGATTCTACTTTCGTGAGGAGTTTCATTAAGGGGTTGGGATTCCTAATCAGCTGTCCAGCACCGATATGTCCTTTTAGAACTTGAATGCGTTTTTAGATGTTTATTTCATAAGTATGGATAGTTTGGATTTATTATGAGTACGCAGCCTGACATTGTGGTGCTGAAATTACTTTCAAGGTGTTTTACTATTATTAGAACAAACCTTCCTGACAGTTTCCACTACACTTGCACTGAGGGAACCTTTGAATGCGTAAATGCTTTTTAAAGACACAAAACGTCCGTTTACAGACGTTTTGAGTAAGCAGCACTGTGAAGTCGACCATCTGGCCCGGTGCAAACGTGGCCAGGTTCTCCACGAGGCAGTCTGAAACTTCGTTTTGTAAAGGAGCCAAACGGCCCGGGTGTCGCTGTATGCCTCCTCTTTTTTCGCATCAGGTTCGTTTCCATTTCAATGGCAGGAAAGACGTGGCTATTGGTAGTTTTCGAGTGCGCTTTGAATAGACAGAGCTGTAAAATATATTGATGCTGAACCTTTTTCTATTGACAGCCCACAGGGCGTGAACAATCTTCAGCACAGAAAGACACAAGGCCACTGCATGGCCAATCTAACACAAAAGAGGTGAAACGGGCCAGAAAATACCATTCTCTTCCATTCTCTCCTATCAGTCAGAGATTTAAACCTTCGGCTGAAGCGGGAAAGGGGCGAGAGTGACCATTATTAGGGACTTTAAGCGTAAACTTCGCAGGGAAGCGGGGTTTTAAACATAGGTTTTACTCTTTGGTTTATCACTAAAATGGAACAGATTTGTATTTTTTCTGTTCTCCAAATTGGAGAGGTGGCTTGCAGATGTGAGCTTCTATCAATGGAATGTGTTCTGTCGGCTGCCTCTTTCCTGAGCGCCTCCAGCTCCCAAAACTTTTTTTTGCTATTTCATAATCAAATGAATGGAACTACTTGAGGGGGACCACACAGCTTGAGAGTTTCATAAACTTTGTACACGTTTTATTTATCCTGTATTTTACGCGCGGATAGCCAAAAAACTCAGTTGCCATGGAAATGAGTCCCACGGCTCACTCCTCAATAACGACCAATCCCAGGCGAGGATTGTAAATTGAGAAAGGGGGGAAGGCAAACTTTCTTTTCTGCGGGTGGTGGAGGAGGGGTGTTGTAGAGAAATGCCTAACGAAGCGTGAAGCGTAACTGCAAGAGGGACAAAGACGCATAGCGGGAGAGTATGGCAGTACGGACCACGGACTTATCAAAATACTACGAAAAGGAGAAGACGGAGGAAGAAATGTTCAAACTCTGTTGTTGGAAACATTTCGACGAGTAGGGAGATTAGATGAAGTTCAGCGAAGAGGGGTCTTGTGCTGTGTTCTGAGCAGCGACATACTTTGGGACTTTATTTTTTTCTGGAAAAAGACTGTAATGATTAGCCTCTAAAACTTACCACGCGGTTTGTAGAAATGCGCTGTTTTCTTGATTTACCATAAGGGTTGTCTTCAAACTGGCATAGCTGGATGAAATCTTGTGCCGTCACTATTACTTGTTGGTGTTAAGGAAGAGAAGCTTTGAGTTTGCAGTCAGATCTCCTAAATGCATGAACTGGCTATTTGGTTCATTCTAATCCTGTGTTTTTATTGGGAAGAAGGCCTACATGAATGTCCAGACAGCATCGCAGGAAAAGTGCGCATTGGTTAACCAGACGTGCTCCGAGAATGAAACTTTGTTACAGCGCTGTGGCGCTTTTCTTTACGTTCATAGTGGTGCTGGACGCTCAGTTAGTTTGCTGGCAAGCACTGCTCCGGTGTCATGACGAGCCAGAGTGTGAGCTCGCCTACAGCCAGTACCTGTCCGCTTGCGAGGGGAACATCCGCGGGTCCAGGCGACAGTGCCCCAGCCACTGCATCAGCGCTTTGGTGAGGCTGAACCACACCGTTAGTGGCCCTGCCCTGGAGACATGCGACTGTGGACAGGACGTGTTGTGCCGGAAGTCTAAACAGGCCATCGAGCCGTGCCTGCCCCGGACACAGCCGGGGGGTATCGGATGCACGGCAGCGCGTCAGCGTTGCGAGGAGGATGCCAGCTGCTACTCTTCCCTGACGACCTACTTGGCCTACTGCGGTCAGCTGTTCAACGGCCGGAAGTGCTCGTCGAGATGCAAAAGCACAATTCAGCAAATGCTCTTCATCCCTAACGGCATGCTGCTCAACCAGTGTGTGTGCGACGGCGTGGAGAGACCATTTTGCGAGGTGGTCAAGGAGAACATGAGCAAACTCTGCAACATCGGGGACGGCGGCCTCACATCAGACCACGCGGAGGTGGATGACGTCGATGAGGACGAGGACTACGACTTTAAAACGGAGCGAGAGGTGCTGGACCCTGACACGGGGGTTTTGCACTCAGGGTCGCCTGGGATGCCCTGCCACATGGTACTGCTGTTTACGGTCCTCACGCTAACCCTGTAGTGAGCTGACATGACCCCTCGGCTACGTGCCATGGGTCACCTCTGGAATGTTACTGATTGGACACAGCCTGCCATGGCAAAGAACGTGTTGGGAGTGGTTGAAAATGGAATACAAAGTGACTCTAACTTGTATTTTCTATAAAATGGCAGAGAAGGGCCCCAGCTGCCTGGTGTGTGTGCCTCAGGCAGGACACTGACTGGACTTCAAACTAGGAGATTATCATCTCAAACTCGTGTCTGGGTAAAATGTTACACAAATGATTATTTGAGGAGGGAAGTGAAGCCAGCCTGATCCCCCTTTCGAATGACAGGAGTATCAACACTGAGGCGGCTGGCCGGCCTGCTCCCTCTCCCTGTGTCCTTCTTGAACTTTTTTTTTGCTGTTTGTTTTGTTTCGTCTCAATAGCCCTTGAAGTTTGCCTTTATTAAGACCTAAGATAAACAGTGGGCTGTGTTTGCACTGCACTTCGCACCAGGCCCTTTGTTGCAGCCATCACCCTTCAAATATTTGCGGTGAGTCGCAGAGAAGCGGACAAGGCTTTTTGGATCAAGTCGCTAAATTAAGTGAAGAGGCTCTTCAGCAGTTGTCCCCCCCCCCCCTCTCCCTTTGCCCCCCCCATTTTGCCTTTTTTAAAACGCTCATGTTTTTACCCTTCCCCCTCTCTTTCCCTCCCCTCTGTTCCCCTCTTTCTCTTCCTGGCACTCAGAGGACACCTCAGAACAGAACCACTGTGCTGTTACTGTGCTTTATTTCTCAACTGCTGGAGTGCAAGCCATGTTGTCTAACTCCTGAATGGTCAGAGAATGGATTTTTGGATCTGTTGACTAGAATTTATGCTTAGTGTTGTTTTTGTTCCTTCCTGCTAAGCTTGCATTCTTACTGACCACAATTTTGAAGGATGTTTTGTTTTTTTAAATGTATGTTTTTTTTTCTTGGAGAAGAAGTTTTAAGTGGAATTTTTTTTGCCAGTTCCCCTCATTCATCCTGTTGTTTTGGTTCGGTTTTCCCTCTGTCTGTTTTATGTCTCCTAATGACTCTGACCTGAAGCTCTCATTTTGACCCTGGCTGAATGATGTTTCCATAGGGAATATGAATTTAGTGTGAGGAGGGGAGGACAAGAAAAACAAACTAAATTACAAAGTTCCAGTTCTGGCTAATGTGTTTTCTTTCTGGAAAACAAAATATATTGCCTGAACGCCAGCCCCACGGAGGGTTGTGCTCTACTGTTACATGTGCTGCCTGCAGACGTGTGTACCTAGTGTGGAATGTTGGCTGATATTAGACCCTCGAGCCGAGAAGCAGCCGAGCAACAGCCTCATACGTGGGCCTGCGATGAACAAAAGCCCTTCTGGGTTTTGGTAGATAAATTGGGACTGACTGGGTTTTGTGTGGGGGAGGGGGGTTAGGGGGGGTTGAATGGGGCACACTTTCCTGGGCTCCTCACCTTCAGCGACCTAGTTCTGTCAGCAGTGCATCTCATTCGAGTTCATTTTCATCTTCCTGCCTCCACGGGCACTGCTGCACATACACACAAGCTACGTTTGAAATAGCAGTATTTTTATATCCAGTGTAAAAATTGTTGTGTGTGTGTGTGTGTGTTTTTCCCAACATATAGGACTGGCTTTCTGGATTTGGACTCCGAGTTGTCCCAGAATAAATCACAGTTTAGTCTAGACTAAATCCTAATCTGAGAGAGTGTGTCTCTGGTGTTTCGTGGCTGTTTACACAAAGTGTTTTTGTTTTTTTCTGTACAGAGAGTGAACAAATATTTATATGTTTGAAAATTTTAAGTAATAAAATATGAATGACAAAGCAAACTAAATTGTGAGTGCATTTTACACAACACCCCAAAGTCACTGTGTGCTTGTTTGTGTGGTGCAGCACCTACGACCACATGGTAAGGGTAATGTAAACCAGAGGAAGCGTCCTCATTGTGATTCAGACCCTCACCTCAGTTCAGTGGAGGGGCAACTTTTAACAGAAGGCTGATCTTTGACAATGGCGCAGACTTGCTAACCCTTATAGCATAAATCCAGCCCCAGTGCTTGGATGCGACCGTGGTGGAAAGGCTGCAAGTACTTTTGTTGGCCCGATGTTGGCCACTCATAAAGCCTCCATTGTTTCGCGAGCGGAGCTGGTGAGGCCACTGTCACTTGGAGAGAATTGCAAATGTCTGATCTCGCACAGTAACCCTTCAGTGGCTGACACAAAGCAGGAGCCCGTCGTCGACGACGTTGCTGCTGCGCCACAGGGCCCAATCTGTGCTGTGGGAACCCGGCCAGCCAGCACGGGCGAGAGTCAGTCAGAACCGGCTGCATGAGAGAGAGGAAACACTTAGGGTTGGTTTGCTGTGTTCTGTCAACCCGGAATAATCTAGTGGTTGTGAAGTTTGGTGTGTGTATGGGGAGGGGTTGACTGTGATTCAGCAAAAGGAGTGATAGGGAGACATTGCAGGGTGGCTTGTGTGTTGGTGGGGGGAGGAGGGTGTGTGGGGTGTGTCTTTGGGGGTTCTGGGGAGCAGACCTCCTCCTTCTCCTCATAGCAGGCTTGGCTCATGTGAAGCACGCATCTCTTAACTGTTCCAAGCAGCCCATACGCCCACCCTTTAAACCCACCCCCACCCCCCTCACTAAGTTTCTGGGAACAAAATCAAAACAAATAGGAGGCTGAAGGGCCTAGTGGTGGGGGGATGGGGGTAGAGGCACTCACAGAGCCTGTAGTGTGCTGGAACCATTTTCAAATTTGGCTTCATTCAGGCCTCCTCTGAGACGAACCCTGACCCCAACCCACCTAAAAACGTTAGGGTCCCCCCACCCCACCCCACCCCGCCTAAAAACTTTAGGGTCCCCCCACCCCACCCCAACCCACCTAAAAACGTTAGGGTCCCCCCACCCCACCCCACCCTGCCTAAAAACTTTAGGGTCCCCCCTGCCCCCCCACCTAAAAACCTTACCCCTCCACGCACAACAGAAGAGTGACAGAAGGATTTAGGGGGTAGCCCTAGCAGTCTCCCATCTGTACAATGTACCATTCATGAAGACAAGGCCTGTCGGGTGTGAATGTGTGTGTGTGAGTCTGTCTGTGTGTGTGTGTGTCTGTCTGTTTGGGGGTGGGGTCGATTTGAGGGTTCCACGGTCTCCTTAAGGATTAACCCCAGTACTCTCTCTCTCTCTCTTTCTCTCTCTCTCTTTCTCTGACACTCACACACTCACACACAAATACATACTAGCCATTTTCTAACCTGACTGATGCTCCAGCGGGGTCCCATTAAGAGTGTCAACAGTGGGCTGAGAGAGAGCCAGCCGTAGGGGACAGGGTACAAGTGGCCCTGATGAGGGTGCACCAAATGGAGGCCAATTAAACCAAGAATGCCTTGGGATTGGGGGGCGGGGGGGGTATGGTGTCCCTTTACACAGATTTCAATGCCGTGAGAAAGTACAATCACACACCATACTAACCCCTTCGTGCCTGCAATACTGTCACGTGAGCTGATCAGGCCGTAGGCCTCTGTCACACACACACACGCTGTGTAGAGTTAGAGGGTGCA
>NC_045157.1:11874960-11927460 GCF_900700415.2 Clupea harengus | reverse complement strand
ATAGAGAGAGAGAGAGAGTGTGTGAGTAAGTGAGTGAGTGAGTGAGTGAGTGAGTGAGTGTGTGAGTGTGTGAGTGTGAGTGTGAGTGTGAGTGTGAGTGTGAGTGTGAGTGTGAGTGTGAGTGTGTGAGTGTGCGTTAGGCCTAGCTAAGCTGAGCCATTCTTCTTGGGCTGAAAGCCAGCTGTGTGTGTGTGTGTGTGTGTGTGTGTGTGTGTGTGTGTGTGAGAGAGATATCGATAGAGAGAGCGATAGAGAGAGAGAGAGAGAGAGAGTGTGAGTGAGTGAGTGAGTGAGTGAGTGAGTGAGTGAGTGAGAGAGAGTGTGAGTGTGTGAGTGTGCGTTAGGCCTAGCTAAGCTGAGCCATTCTTCTTGGGCTGAAAGCCAGCTGTGTGTGTGTGTGAGTGTGTGTGTGTGTGTGTATGTGTGTGTGTGTGTGTGTGTGTGTGTGTGTGTGTGTGTTCAAACGTTTGTTTTTGAATGCCTTTGTGTGTATTTGTGAGTATGAATGTTTTGGAGCATGAGCACAAGTGTAACAAGTGTATCTGTGAGTGTGAGTGTGTGTGTGTGTGTGTGTGTGTAGGACTGAGCTGAGCAGACACTTTCACCAGGTGGCTTTTCGCTGGCTGACAGCGTTACCCTCTCGGCACAGAGCTGAAACCAAAGAGCCAGATGCTCCCTCTGGGAGGCCACTACGGCAAGAGAGAAGGCTCATGTTTAACAAGAGAGAGGAAAAACAAGACCTCAGAAAGTCTGAATAAATCCTCACGCCAACCCTTAGACTGAACTCAATGTCTGCGGCAGTTACAGACATCTTAAAGGTACTTTACTAATAAAGGTATGACACCAGATACTTGTGCGGCTCTATTTTAGTCTAGGTCACTTCACCCCCAGTCACACCTCCACATAAACCTACATACACACACATTTCCGCAGAGCAAGTGAATCGAGCGAGGGGTAATAGACTCTTAAGAGAGTTCCATTAACTAGCCACGTTAATAGCCCGTTAAAGACTAAGACATTGTTTATTGCTTTTAGATGAGATCATGCTTTTATTTTAGAGAGTGACCACAGAACTACTCCAACCTGGTAAACATTGTAAATCTTTGGGGAAGGAATACGCTACCCCAAAAAGCAAGGGTGGCGGAACGAAGATGAGGTCATCTCACTGAGAGCGAGATAAGCAGCGTAACCACTACTTGGCCGACTCTCAAGCCCCTTAACTGGTCCCAGATATGAATCTATAACCGACAACATTGAAGGGGTAAACACAGACATACAGGAACCAAAGGCACGCAAATAAACAGTTTACACGTGAGCAGGAGGGAAATTAACCTGGTAGGCCGTGGACAGGGGGAGCAGAGGAATGTAGAGATGATTGTTTTCTAACTTTGCACCTCTAGTCTGCACTGCTGCTGTGTACTTACATGTTCTGACAGACTCAGACAGCGGCTCTCGGTCCAATGACACGTACGTCTGTGTCTCTCGCATCTAAAGAGTGCGCGCACACACACACACACACACACACAGTAGAGCTCATTAGAGATAGCAAAAGCCATAAGGTACTAAGATACAGAGGGAAAATAAATACACACTGAATCTGATTTTTTTAAGATACTGTGCAAAAAGATGCAAACTTGTAGATTAGATTACATTCAACTTTAATGTCATTGTGCATTGTGAGTACGGCCAATGAAATGCAGTTAGCATCTAGTCAGAAGTGCAAAATAAAGTATTATTTACAGATAAGTGCAGGTAAAGTAAGTAATACAGCAAAAGTGATGCTATATCTGACAATGTGTACAATGACAGTGGAGAGCTACAATATATAAATATTATATATCTATATATATATATATGTATGTCAATATTTTAAATATGTATATATAAAGGGGAAGCGGACAGAGTTAGAGAATAGAGTGCATATGTGAGGTTGTATGTACAGTATGAACAGCATATGTACATTTGGTTATGTATGCAAAGTATAGAAAACATATGTCCAGTTGGTTGTATGAACAGTAACATTATTTAAACAGTGTAGGTGGTTCAGTGTGGGCAAAATATGACTAGCACAATATCATGGTCGTTAAAGTACGGTAGACAGTGCAGTGATGAGAACAATGATGCTATTAGAGTGCCGGTGTGGAGTTCAGTTCAATATTGCAATAACTATTGTCATAAATTGTAAATATTGTTAATATTGTAAAAACTGTAATAACCCAGTGTATACGCAGATGCTCCAATGGGCTGTAATAAAGACTGTATTGAGCTTGTAAAATGTCGTAACCTGCCGGCACACAAGCTTGTCCATATCAAGTTTGTGTGTGCAAACCCTGAGTGACCCCTCAGTGACCCCGCAGAGCCACTGTGAGCTACACGTGTTGGGATGGAACCATCACTTATACGGCAATGTAAAACTAGCCCACAGGGCAGACAGCTTTATTCTCACTGACAGGGCTTTAAACACTGTGGCTCTGTCCTACTGTCAGGAGACAGAAAGGTGTGTGTGTGTTTGTGTGTTTGTGTGTGTGTGTGTGTGTGTGTGTGTGTGTGTGTGTGTGTGTGTGTGTGTGTGTGTGCGTGTGTGCGTGTGTGTGGAATACCAACACAAGGCTCACCTTCATGTTCTCCTTCAGGTACTCTGCTCTGGTCATAAGACTTTTAATCTGGAAGGGAAAAAGGATGGCAATCAATTCACACCTCCCTCTCAATCCCGTGCGGCACTGCGCCCTGTATGTTCACCCCCTCATATTTCAGCCACGTCTCCCAATCTCTGAGATGGGTACAGTGCGACAGGCAAGGCCGCAGTGATGAATAAGATGCACACAGAATGATTTGTCCAGCCAGAAGCCCTGAATAAGGCTATTGACAGGGTGACCCCACCACAAGCTGGACTCTAAGCTGTCAAACGCACCCACAAACACTCACACAGCGACCTTGAGTGGACAGCCAGGCCGAGGGCTCGGTACGGCTTAGTTATATATGTGGTCAGGATGGCTGCGTGCATTGATCACACATGAGGAAAACTCACTGAAGGGTATGGGCAGGGTTACAGGAGGGTTAGAGCTACGGAGAGGAGAGGAGAGGAGAGGAGAGATGTGGAGGGCAGAGGAGAGGAGAGGAGAGATGAGATGTGGAGAGGAGAGGAGAGGAGAGGAGAGGAGAGGAGAGGAGAGGAGAGATGTGGAGAGGAGAGATGAGAGATGTGATGTGGAGAGGAGAGAAGAGGAGAGATGTGGAGAGGAGAGATGAGATGTGAAGAGGAGAGGAGAGATGAGATGTGGAGAGGAGAAGAGAGGAAAGATGTGGAGAGGAGAGATGAGAGGAGAGATGTGGAGAGGAGAGGAGAGGAGAGATGTGGAGAGGAGAGATGAGATGTGAAGAGGAGAGGAGAGATGTGGAGAGCAGAGGAGAGGAGAGCGGTGGAGAGGAGAGGAGAGGAGAGATGAGATGTGGAGAGGAGAGCAGAGGAGAGATGTGGAGAGGAGAGATGTGGAGAGGAGAGGAGGGGAGATGTGGAGAGGAGAGGAAAGATGTGGAGAGGAGAGGAGAGATGTGGAGAGGAGAGCAGAGGAGAGATGTGGAGAGGAGAGGAGAGATGAGGAAAATAATGTAAAAGAGTAATGTGAAAGAGTCATACTGCTGAGTATATCTCTCGCTCTCTTCTTCTTGCTCATATTTTTTCATGCCTCTCCCATTCACAACCCCGTGTGCCTCCTTTCCTGTCTCCCGAAGCATTAGCCTCTACATACACAGATACTTCAGATTTGCATGAATCTCTGCTGCAGTATTCAGTCTTCACTCAGGCGGCTGGGGAGCCTCAGCCTCAGCTCCTGCTCTGCTGTCCTGTGCCTGGCTTTAATCTCCTTCTGATGCTGCCAAAGCCTCCCAGCCCAGGCCTCAGCACATCAGAGCTCGCACACACACACACACACACACACACACACACACACACACACACACACACACACACACACACACACACACACACACACCCTTACAAACCCACATGCACACACACACACACTTACAAACTCACACGCACACACACCCTTACAAACCCACATGCACACACACACACACACACTTACAAACCCACACGCACACACACACACACACACACTTACAAACGCACACGCACACACACCCTTACAAACCCACATGCACACACACACACACACACACACACACACACACACACACACACACACACTTACAAACGCACATGCACACACACACGTAGAAACACAGACATACACACACACACACACACTCACACACACACACTCACATACACACATACACTCACTCACACACACAAAACGTAACATACATTAAGAACTGGCAGCTGAGTCCACTTACGCATTAGCGTGTACGCCATGTGTAGGAATATCATTTAAAACTCAGGCAGGCCCGTAAGGCCACGTATGTATGTCTCTAAGCAGAAGACACATATGGAGCATAAATATATTCATCTCTGTTTTATGGCGAATAATCTGCCTATGGCTCTGGGCAGCTTAAGCCTGAGTGCTCAGAAGACCGTCAGCACCGACAGCAGGGAAGTGAGCCGCCTTCTTCATCCACATTCTTCAACACATCCAATCTGGCCTGATCAACTTCAGGTCAGCCAAGGCCTAAGAGAAAGTTCATAACCGCCTAAACAGTCATAAACACAGCGTGATGGTGTTCATAAACACTGCGTGGTGGATTTAGCTGTTTTAAATCATGGCGTGAATTAAAGATGCCTTCGTAAGTGCCAAATTGAACATAATTATACTCATAATCCCAAATGTTTTATCAAGAAGTAGCACTTCAATTGGTTCAGTATGTCTTAATAATGTTCTGTCTTGTTCTGTCTTGGTTAGATCATATGGCAGAAACATTTAAAATTGGCTTTCAATTAGTTCCTGCTTAAAGAACCACATGAACTGATGTGGAACACATACTATAACTATCCCAATCCATGCACAATTAACACTACCACACTGTGATCTCTTCACATTGTTGTGTTAAACCTCCATTAAGATACGGCAGGAATGAGCCCTTCCTCCGCCCTTCCTCCGCCCCTCCCCCACCCCTATGTTGCTGTTTGGGCCTCTTTTCCCATGATGCCCCTCTTCCAGCTGTGTGGCTGTGGTGAGGCCCCGGGCTAGCCTGGTGATTTATCTGCGTTTAAGTGCCCTGGCAGTGATGTATGGCATTATTAGCTCCAATTCAGGAGTCCCTCCGCCCCCCCGCTCCCAGGTGGGAGTCAGTCACTGATGTATGTGTGTGTGTGTGTGTGTGTGTGTGTGTGTGTGTGTGTGTGTGTGTGTGTGTGTGTGTGTGTATGTGTGCCTAAGATTCACATCAGGGAGGGGTGTGTGTGTCTGTGTGTTGTTCTGGGGCGTGGGGTGAGAGAGATATATGTGTTTATAGTGGTAGAGGTTGGTGAGACAGATTTACATGCCCCCAGGTGTAGGGTTAGAGGTGCTTGCTCTTGCTCTTGCTCTTGCTCTCTCTCTTTCTCTCTCTAACATGCACACACACACACACACACAGTTGTATTCATGCACACTCACACACACAAAATTGTATACATGCAAGCACACATTCACACAGATATATATAGCAACATGCACACACACAAACACACACACACACACACACACACACACACATACACACACACACACACACAATCTCTTACCTCACTGTGCAGAAGCTCTCTCTTGCGGCCCTGGTTTTCAGCTGGAGGGAAGCAAGGACGAAGAGGAGAGAGGGGAAGAGAAAGGGTGGGGATGAGTTTAAATAGACACATACATCACAATGTTATTCTACAAATGACACTACTACAAACAGATCCATCATAGTACAGTCATGTCAGAGACAAATCATTTCTAGAGCAGGGGGAATAAAAACAAATGGTATTTCCTAACTATAAAAGCCTTTAGGGAGAGAAAATATCCTGCAAATTGAGGCTTCAAGTCAAATGAAGTGAGGCTTCAGTGAAAATCTATACATGTACGTAACTATACATGATCCACACAGGACTAAATATAGATGTAACTATATATGATCTACAGGACTTATTATACATGTAACTATATACAACATCACTAACTCTCCCTCTCTTACCCTTTCTTTTTTGTAAATTCTCTTGCTTTCTATTCCCCTCTGTTTCTCATTCTCTGCACTCTCCCTCTCCCGCCTTCCCTTGTTTTGTGTCTCATTCTGTAATTCCCTCTCTCTCTCTCTCTCCCCCCCTCTCATTCTCTCTTTCCCCTCTCATTCTCTTTCCCCTCTCATTCTCTCTTTCCCCTCTCATTCTCTCTTTCCCCTCTCATTCTCTTTCCCCTCTCTCTCTCTCTCCCCCCTCTCACTCACTCTGTCCCCTCTCTCTCTCCTCTCTCTCCCCTCTCTCTCACTCTCTCGCTCACTCTCTCTCTCTTCTCTCCTCTCTCTCTCCTCTCTCTCTCTCTCTCTCACTCTCTCACTCTCTCTCTCTCTCTCACTCTCTCTCCCCTCTCTCCCTTTGCCTCCCACCGTGCTAACGTGCCACAGTCCAGAGCCGTCTTGATCCCGGCAGGAGGGTCCAGGCCCCCGTGCCTCTCCGAGAGATAATAGTTTTTATTTGTTTCCAGAAGTGTAATAACATTGAGAAGCGAACTGAGCACGCTCGATGGGAACCAGATGGTAGTGGCGGAATACCACACACGCGGAGTTGGCACCCAGGGCCTGAGCGCAGCTCACACACACACGCACATACACACACACTCACACACACATACAGAGTTCTCAGACACCCTATCACACATGCACATGTACAAACACACACACAGAGCTCAATGTCTCCTTCTCCCCATCAGTCCTTATTATATTATAAAGCTTACATACACATGCATGCCCTCTCTCTCTCTCTCTCTCTGTCTCTCTCTCTCTCACACACACACACACACACACACACACACACACACACACACACACACACACACACACACACACACACACACACACACACACACACACACACACACACACACACACACACACACACACACACACACACACACATCTGGCTCCTGAGCCAACCTCCTCTCTGCCATTAGGCCCATCTCCTGTGTGAGGTCATATGGAGCCAACGTTAATAAAGGCCAGGCCATGGAGAGAGTGAGAGAAAAGAGAGAGAGAGAAAGAGAGAGAGAGAGAAAGAGAGAGGGGGGAGAAAGAGAGAGGGTGGGGAGACAGAGAGGGGGAGAGAAATAGAGAGAGGGGGGGAGACAGAGAGAGGGGGGGAGAAAGAGAGAGGGTGGGGAGGTAGAGAGGGGGGAGACAGAGAGAGGGGAGAGAAATAGAGAGATGGGGGGAGACAGAGAGAGGGGGAGAGAGAGCATATAAAGAGAAAACAGCATGGGAGAAAAGCAGAGAAGAGAAGAACAGAGCACAGAGAGAAACAGAGCGGAGGAGCTGTGACTGGCCCGCCATGTGATGGCTGCAGGCCCTGGAGTCCTGTTCAACTGCACCATGACTCACTCTCTCTGTAGCTGCCTACGGGACACACACCGCACACAACTACCCCAAAAGACAGCTGTCTCTGGCCCTGATCTGCCCGTGATTTAGCCCTAATCTGGCCCTAATCTGGCCCTGATCTGGCCCTGTTCTGGCTCTGTCCTATTGCAGAGTCAGCAGGAATCTAGGTAGCTGTCATATACAGTAAAAGTCGCCTGCTGATGACCTCAGAGGCTTGACACCTGATCAGAGAGACATGTGAATAAAAATCAGACACCACATGAGCTCTGCTTGTACATATTTACCTATTAGCATGTAGCTGATCATGAATACACAGTTTTAACACAAACACACGGGGCTCCATTCTACTCTATGGATTTCCCTGTGGGTGGTACAGCAAACTGTCCTCTCTCTTCGCATTGACCAGACACTAACAACTACAGAGCAGGTGGTAAAAAGTAACACGGTGCTTTCTAACACTCGACAAATGACTGTTCGCTCAGTGAGAGCTGGCAGAGAACATGTACGCACACATGTGTTAGCAATAATCTGCGTGAAGAATACTGATAGGGTTTCAAGCAGGGAATAGACTAGACTCAGGCAAAGACTCTGAGATCATGGCACTGGTTTGAGACAGAGCAGATACAGATGCATACATTATGAGTGTGTTTCTGTAATGGTGGAGAAGAGAGAGCCAGTGTGTGTGTGTGTGTGTGTGTGTGTGTGTGTGTGAGTTTAAATCCATGATGGTACATAGACTCTGTATACAGGCAATGGTTAAAACGTGGTACCTGCGAGCGCCAACAGCATTTCTCCCAGGCTTTGCTGGTACAGGTCCAGTGTGTCGTAGTCCTCCTCACCCATCTCCTCCTGTGTCAGAACACAGAGGGAACACACTCACACATACAGTACATATATCTAAATATATATATAGTTCACATATAGACAGACAGCTTTGCATAAGCCACAAGAAGCACTCACATTTACGAATGTCCTTAAAAACAGATGAGTCACATCCTCAGATAGAGGACAGAAAGTATACCATGTCAAACAATACACAGGTAACCGTGCTACACACACACACACACACACACACACACACACACACACACACACACACACACACACACACACACACACACACACACACACACACACACACACAGACACACAGACACACACTTACCTCTGAGCCCCACCACATTTTCCCTTCTAGAATCTAACACCCACACCCCCCTTTCCCCCTTCCCTGATAGGTGGTGTAGTCCAGTGGGCCTCACTCACCTTGGCTATGGCTGCAGAGGCCAGATCCAGCGCAGCCAGCAGCCGAGGCTGGTCCCGAGACATCTCTACACACACACACACACACACACACACACACACACACACACACACACACACACAGACACACACACACAAACACACACACACACACACAGAGGATGACACGTCAGCTGGCTCTATCTTTATTATTGTTCACAGAAATGACACTAAAAGAAAAGCTAAACATTAGGCGGTGTTTTATCTCTTTTACTTTGCTATAACTTCCCATTCGTGTCAACAAGAAAATTGCCCTTATCTAAACACTCAACCATCATCTTCAAATTAGACAAAAATCATAAAATCCAAACACGTGACGTATAACATAAAAAAAAAAACGCCAACAGTGTTTACCTCTCAGTATGTCTCTGGCAGAGCTGCGCTCCTCAAAGCTGATTCTGTTATCGGAGGCCACCAGGGCTTTGAGCTCCTCGGCGCGGGACACGTACTGCTTCACCTGCAAGGGAGATCCCCCGGGGTCTGGTCATTCCCTGCTGAGGGTCTTAGGGCTCAGAGCGCCCAGGCCTGCTGGACTGGCTTAAGGTAAATAAGCCTCCTCTAACACCTCAGGCTTTTAAACAGCTCATCTACAGAGTCTTAATTATGTGCTGATGTGCACATTACACAGATTGTGTCTGTGTGTCGGTCTGTCTGTCTGTGTGTGTGTGTGTGTGTGTGTGTGCCTCAGAGACAGAACAGTCAAACACACACACACACACAAGTCGATTCTTGGTACTTAATGAGCTTGAAATTCCTGCTGAGGTGACTTGCCAAGCTTTTCACAGATTTCACGTTACAGGTTACAAAACCTGCAAAATTTGACTCTTGAGACTCCCTAGATTGGTAGATACCTAAGACATCACGCATGTTTAAACACTTCTGTAAGGTATGTTCTTGTCAGTAGGTAGCTTTTGTTACATCTTAGTAGTTTTGATGGAATATGGTCATATAGAAGAGCTGCGATTCCCACTAGCCACCTAGGCTATTCACTAGATGTGTGGTATGAGTCGTAAGAACAGCTTTAAGAGCAGTGGTGCCTGCAATTATGTTGCCAAAACCTATGTAATGTGTCTTTAAAAGCTGTTCAGATGTATACAATCACTTCCTCAAACTGAACTTGCTGTAACCCTATCTATTCTTTAGACCATCAGTGTTTCAAACAGAGTTGTATGATTCTTAAACAGAAACAGCTCAAACAGACTGGAAACCCTCAAAGTGGACAGCAGCTCAAACAAACTGTTGTGGTGGTAACTGAGTGAGATTGTCTGCTTGCGGTATGATAGGGACCTCACACATGGGATACAGAGACATTCTGTTCATATCGTTCATATCCCTGTCTCAGGGTTTAGGGACTCTCCATTCCTCGAGTTAAACCTCTTGCGCTTAACTTGCACTTCAGCAGTTACATTCCTGCACTTCTTTTTCTTTCGATGTCGTTTTTTCAATTTCTTATGTAAAGTAGTATTTATTGTTACACCAGGTTTTTATTGCTCTTAGCTTGACTGTTCTCTCCCTTGTACGTCGCTTTGGACAAAAGCGTCTGCTAAATGACCAAATGTAAAATGTAAATGTCCAAACACACTGACTGTCCAGTGATTTCAAGGTGCATGCTGATGCTCTCTGCAGTCTCACCTTCTGTCTCAGCGCCTCCTTCCTCTGTCTGTCCGTCTCATCTGGGGACAAACACAGGACACACATCAGACAGGACAAAGAGCATGTTAAAGCTCTCTCAAGCATCAAGCCTGGGGGCCGGGTGTGTGTGTCTGCATGCGGGTAAACTTAAGCTGAGGTGTGGGCTGTCCCTTAACTGAGGGAAAGGTTTTCAATCAGACAGTATTTAACTCTAAGTTGCAAACTGTCAGGTAAGTTAAACAAGTGTTTGTGGGTGTGTCTGTGTGTGTGTGTGTGTGTGTGTGTGTGTGTGTGTGTGTGTGTGTGTGTGTGTGTGTGTGTGTGTGTCTGTGTGGTTGAGTTTTGTGTTTACTAATGTAGCTTTTGCTTTGAGCCAGTGTGAGGGTGTGCATACATGTCTTTCTGAGTGTGTGTGTGTGTGTGTAAAGAGCTCTGCCACTTACAGTGGATGGCGGGGACAAAATACTCAAGCGCGCTGCAGTAGAGAGACAGAGCTGCTGCTCGCTCTCCTGTCTGGTCTTTCTGCACAGCCTGAAGCACCAGCGCTTTCTGAAAGACAGAGTAGTGACTGTAAGGAAGTGTGTGAGTGTGTGTGTGTGTGTGTGTGTGTGTGTGTGCAAGAAGAAGGGAGAGTGTTGTATATACATATACGTGTGTGTGTGTGTGTGTGTGTGTGTGTGACAGAGAGGGAGACAGTGAGAATGTGCAGTTAATTATGTGTGTGTATGAATAAATGAGAAAAGAAAAAAGAAAGAGCCAGACAGATTGTATGTGTGTGAGAGAGTAAGATAGTTCTGTACAGTTGCTTTGGACATTCCCTTTACATTTCATTTTAAAACTCACCACACACATCCATTCATTGTAGATGCATTAAAAGGAAACACCCAATCCCACATATAGTTCACTCCCACATATAGTTCACTCCCACATATTGTTCACTCCCACATATAGTTCACTAAGACCACCACAGCATTCCCCTCACAGTCTATAACATCCTCACTCTGTCAAATGTAAACTAATGAACTTCACACCATCGATCAGCAAGACCATCCCTGGCTGTCAGCTGGTGGGACCCCTCCTCTGCTTCCAGACCCCCACCCACCCACCCCTCTCTGAACCCAAACATGTGGGGAACAAACGAGTCAAGTGAGAACACTCATGCCAGATCAAACAAGTGTGAAGGTCCAGTGTGTTGCCAAATATGACATCAAGTTTGGCAAGGCAACAAATGCTCTGAGCAGAATAGGATTGTGACTTAGTCACACCACAAAGTTTATTTCACCAGCCAGAACTCACGCTTAGCACAGATATGAACTGTCCTATTACAGAGTAATACACAATACTATGTATTTCCCATCTGAGTGCATATTAATACACGTCCCTAACATGAAACCCAAGAGCAACTTGTAACATGGTGCACTACTAACGCACAGCTGACTAATCAGATATTACCTACACTGTCTCTGAGGGCACCTAATATGAAGTGTAAAAGCTTTTAAAGACAATTCTTGACCCCCCTCCCTTCCAACCTGGGGGAAGACCCATTTAACACAACCCAGACCAGAGTGCTCTCCCTGGGTGCCCAACCCAACCCTCTGCCCACGGTTCTCACCGCCTTCCCCAGGCTCTCACTGCTGGGCATGTGCTCCAGGTCCACAAAGGCGTGACTGAAGAACTGGGGAAAGGTGATGCGAGTGCCAGGGTCTCTCTCCAGCAGCCTCGGCAGCAGGTCTCTGCAGTCTCTGGATACTCGCGCACTGACAGGTAACTGAGGAGGGAGGGCACACACACAGATAAACACACACACACATAAACACGCATGCACACACACACACAGATAAACACGCACACACACACACTCAGATAAACACGTACACACACACACACAAAGCAGGAGTGTAAATAGACACTAAACTGAACTTAAAACATCCATATATTAACACATTCATATGCAGTTTGTCATAATGATAATGTTGTGTCTTAATCTATCCATAATTACAACACAGATGTGGGTGCAAGGGTCAAAAAGTTAAAAACACAATATAACAAAATATTTACAAGAATAATGTCCTTTAAAAAAAATGTGTGAAGCATCAGTCTTTTCACTTCCTCTTGGATTGTCAAATGCAAATGATCAAATTGATCAGACAGTGGTGAAGAGGTCACAAATCACAGCTTCAGTTACATCATCAGTGTCTTATCAGCACATCACAGCTGTGTGAAAACCTTATTGTGAACATGATCGCCATCTAGTGATCATTGTAAGACGTTTTTTTTAAATGCAGAAGATGCCATTCTTACAAAGTTGGTGCGTTTTGACACAACCTTTACGACTACCATAGCAACTAAAAATGTGTCTCACCTCAATGGGCCTGTCACTGCGTATTTTCTCTTCCAATTCAGCATAAGAGCGGGACGCAAATGGCGGTTGCCCAAATAAGGCCTCTGCCATAAAGACAACAGATACAGAAAGGGATTGAGGATGACATAAAAAGCTGCAGAGTATTTGGTTGTGACAGAAAGACTAACAAAGTTACCAACTGGGTTATTTTCATTTTGTAAATGTAAGCCAATAAATCTAAAAGTGAGGTTGGACTGATTACTGAATTACTAAAAACCCATGCTTTGTTCCTTCTTCTTCAAACATAGGACAGACTAAAGACTACCAAAAAAATCCATTAATAGTCTCCGTTAATGTAAATGGCTTATTAAGTGATTCCTCTCCTGTAATGTCATTACTGTCTATGGGTTTATAAAAGGGTTTTGATCTGCTGGAGGCAGGCTCTCACCGTACAGGATGACCCCCACTGACCACAGGTCCACGCGGGCGTCATACTGCCTCCTGCACACCATCTCCGGAGCCATGTAGAGCGGAGAACCCCGCAGAGCACTCTGCTCATCCCACGGAGACATGTACTGGGCAAAGCCAAAGTCTACCAGGGCAAACAATACATTAATAACATATAACTGCTGTGTGTGTGTATGTGTGTGTGTGTGTGTGTGTGTGTGTGTGTGTGTGTGTCCTGTAGAAGGGGTTTGTGATGGGTTCTTGCAAAAGGCCTACCTGCCAGTTTAAGAACACTGCCACTCAGTAGGATGTTCTGTGGCTTGAGGTCCAGGTGAGAGATATTCCGTTCATTCAGAAACTGCAGAGCACACGCTAAACACACCAGGGCCAGTCAATTTGAGGACTCAACCAGTGAATTTCAAAACTGGCAAACTAATTATGTTATTGTGGTATACTGATAGTGTTTATAGTGGTTTCCCCACAAAAGCTACTCCTTACCTATTTGCTGCAGGAACCGACGTGCCACTCTCTCTGGTAAGATGCGTCGGCTTCGGATGAAACGCGACAGGTCACCACCAGAGCACCACTCCAGAATCAAGTAGATGTTCTCGTTGTCCCACTGTGGAGAATGAGGAAGAACACCCTCAGCCAATCAAATGCGAAAAGAATGAGAGAAAGTGGTTAACTGAAGTTTGTTTTGATTCAAGATCATACCTGAAAGTCTTTCAACTGGACTATGTGGGGATGGCGAACGGTTTTCAGGATCTCAATCTCCGTGAGCAGGTTTTCCATTGAGCTCTTGTTCAGACTCTTCTTCGAGACCACCTTTACGGCCACCACCTCGCGACTGTCCATCTGTGCACACGGGGTGTTTCAATGAATTAATTTTAATGCATACCGTTACAAACACATAAGAACGAAGTGTGAACGGAACCAACCTTCCTGTACGCTTTATAAACAGTCGCGTAGGTACCACTCCCGAGTTTCTCGGTGAGAATGAAGTCAGCGAGCTTCGGCGGTGCGAAACTCGTAGCCATACCGTCGGAAGCATCCAACAACTAGTGCAAACAGCAAGCTTTCAGCCCAAATTATATTGGTGGAACAATCTCAAGGGGAGTGTTAGGAACTGAAAGTGTATAAATAAACGTCTACATGTCATAGGCTACTCCTGATAAAGCAGTAAAGTGAAAGTACCAACAGCAACACGCCCTCCTCGACTACTACCCTATTTATATGTAGCTAATGGTGAAATGACAGGTCCATTGAATTCGAAAGTGTACATCAGAAACATTAGTACTTTCTACTGTAAGTTCAATATGCACCATATTACATTGCCACCATCCCAACACCAGATTAACCTGTCAATAGCATACCTCTAATGCTTTATTCAACAGCACAGTTGCTGAAAGGCACACTTGTTTACATTTCCTTCTTCTGTGCATGCGTGCTGTCAGCCGAGGCTCCAAATCCACCTCGAATAAACTATTGCCCACTAGTGATTGGATGTAGTACTGCAACTCCACTTGAAGCAAACAGTAAATCAGCAATGACGCCCATTTTTCATCATTTCAAGTCAAGTAGATTTTTAATGTAAGGACATTTCTCTATTTTACCTGTTTAACAAATGATATCTGCTACGTATCGTTTTTATAAGTAACATATCAATATCTCGTAAAATATCAATATTCTCGTTACTATATCGTTTAATTAAAGGACCATAGAATGACAATCATTTAAGTGCTACATTATTTCTTGTGCACGAAGGGTTGCTTTGAATCCCCCAATCTTGACCTGGAGTGTAAGGATTTGTCCATAAGATGTCGCTGTGACCCTGTTTCCATTGACCAGCTGTTCCTATCCCCTCTTCTCCCTGGTTGGGATTTAAACATGGCGGAGCGCATGGCAGCACGTTTGGCCGCTCAGGAAGAACAAATAGAACTGCTAAGCAATGAAATTGAACGACTCCGTGATGGAATCTGTGGCGGCCAGAACATCCACAAGGCCCTGGCCAGCAGCCCGGAATTGGAGAACCTTCGGACCGAGAACGAAAAACTGAAGTATAGGCTGATCCACCTCCGCCGGGGTCTGCAGGAGGAGCTGGCTCTAGAAGCGCTGCAGGGCCAGCCACCGGCTCAGAAAGGCCAAGACAGAAAGGAGAAAGCCGTAAAGGAAAATCAGAAGAACAACATTCAAAAGAACAACACCCAACACAAGGTTTTTACTGTTTTGGGATTGCAGATACTCATATGGCGGTTTTGAATGAGCTCATTGAGCATGTTCATTAAATTCAGTCAACTGTCAATTGCAACTGTAAAGGGCAATGTTAGTCTCAAAATAACTGTCCTGCTGATGGTCACAGCTGTTGAGTATTGTCTGATCAGGAGTATTTGTACTTCATGGCGTAAATGCCACACATTCGCAGACGCTTATATTTCCATTATTTATTCACTGAATTTTTAAGCACTTTGTTTCTCTTTTCCCCTCCCATTGTCTTTTCAAGCATGTGGCTTCTGAGCCCAAACCAGCAGATAAAAACAAGAAGAAGGAGAAAGCAGCAGCAGCAGCAGGAGGTGAAAAAGGAGCAGGAAAGGTTAGCTATTAGGCAAACGCATGTCCAAACCACCCCCCTCGCTCTCCGATTCCATTCTCTAAAGCCGATTTTCATACTTGCCTCAGACCAAAATACAAATCAACACTACAGCCCGAAACACTAAACATATTTTACTTGTTCATCACCTTTGGCCCAGACTCAGTAGTTGGCTGATTGACTGATTTCCCCATCCTCCCCCTCAGTTGAAGCCCTTGCCCAGCTACATATCAGAGCGTCTGGAGCTGTACGAGGAGCTGAAGAAGGAGAACGATGCCCTGTTGGCCAAGCGTGCTGCAGGGAGCCATCCCATCTCGGTGGTGCTACCGGATGGGCAGAAAGTGCAAGCCCAGGCCTGGGTCTCCTGCCCCTACCAGCTAGCCTGCAGCATCAGGTGAGGGGTGAAGATGAATGATTCTCTGTGGTAGCTTAGGGCCTGTGTTCGCTCTTGCTGAGTGACACATCTGAGATGCTTACAATGCCTTGGTGTGTTTATGTCTATGTGATGCACTGCTGACCTCATTTCAGCACCATTCTGCTGTCCATTATAGAGAACCACCACCTTTGCTTCTGTGGTTAATCAGCGTCTGCATGGTCATAACATGACGACAAAAAATTAAATACAACAACAACCTGTCACAGGAAAGTGTTCAGTGGTCCTAGAACAGAAATATTTTTGGCAAAATAATTGCATTTCAAACTAAAATATGAAAGAATGTGCAGTATATTTGAAATAAAATGGATTTATCAAATCAACCAGCTCAATGCCTGCTCCTGTCAATGCCAGCTCCTGTCATAGAATGTATATTTATTTTCTATAAGCGGTTTAAATGACCATGTTCTACATTCAGCCAGGGTCTTGCAGACAACTCTGTGATTGCCCGTGTGGATGGGGAACTCTGGGATCTGGATCGGCCTCTTGAGAAGGACTGCTCTCTGGAGCTGCTGCGCTTTGACAGTGATGACGCCCAAGCTGTGAGTGTTTTCCCATAATGCCTCACAAAATCTCTTGTCTTGCGCACAGTTTATCTCAATCTTGAACTCCTTAACTCTGCTACTAGGGTCATGGCATCCTACACTGCCTGTGCCCTGCAAATTTGTGGGACTGAAATATTAAATAAAATATCGCACAATTTGACACCAAAAATCACGGAATCGCTTTCAAAGATTCTCTAGTGTTTGTTTCCTGGCTCTTGGGTCTTCTTTGTGTAGTATGGTAGCACTAACCAGGCACCCCTTTGCTTCCCCCTGGGCAGGTCTACTGGCACTCCAGTGCCCATATCCTGGGAGAAGCCATGGAGAAATTATATGGGGGCTGTCTCTGCTATGGACCCCCAATAGAGAATGGTTTCTACTATGACATGTTCTTGGATGGACAGAAGTAAGTGGTTGTTATTGTTATGTGTTGTAAGAAGGCTTGGGAAGAAATGATGACGTGCCGTGAAGATGGTGATGTTTGGGGGAAATATGTTCGTTCCTAGTTAGCAGGTTTACTCTTGCAAATATATATATATATCTATAAATGAGGAGAGAACTGTATAATTTGAGGAATCAGTGGTCATTTTCATTCTGTGATTGTGATATAGTCATGTCAACTCAAAATCGCTTCATGGCTCTCAGACTAATGAACTGGGACTGTGACTAAAGCCAGAGCTACCAGAGTTTTGTTCTGAGAGAGTCGTGTGTCTCTCTCAATAAAAATCTCTTTCTCTTTTTATTTCTCTCTCTCTCTCTCTCTCTCTCTCTCTCTCAGTAGTAGTGTGTCAAGCTCAGAGTTTGGAGATCTGGAGTCCATCTGTAAAGTCATAATGAAGGATAAACAGCCCTTTGAGAGGCTGGAGCTAAGCAAGGAGACCCTGCTGCGCATGTTTAAGGTTGGGCCAATAGGAGGCATCTGTAGAATCATTTAACTCCAAGTTAAATAAACATGATCGCATGCAGCTCTTAACTACTTATCACTCAGAACTGAAATTTTGTCTTTTTAGCATTGTTTGTTGTTTAACAAATGTATATACTTAACTAGTACTTAACTCACACTTACAGTAGTTACACTCCTGTACTTTTTTATGTAAAGTAGTATTTATTGTTACACTAGGTCTCTTTTGCTCGTAGCTTGATTGTTCTCTCCTTTGTAGATGGCTTTGGCTAAAAACATCTGCTAAATGACTAAATGTAAATGCGTGTGTGTATATATATATTATATACTTTATTTTTTATAATATATAAAAAGCCCTTCTGCATTAATTTGAATAACAAACACCAGTTCTACAGGGGTTACAGTTACATAAAATGTTGTTAAGTGTAATTTATGATTATGTTATGGTTATGGACACTTTTATCCCATTTCTAAAACAATTTAGCGTATTTGTTTCTTTGTGGTTGTTAGTACAACAAGTTCAAATGCCGCATCCTAAATGAGAAGGTTACCACCCCCACCACAACAGTTTACAGGTAAAGTTGTGGCATGTTTGTATTTTTTCAAACAGTTTATCTGAAGTACAAAACATAGAGAAACTGTAAAGATTCTATGTCTGTTCTAATGTGTTTTATGGATGCTTTACAGATGTGGTCCATTGATTGACCTGTGTCGAGGACCCCATGTTAGACATACTGGGAAGATTAAAGCCTTAAAGATCTACAAGGTTTGTGAGTGACACGGCAATTTTCACGAGAGACAGTGATTCATTTAGTGAATACATTATTATAGGTATGTGTGTATATATATGTATATAAATATTTCCCCTTCACTAATGTGTAGCACCCATGTGGATAATACAAAGGCAGCCATTTTTGCCCCAGTACACTCACTGAACATTGGCTCTCTTTAGGGGAGATGGGCAATTAACCATAACTCTCCGTTTGTGTGTGTCTTTGCCCACAGAATTCCTCTACATACTGGGAAGGGCGCTCTGACATGGAGACCTTACAGCGCATCTATGGAATCTCTTTCCCTGACTCTAAGATGCTAAAGGAATGGGAGCGATTCCAGGAGGAAGCCCGGAACCGAGACCACCGCAAGATCGGAAAAGTACGGGGGGAAAAAACGTGTGTGATGCTGGGGAGCCTTTCATGGACACATATTCTGTGTGTGATGGAAAAGGACTCTTGAGGAGAAACATACTGTAGCACTATTGCCTCTCATAGAACAATGTTTATGAACCGTTGGTAAGCTGGTATATTTTTGGCCTGGATATTTAGGTGGTTGGAGATGTGCTATAGCCTACTGATTGCCAGTGGCCAAGCGGGTGTGCCTGACTCGCATTCTTTCCAGTCAGTCCCTTGCGGTTGGCCTCAACTGATTGGTGTTCAGTTAGTCTGCGTACTGATTGGTGTTCTTGGCCCCCTGATGGAAACCCAGCAGGCAGCCTCATGTACATGGGAAGGAAATGAATGTTCCATGCACATGTCAGCTGATTGTAATGGCCCCTTTTGATGAAGAGCTTTTGGGGGGGGCGGGGGGGGGGGGGAATAACCATATATATATTTTTTCATATAAGAAAAAATAACTTCTTGATTGGCTCATTCCAAGTTTTTTTTTTCTGTGGCGATGCATTTAATGGTGTGCAAATATATCAGCAGGAGCAGTTTGTCATGAATTCATGAGCAGATTGGCCTCCATGTGTTCGATTAGTCTCCCACAGAGCTGAAAAGTCGCTAAAGTTCTCTCCTTACGTCTCTCCATTCTGGATCATAGGAACAGGAACTCTTCTTCTTCCACGACCTCAGTCCTGGCAGTTGCTTCTTCCTCCCTCGAGGGGCCTACGTGTATAACACCCTCACAGAATTTATCAGGGTAAAGACGCCACACTCTCCCTCACAACTGACACGTTTTGGGTCTCTACAGTGGTCTAGCAGATGCTCATTAAGTATATGAAAACACTAACGCTTGAGAAACAGTATTGCTAATTGTATTTTTTAAGTGTGTGCATTTAAATCAATCAGATTTCCCTTTCTACATACAGTGTACAGTGTCCTTGCAGGATTAATATGTATCGTTTCGTAATATGTCTCACACAATGGAGTGTAGAATTGCAGGTGATTGCAGATAGGACTAAGTAAAGGGGTGCGTGTTGTGCTATTTATTCCCTTTAAAATGTCTGATCTGTTTTTTGTTTTTCTCCCTCTGCTGTTCTCTGCTCTAAATTGCCTGCACAGGAGGAGTACTGCAGGAGAGGCTTCCAGGAAGTGGCGTCTCCTAATATCTACAACAGCAAGCTGTGGGAGACCTCGGGCCACTGGCAGCACTACAGTGAGAACATGTTCTCCTTCCCCGTGGAGCAGGACATCTTTGCTCTGAAGCCCATGAACTGCCCCGGACACTGGTAAGCCCTCGGCATCTGTTTGTGTTTGTTCCACTCTTTATTTGCTTGCTTTGCTACACACTGTATCGATTTTTAAATAATAATTTACATGCAAAGATTCGTGGGAGACAGTGGTTCACTTTGTGTTGTGTTTAAACCCCGGACCGCATGATCTCTTCTGATAGTATTTAAAAAAAAAAAAAACAGCCCTACATATGATTAATATTCAGGTACTCCAGTAGTATTTTACATCTGAAATGTGTGTGTTGTAGTGGGGCTTTAAATATACAGAAAGATCATTTATTTTCTGATCAGTCCTCTTCACGTGTTTTTGTTTTCCTCTTTCTCCTCTTCATCACTTTCAACTCTGGTGCCTGCCCCAGCCTGATGTTCAGCCATCGGCCCCGGTCATGGCGTGAGCTGCCTCTGAGGCTGGCAGACTTCGGGGTCCTTCACCGCAACGAGCTGTCAGGGACACTGACGGGGCTCACCAGGGTGCGGCGCTTCCAGCAGGATGACGCTCACATCTTCTGCACCATGGAACAGGTAGCAGGCTGAAAGAGTGCCTCATCTCGTGTAAGGGGCTTTCATAACCGTAGATTGAACAGCATTACAAAGGATGATGTGTAATGGGTTTTCTTTTTTGGGGGGGGTCATTTTGAATGATTGTTGCTTTTCGTTTTGTCATTTCTTCTTAACATCAGTTTTCCATCATTCTCAATTATTTTTTCCTTTTATTTTGTCCTTTTTCCATAATTTATCCCCCCCCCCCCCCCCCCCCCCCATGTTCTCTCTTATAGCAGTATTTTATCCCTTACAGATTGAGTCTGAAATGAAGGGTTGCCTGGACTTCCTTCGCTGTGTTTATGATGTCTTTGGCTTCTCCTTCCAACTCCATCTCTCTACTCGTCCAGAGAAGTATCTGGGTGACATTGCTGTTTGGAATCAAGCTGAAAAGGTAGTTCTGGAAGAAGCAAATCTTCTTGTAATCTATAAACGTATATGTACATCTTGTATTCTATAAAATGAAGTTGGGTAATCACATTTGTATTGCTATGCTGAGTTTTCATTGCTCTCTTAAAGCAACTGGAGAATAGTCTAAATGAATTTGGGGAACCGTGGAAACTGAATCCAGGGGATGGAGCTTTTTATGGACCCAAGGTAATGCACAGTCAACAATGCTGATGAATGTTATTTATTTGTATTACATTAACATGTCTATACTGTCAGAATATTGATTAAAAAGGTCTACCGACCCTATTATACAAGTGTATATGAAATGGTTGAATGCTACTTCCTATGTCACCACAGATCGATATTAAGATCAAGGATGCTATTGGGCGCTACCACCAGTGTGCCACCATCCAGCTTGACTTCCAGCTTCCGATCCGCTTCAACCTGACCTTTGTGGGGTGAGTCATTGTTTGCCCTTTTGGACTTCACCAGCCTTTGAAGGACACTGTGCTGCAGACCTAGAATCTATATTTAAAAGATCATCACTGTGCAACATTTACCCAGTGTGGGAGTGAGAACTGGAGAATGAGAGAACTGTTATGGCGCTGAAATTGAAAGTGAATGTGAAAATGAAGCACTTTTTTTCCAGGAAGGACGGAGATGACAAAGCCCGACCTGTCATCATTCACCGGGCCATCTTGGGCTCTGTGGAGAGGATGATTGCCATCCTCACTGAGAACTATGCTGGGAAGTGGTACGATCGATCTTGCACAAGAAAAAATCCAGACCTATGGAGGAGGCTATGTCTTTGTTGTAACGTTCTGCTTAAATATGTGCATAACATCTCCCAAGGAGGATGGTTCTGGATTCGATCAGTCATCTGTCATTTTAAATTCATGTATTCTGTAATAATGAGTCATTGTGTGTACACTGACACATACTGATGGTACAGCTGAAGGCAGGGGCTCTTGTCAGATTGTGTTTTGACAAGTGTGATTATGTTGATGGCGGCTAATTTCCTCCCCGTCTTGCAGGCCGCTGTGGCTCTCCCCACGGCAGGTCATGTTCGTGCCTGTCAATCCTTCGCTGGAGGACTATGCCAAAGAGGTACACTTACGTTTCCTCAAATGTGTTTGGAGTGCCCTGGTTATCAGTTCTGTCATCCTTTGATTATTATCCTTTGATTATTGTTATTTTTAATTCAGTGATTTGTTATAGCTTGGACTTCATGTTTCTAAATGTAGGGGAGGAAGCACTGGCTAGCTCTGACTAACTATTTTTCTCTTGCTTCAGTTGTGTAAGCAGTTTGTGGAAGCAGGCTTCATGGCAGATGCCGATCTTGACTCCGGCTGTCTCTTGAACAAGAAGATCCGTAATGCCCAGCTCGCACAGTACAATTTCATCCTGGGTGAGAAATCATTCTGTTGTGCTGAAATAAATAAAAAATCCTACCTTATTAGTATGCCACAGTCCTCCGATATGTCCACTCACTCGTGTTGTAGTTTGTCACCAGAGGAGCTTGTGCAGGAGTGTGAGGGTGTTGGGAAAGCTGTTTTGTTTTCGCCTTGGCCACGCTGTGAACATCTTTTGCCCTGGTGTTTTTCACAGTGGTTGGCGAGAAGGAGAAGATGACTAACAGCGTGAATGTACGCACAAGAGACAACAAAGTGCATGGAGAGCTCTCAGTTGAGGAGGTTCTGGCCCGGCTGACCCTGCTCAAGCAGTCACGTTGCCGGAATGCAGAGGAGGTGTTCTGAACTGAAGCCGGACCGGCGCATCGTTAGACACCATGTGTGCCGTTGAGTCACCACACAACTTCACCAGTGACACAAGACGAGGAGACATCTTAATATAAAATGGGAATAGGTTTGACCACTGGCAGGTTTTTTTGGGGGGAGGAGGGGGTTAACACAAAAAGTAATAAATGAGGTTGGCAGAAGGTGTAGTAAGATGAGAAAAAAATGAAATGGTTGGTTGAGACGGGGGGGAAAGAATTTGAATGTAGATGTTTTGTAACCGTATAGTTAACATTTGACTGTGAGGTTATTCGGCTTTCTTTTGAGAGACAAGAAATTGTGTCCATTTGACTGACTTGCCATGGTGTTCGGATTGCTCTTGAATGATGCACTGAAACACAATGGCTTTCAAATAAACCAAACACATCACTGTGGCGGCCTAGATAAGTTGGCTACAAATTAAATCAATCGTGAAAGAAATGGGGCACAGTTAGTATGCTAAAGTTATGTTGTGTTCAAAGATTGATGCATAATGATTTCTCAGTAAACACGTCATGGTAAGTGATTTTGTGTATGTCAAAGAAGGATTTGTAAGGGCTCTGTCTCGGTGTAAGTGTTGGTGGATCTTTGAAATAAACCCCAGACTATACAACCGTTATTCTCACGTGTATGTACTTGATTGTTATATTAATGTTTATCAGTGTAAGGTGGTTCTTTCATTTAAATTAATTTAAATATAATTTAACATGAACAGGTTAGGCTTTGAATGTTGGTAGGCTATTAGTTGCATATTAATTGACCTGGTCATTACATTGATTTTCATTGTCACTTAATCTGTTAAATTAATGCTGGATCACTAAACTAAATTTCATATTCAATGTTGTCTAATTTATTAATTGAAGACTATCACACAAGGACAATGCAAATGTTTGGGGGCGGGGCTTAAGCCTGAATTGAGGAAGAGGTTGGCATTGCTGCCCAGCGCTACCTCTGGTGTGTTTTGAAGGGCTACTGCACAATGAAAGCCTATGGAATAGTGTTACTATTAATCACAGATCTTTGCTTTAAATCTGTTTACGGTAAGGATAAGGTCATCTGTCTTATATTTCCATTTAGCGCTGGTGACACATTCTGGGCTCACTGATTTGCTGGCGTCCCGTTTGCTAACCCAGCCTCATGCTAAAGATACAAGCTAACGTCAATAGCTAGTTAGTTAGCTGGCTCATATTAAGCTAACAATTTGGAATTAAGGCAGCTGCCGTTACTTATCATTCGATAAGTTTCTTTGCAGCATTACAAGTAAAATGTATCGTTTTTAGGAACCACGGGCTAGCTTTCATGTGTTACGTTAGCCATCTCTGTGTTGATGTGGATTGCTACCTCCGCGCTAGCTGGATAACTAGCTAAACATTGCTGTTCAAGTCATCGGAAGTGAGCTAGCCATGAACTCTACATGGCTATCTAGTATTGCTATATGGGCAGAGATACATATATGTTTATGGTCAAGGGTTTAAATAGACAGCCCTACAGGCCATCTTACATCGCGTTAATTTGCCGTTAAAGTTTAATAAGTTAAGGTTCGACATCTATATATATGTCAAGAAGGATGATTTCCTCCAGGGGTTAAAGTGAACGTAATTTGGTCACAACATTACCTATCCTGTGAGATCATTCACGATGTTGCGAGCTTTAGAGAGTTTTTGCTACTGTCAGACTTATAGCACCCAATCTAGCAACACTCATTTCCTTTACTGTAGACTACAAATGCCACTTTAGCCTACATCTGTCATTTTACCCTGGTAAAATATCTCTGCACACCAGTGAGGTTTTTCATGTGGATTTAATCTGTGGACGCATGTCAGGATTGTGGGGCAACACCTCACACGGTCTGTTGTATGTTGCAGGGTATTTGAGCTCACCGCATGTGGGCCAGGAGGCGTTCAGCAGAGACGCGCAGTACAGTCCAGTCATCACCAATCCGGTGGTACCCGCGGTTTCCTCCGGTAAGAATAATTTAATCAGTCACTGAATCCCACACTTGATCTGTGTAATATGTTGTGTGGGGCTAAAAAATATGTTGTTTTATGTCACCCACAGCTTCTCCTGTTGAACCAAATGGAGATACCTCTAAGTGTCCCAGTGGTGGCCCATGCAACAGACTTCCTGCAGACTGCATTACCTGCAGTTACCAAGAGCACAAACTGTCCAACTGTACCTATGGCAGACCAGCAACTTTTACTTGCAAGCCCAACAGAGGTGTCCACTGCACGGTTAGTTCAGAACAACAGAATTGTATCTTAAATTTCCATTTTCTTCACAGAACTGTGTGTGTGTGTGTGTGTGTGTGTGTGTGTGTGTGTGTGTGTGTGTGTGTGTCAAAGAGACGCACTGAATGTTTTCAGAGATCTGTGTATAAGACACTGAACACTGCTGTTTGCTTTGCTTGTGTTTGACGCTTAGGGTGGATCGGGTAAGCAGCAGACAGAGTTTAACCAGACTATAACATGTCAGTTCTGCTGGCAACTGGACCCGTCTCAGTACCGCTGCAAGAATGAAACCAACTGTATGACAGTGGCTTGCCCACGCAGGCGATACAACACCACCTGCAAAGCGCTGGAACACGTCCACTGCTTGGGTAGGTCCAGACTGCATGTGCTCATACTGTACATCTCTACTCTCTGTCTGAAACGCTCTGTTAGCGCTCCTGTGTCTATAGCCTCCAGCAGTGTATATGCCATAGTAGGAGTGTTGGAGGTGGAGTGCATTGTGATTACATTCAGATTATCTGACAGTGGTTATGATTGGGCTTGTGACTTTACTTGGCATTTGAAGAACTGGCCCTTGGTTGGCAAGTTTGGTTGTTGCCTCAGGCTAGGAAGCAGTAGCAAAAAGTATTTCGCTATGTAATTATGCTCACAATTGGCCTAATCTTCCTAGGGAAAAGAGAATTCAAGAAGCGGTTATTCTGCAACTGGACCGGGGGGTACAAGTGGTCAACAGCACTGGCATTAAGGTAACAATCACAGGATTCAAAGTCATTAACAGCCTGGATGTCTTTGCTCCTCAACTACAATGTGTGTGTAAGATAATGTGCACACATTACATGTGTAAGATAAGTTGTTCACACGAGTAAGTAAGATAAGTGTTATTTCCTTAGGTGGATTGTTTGAGGGTCATGTCTGTGGTTTGATTGAGAAAAGTACCTCTATTGGCCGTGTGCACGAGAGAGGGAGATTATTTATTCTGTGGACTGCTTTGTTACATTGCATCAGTTTCTAGTGTACCTTATAGAATAAGAAAGAAGAAGAGTAGAATGGACCTTGGTATTCCCAGCTGTGCCATATGCCTTCTTAAACATGTCTTTGGAAGGAAGTTAACCAACAGGACAGTGTACACAGACAGAAGGACATCACTTCCGTCCAAAATACTTTTTCTGATTCTGTGGCGTTACCGGCCCATGTCTTCGATGATAATAATAATAATAATACATCACATTTATATAGTGCTTTTCACAGTTCTCAAAGACGCTTAAAAAAAAACTACACTATTAAATACAAGGAAGAACAAAAATGTATATAAAATTGTGGATATGGTAGAAAATCAAACAAAAACTATGCCAGACAGAGCAGCGTTAAACTCGCAAGCGTCCCCGTTACTAGGCAACCAATGTTCGATGTGACCCTTGCCTTCCTTTTTCTGTGCAGCATCACACTGGGTGGTTTCGGTGCGGATCGGTTCTACCTGGGCCAGTGGCGTGAGGGCCTGGGCAAGCTATTCAGCTTCGGCGGCCTGGGGATCTGGACCCTGATCGACGTGCTCCTCATCGGGGTGGGCTATGTGGGGCCGGCCGACGGCTCCCTCTACATCTGATTGTCTGGTTGAGAAGGAGGTGGGCTGATTGCGGGAGGAGGTGAGGAAGGTGGTTGGGAAAGTGGTAGAGGAGCACTGCACCACTGACTCCTCTCTCGCTCTCTCTCTCTCTATTTCTATCTGTCTGTCTCGCTCTCTCTGTGCACTTTGCGCAAGGTGAGATCAGATCAGATCCCTATTAGCACATGTACAGCTGGCCAAGCTCTCACTGCAACAGCCTCCTGCTCCCATCTGCTTTCTGAGAGAACTCGGGCTCCACTCGTCTCCGCCGCGACACACGCGTGACACAACGGCCCCCTCCAACCCAACCTCTCCCTCCCCACCGCCCTCCCCTTCCTGAAGCCTGTAGCGGGTCACGGTGGATTGCTTCAGGATGGGACCTGTGCGTACAATGAGGCTCTGAGTCATTGGTTATATGCATTATACATGATGTTGAGCTTCAATATGGAGGGGGGTGGGGGTGCCACAATGAGGGGATGCCATTGGGTTTGTACATAGATAGGGGTGCCATAGTGATAGTTTGCACATCAGAGGTTTGTGAAGCGCTGTTGAACCTAAATGTGAGATGACTGTGGAGAACTCCGATGATTGTTTGTTGTTTATGTTTTTATTTATTTATGTGGGCTATGTAACTGTAATGACGTATCCATGGCAGTATGAAAGCTGCTGAAGCACCATATGTGGTTGGTGTTAAAGACTCGGTGAAGACAAATAACAAATATATGACTGTTCAGAGATGAAACGGATGTTATCTTTTATTCTGGTGCACTGATACACAGACAGATCACCTACGCTAAAGCATGCTGTTCCTCCTGTGTCTTTTTGTAAGCAGTAAACCAATTGAGTTAAGACCTGATTCAATTAATGGTTATGATCCATTGTGCTTGTGTGCATGGTTATGTACATAACTGATCAAAAGTGAATTACTGTCAGATATCACAAGTATTTGGTGTGGAATCTTGTCACATCACAGAAACGACAAGTTTTAAGATTAAATAAACTCTTGGTTACATTTCATTGTTGTGTTTCCTTTTGAAGTTGAAAGAAAGATTGGCTTCTCCAGTAGATACTCACTGGATTCACTGTGAAAAAAATAATTTTGGTAGCTTAGTAACTCACAGCCACTCCAAATTGTATGAACATTTGTCCGGTTAAATTCACAATAGAACATTACTTTATTATTACAAATTATAGCAGTAACAAAGCCTTATTTTTCACACAAGTTCATAATGGTTAATGAAGGAAATAATTGTCTTGATGTTCAGCAGCCTGATGACTTGAGGCTTTTCCCGTAACTACTGGATACCAGTTTCCAAAAAGTCACCCCGCCACTCCCCTGAGGTCATTTTAACACACGTGTGCTCTTTTTCACAGCCTCACGCCCGCCTGTCGTTTGTGTCTCACCACTGACTGGGTGTACGGGAGTTATGAAGTGACCAAAGAGGGATCTTCATCCCCATTCACACTGTCTGCTGTTGTGTAATTGTGCCATAAAGGGGCGGGAGATCTCCCAGTGTGTGACAGATTATTTTTACAGAGGAAGTAAGGCAATGTAGTCAGACAGCATACACTGCATTGCCCTTGCCTCCTCCCATCACTGCCTTTGCTAAAACGTACGCCCACACACACCTCCTCCACACCTCCTACACAACAGCAGTGTGTGTGTGTGTGTGTGTGTGTGTGTGTGCGCGTGCGTATGGTGTTGACAGAGATCCAGCTGGCTGCCTCTGCGCTCTCACTAGTGTGTGTGTGGGTGCCTGTGGGCCTCCTTGTGACCAGCTTTGACCTGTGCCCCTTGTGAGTCATCACCATTCAGCGGTCTTTCATTTTGTTTCTAGTACGAGGACCTGGTGTAGTAGACGTCTGTCCCAGTGTAAAATCAGATTTTACACGAGGTCGTTTCTTTTGTTGACAAAGGTGGTTTCATTACATCATCAATAGTGGAAATAATGAAAAAGCACTGTGGAGCCATCATTCAGACCAATGTTCAAGTGTAATTTTACCCTCACATCACAGCCCAGACATTCATAGTCCTGGTGCAATTACACTTTTTGAAAAGACTGCATGAGCCATCTTGGGCAGAGGTTAGCATTTCTGTCTGTGGGAAAATTATGCAATTATTTTGAATTGCAGATGCTGTGTAAGTGGCACAGGGCGCAGAGCAGCAACCCTGCAGTGACTGGACAATGGGGTGCTCAATTAGTATTATATAAAAAAACAATTAGCATGAAAACTATTCAACGTATCCATCAGTTCCTCTTCCCTAACTCCTTTATGTCAGCGGGTTCCGTGCCCAGGTTCGGTCCTGTCTAATTGCAGCACATTTCCACGTCGAGCTCGGCATGATTTGTTTTTCCATAGATGTCTCTGGTTGCTAAGACACATTCGAAAGTCATGCTCTCACTAATTGCATCCTAGGATGTAATGGAGCTGAAGAATTGCCGGCGCCTTGCTTCCGACCCCCTTCCAACACCGTGCAGCTTGTCTACTCTCTGATTTCCACAGCGCCGTACCCTACGTGCCCCACTCGCAGTCCGCCGGTGACGCTCGAGAGCCGTCCGTCTGTGCAGAGATTCACACCAGCAAAGCCCACACGCTCGAGAGGGTGTGCACACGCACGCGTATGTACATTGGCAGACCATGGTAGCTGTAAATGCATGTCCGTTAATTTCAGTGCAAAACCAAATTTAAAAAACACCAAGCACAGCAATGCCATTTCAGTGATTTATTTGTATTGTAGCAAATAAACATGGTACATTGCCTCAATTCATGAATCAAGGCAAGAACAGGAGAGAATGTTTGCCATGTTGTGTGGACGTCCCTTCGCATATCCCTTTACTCAACATGCTACACACGGACAGGAAGCAGTGAACGCTCCAGTCAAGGAAGAGACCTCTGCCATACTGTCTCTGTTTCACGACAGTAACCACTAAAATAAGAAGCATTGTCCAAAAAGGAAAGGGGAAGAAAATATTAAATTAAAAACTTTAAATTAAAACAAACAAATAAAAACAAACAAACAAAAAAAATCCATCAGCTATTAGCATTTCAGCTGTATGGCAGAGAGATGGCCACTGACCAGATGAGTGCAATTGCCCCTTTTCCTTTTTGTTTAAACAAAACACAGGAAGTATGGTGATGCTTCCACACCCACAAACCACACTATAAATACGCGGACAACATTCAGAAGACTGTCGTTTGTGTAACATACATTCACACATACATACATTTACACACATACACAGGAGGACATCAATTTAAAGGAAATAGAAAAACTGAAAAGCACTGTTCAAGTTAAGCCCTATTTAGAACCTCTTCAGACACCTATAGAGATGACATCTCAAATACTAAAGAGCTTGCTATACAAATTCTACATATACAGATTATTCCACCAATCTCTTCTCTAGCAATACTTTTTTTTTTTCAATATTAAATTGAATATAAAAAAAAATCCAAAATAAATGATTACAATGCATGTAATTAACCGAAGTGTATAAAAACGTATTACAAAGACAAAAAGACTAGAATTCAAAATTACTCAAAAACAAAACCATTTTTTGGTGGCCACTTCAGTGTTTGGAGGGTGGAGGGGTGTTGGGTGAGGTAAAGGGATTGATTGGCAGAGGGTTTTGAGATGGTAGAGTCTTGTTACCGGCCGAGAAGGGACTATCGAGTGGTCCTGGTGAATCAGGTTTGCGTGGTGACAGTTTTGGCCCGGTCGGTCATGGCGGGAGGGTGAAAGCCTCGGGTCCCGTCCGGCCCACGAGGGAGACGCACCACCCCGGGAGGGAGGCCGTCAGCATTCTGGATCTTTCTACCCATCATGGGGCTCCCTACAGGACTGCTCTCCTGGGAGGCCACCTGCTTGCGGCGCTGCACCCAAGGGCTCCCTGAGGGGGTCAGGCTGCTGTCTGAGGAGTAGTCGGCCCATCGTCTGCCCGGCTCTGGGCTGAGTCGGCCCTCACTGGCCAGGGGCGACTTGCCGGATTTGCGCTGGGAGCAGGGGCTGGCGCGTGGGCTGGACCAAGGGCTGGAGCGTGGGGAGACCGCCGGGCTCAGGTGATTATTCTGGAAGCCAGCGCCACCAGATGTGGGGCTGAGCTTGTTGAGCGAGCGGGTTTTCCGGGCCAGCCGTGGCGAAGTGGGATTGCTCTCAGTCTCTGAGGAGCTGCACGCAGAGTCGTCGCCGAACTGCAGCTCCCGTACGCGGCTGTTGAGCGAGCGGCTCTTGCGCATGCCCATGCCGACAACGCCCCCTTCCTCCCGTTGCAGCCGATCCTTGGACACCTTCTTCTTGGGTGGCTTGGTGCCGATCAGAACCACCTTCAGACCCAGCGGGCTGGCACCATCCTTCTCACCCCCGACCGCCTCGTGGGCCTTTACGGCAGCCTCCACCTCCTCAAACTCCACGATGGCGCACTCATCCTTACCCAGCTGAGTGTAGCGCCCGCTCAGCTTCTTCAGGTCGGCGGGCAGGTCCTTCCCGGGCTTGAGCACACGCACCGACGCGATCGAGCCGTACGCCCCAAAAGCCTTCAGCAGCAGCTCCATCAGGTGCTCCTGCTGTGTGGTTCCACCCCCATTTGATCCGGTCCCCCCCCCTGCATCCGCAGCCCCTCCCTGCAGCGCCACGCCCAGCTCAGGCCAACATTGGAGCTCGCTGAGCAGCAGCATGCGGCTGGGCAGGGACTCGCTGGCAAACACCGGCACCATGGTCTTGCGCCGCACCTTGCGCCCTTCTTCGTTCAGTTCCAGCAGTGCGGACTGGCGTAGGGCGTAGGCAGTGGTTCTCCAGTCCCGGGTCAGATGCTTCACCTGCAGGGAGGGGAGGGAGGGAGGGATGTGGTGAGAATGGGAACACAATCATACACAGTGCACAAAAAAAGGATGTGGCTGATGCAACTTCCCACAAACGTTCACTCGTAAGAGGATGCTGCACTGATGAACTGATTAACACTTCATGGTAATGGTGGATTTCTGTCTCAGTCAGTGTCAGAAGGACAGTGCCAGTGCCAGTACCTGTTGTGACATAGATTACACGAGTCAGTCTAATCCCTTACTGTTAATATTGCTCCCTCATGACCCAGCGCTTGGTAGAAACAGAGCAATTCAACTATAAGCAGGGTATTCATGCTGGAGCCCCTAGCCGGCTGTTCTGATCAGTGAGGGGATTGTAGATCTTAGAGAGCCTGCAGCATGCCATGTTGAGACAGAGCCATAGTGCTACTACACAAGTCTCTTCACTTAGGAGGGGAAAGGTGTTTTTTTTATTTTATTTATTTTTTTACTCCATCCATGCACAATCATATGCATGGTGTTTGTGTTTGTGTGTGTGTGCGTGCGTGTGTGAGAGAGAGAGAACCTTTTTGAAGGAGGTGAGCAATTTGACGCTGACGAAACCGAGCTTGTTGCGTCTGACATGTTTGAGCAGGAAGGCGTCGTGTTCCAGGTTCTCATCTGACAGGTAGTACTCAATCTGGGCCACCAGCTTCTGCGTCAGCTCCGGGTCTGGAGGCTGCCAACTCTCCTCCTCGAGCTCACCTCCACTCGTGCCAGCCCCACTGACAGAACAGATAGGATGGGGGGGGGGGGGGGGGGGCAATAAATAGATAAATAAATATAGAAGGAATGCAAGATAGAAACAGAGAATGAGAGAAGGATAAGACAGAAAGTGTGTGTTGGAAAGAGAAAGAAAACCCAAATTAGATGACCTAAACTGCTCAGTGGCGATGTCAACACATGACAACACAAAAAGCCTGGGTGGGATACTGGGGGGCGTTTTTTGGAACAGGTCCCGGCAACATGTTGCTTTCTCTGTCTGATTCAAGCTTCCACCGTCAAGTCAGCCTGCCTGACCACAACCTGACCACCAACAGCTTTCTGCGCCAGGATTCGAACACTACAAACTGTCCAGCCAACATCAGCGGAGCAGCCAAGACCTTTTAATCTAGAGTAGAGAGCCACACAACAGCCCTTCCCACAGTAAAATGACAGCATGTGTTCTCCTTCAACTGTTTCTACCTTTAGAAAACCCAACCAGGACTGGCGGAGGCGTAATATTTTAAAGACATTCCGTCGATCAAAACACGGTCTGCTAAGAAATTAAATGTGTGTGAGTCATCGCCTCCCCTGCCTACAGTCGCTCGCTCTCTAATAGCTACCCAGCGAGGTTGCGACCGGCTGAAGTGGACGACACCCTGTTGAGGACTCGCTGAGTGACAATAAACAATTGTATTGCGGTTCAGGGGGGAAGCCCTTCAAAAATAAATACAAAGGTGATGGGTCACCATGCCTCCTACGCCTCCTCAAAAGCAGGCAATTCGCCCCTGGCTTTTCGGGCTGGTGCTTAATTTCCATGGCGACCAGCTGTCAAGAAAGCATCCGCGAGCACTGATACATGCAAGGAAGCCCGAACAAGCAATGGGCATGAAATTCCGGCCGCGCGAGCAATTTGGACGGCAAGGCACGTGACGCTGAGTTGTTGCATCAGGTGGTAACGGTGTAGCCGTGTACCAGCTGGGGCGCAAAACACCTTCCTGATAACCTTTGAAATACCCCCTTTTTTTAAAGGTCAGTGGCTTGACAGTGCGAGAAATTCAGGGCCAGCTAAAGATGACTCAGGGAAATTGGATCAACAGGTCTGAAGGTGCCATTCCCGATCTGTCTGGCAAACAGTCGGGGTTTACGTCAAAGGGATTAATTCAATGGCTTTCCAGTACCTACAAGCAATTATTTCTTATCAGCACCTTAATAATACATTTACCATCCTGGCTACAATCTATGTTTGGCAGTCATCACGATTCACAATCAAATAACTTAATCTAAATGGTCTCTCTAGCACCAAGTGTAACAGTTAGACGTAGTCTACAAAACCGGATGCATTGTGTCCTAGTTACTTTGAAAAACTATGACATATCACTTCCTAACTAGCTTAATACCTTGATTTGTCATGTCGTCCAATTTCGTCCTCGCTGCCGCTACCGTGAATATCCAAATGGTTTACCGAGCCCTCTTCGTCAGGTTCTTGGTCCTCGTCCTCTGCTGCCTGAATAGCAACAGTTATAGTAACTTGGGTCCCTATCTCCAGCTGGTGTTGGTCCACCGTTATCACCTCCTCGTTTACCGTCTGTCCGACCAAGTCTGATAGAGACTGGCTGGGGAGCTCCATAGTCGTACTCATGCTGCCCGAGGTTAACGTGTCTCCTGTCAGTACGTCCGCCTCCGTTGCAAAGGCACTGCCGCCTCGACTGCTTACAGAGTTGGCGCTAGAATCGAAAGCAACGACGGGGTAAGGGCTGCAAAAAGCGTGACGCTTCTGGCACCAGCGTTGATGGATGGCAAAGGGAGCCCCGAAGATGCGCTCCACAGCTTGCCAGAGCTCCCGGATTCTACCCCACGGAGAGCCCTGTGGTAGCGGTGCGGAGCTGTTAGCAGCTAGCGAGACACAGCTAGGAGCAGGGGAAGCGGAGGGGATGGAGTCGTCTTGTGGTGTTACTTCCTGATATGTAAGAGGCTTTTTCCTTTTGAAACGCGCCCTCGGATTGGGCCATGGCATCTTTCCGCACTCATCCCCAACCCACCAGCAAAATGCGAGCTGAAGCCAGGAGGGAGGCAGGAGGAAGGAAAAACAGCGGAGAAACGCGGTTATTAATGCATGCATAGTCTTTGTCCCTGTTTTCTTTTTCACTTGGGGAGTTTGCTACCATTCGATCATTGTCTATATAGTCATGCCGCATTCGTAAATTCAGGTGGTAACTATAGTGCAATTAGGGCAAGTGGGCCAATCAGCAGCGTCGACCCACTTCCCCAGTCTTGTAAATTGGATAATAGGCTTTGGCATTTAGACCGGAGGAGATTTGCTGGCGAGGAGAGACGAAAATAAAGGACACGAGACAAGTATTTGTCCTTCTAAGATTCATGATATCAATCATTAACACGTTATTATGAATCAGATACAGCGGCTGTGTTGCCTATATAGCAGGCTATAGCCTTATTGCAACAAGAACATCTACAAGTCAATTTCCAGATGCCGTGTCCTGTAGCCTACGTAATTCATTCATCCAATCTTATTTTTTTAATCCCAACAAGGTCTTTTCAAACACACTTCACCATTAGTGGTGATGCGAGTCAATCAGCCACTCGCCTGGTGCTGTAGTTCAACATGCGAGTGTGTGTGTGTGTGCGTGTGTGTGTGACAGCTGTGACGTCTGTCTCCCGTCGGCAGGTAGCCTACATAGCTGGTGCACTGACTCACGCCTTTGCACCACCCGGCCCTGCCCAACTACTGTTATGGATGCTCCGCTCGCGCCATTCGCAGGCACCCGCTGTGAGGTAATGCTTCTGCAAGCATCCGAAGTGCCTTGTTATCTCACTGGCGAGTGCGCACCACAGCAGTACCTTACACTTAAAGGAAGAGAGAGGGAGTACGCACACGCAAAGAGAGAGAGAAAGAGAGAGAGAGACATTGTTTTTCTCCATATCACAAAGAAGAAAAAAGGAAAGTAATGTCAGGCTTGGGGAGCATTTTTGTTATTTTCATGGGATGTAACCACTGCAAAACAATTGTGACTAAAAACAGAATTGTCAACGAGGCGACTTGGAAAAAAGGCAAACCAATGAAACCTCTCAGGATCAACATGTGGTTACACATCGCACATTCCATGTCAGTCAACCAAATCAAAACACAGCAGCTTCTGTGTAGCACTGATTCACTACCACAATGTCGTCTTCTAAAGGGAATTTGTTTACTCATTAGAAAATACATATCCATTCAAACATGTTTATCAAGTTAACCTCAAGTGAAGAAAACTAAAAAGAGAGTAGTATTTTTATAAGGTCAAATAGCATACTTTAGAAATAAATGACTCAAGGTTTACCTACTGTGTGGGCGACTTATTAGCATCAAAAACTATGTTAATGATTAGTGGGGAGAAACACCCTTCACTTGAGAACCTGTAAGTCCTTACCCATGCACCTCATATCAACTGGCAGAGTGCCTTTACTACTTGGCTGCAGCTACCAATAAAGGATCTGTTGCACAACACACAGACACCCTCCAGCACACAGAGGGAGTCACTGTTTGCTTCAGCTCCCCGGCTCTTTTGATTTTCTTCTCTGTCAGCCTTCGCTGGTTTGTAACTTGTTCGTCTCGCTGTATGTGGAGTAGTCAGTGACTGCATTTTTGCTTCCTATGTCTGACGTCACTGGCTCAGTCTGACTCAGGCAGGATATTTATAGACCATAGCTCCCAAGAGAGAGCTGAACCCCCCCCACCCCTCGCCCTCCCCCAGTACGTAATACAAAGGCAACAGACAAACAGCACTGATCCCTGCCTTTCAGTGGTGTGTGGTAACCTGGCAATGTGAAATGTTTCACAGATGCACGTAGCCCACTTAACTCCTGCTCCCATTCATCAACCTGACAATATGCCTCAAGTGTTTAGAAAGAACAATTGCATTTTTTGTGAAAGGACAATACATTGGAAATTCCAACAAACTATAATTTCAACCTCAGTACTAATAGCTACAATGTTGTGGTTATTTTAAGAATAAGTGCATGCATGCTGATGATGGAATTATATCAGTCAGACAATAGCCAACTATCTTTATTGTCAACAAATAAGCCGCTAATATTAAGACCAGCTAGCTAGGTCGACTGGTCTTTGTGTGCTGGTAGATGAGCCTTCATTGAGGTACTGATCCTTTCTATTTTTAATGACAAATTGCAATAGCTAGATTGGAACTTGCCTTGCATAGCTTCATGCTTGGGGCTGTGCAGAGAGCTACTCACATTTGGTAACATATAATAATAATAATAATAATAATAATAATAATAATAAACTTTATTTGTATAGCACATTTCACATAATAGACAACAAATAAACATAAAACATAACAACTAGGATAGAGTGCATAAAATAAAATAAAATGAACATAAAAACAGGGATAGAGTGCATAAAGATTTAAGATAAAAAATAGAATACATAAAATGCATAAGGTAGAAAATAAAACTCTGCAGAAATATATTTATCTAACCCCTTAATATCACATATTCACGTATCAACATATGTTGACTGAAATCCCACTGTCCTCCCATCCATGTTAGACGTCTTCTAACTGTACTTACAACTTAAGACGTAAAAATGACCATGCGCATCTTATGTGCATCTTGTTATCTATCATAGCTGTTTTCTGCAGTTTGTTGACGTTTACTGTTCCTGATCCATCAATCCAATGTTTGGCCTTACGCCCCCTCTCCTGAACTTAGCAGTCAAGTCTCATCTATGCCTACATCACAATAAGTATTCTCTCTTGCAATGCATCTGAGGGGGTCATTTCATGGCACGCTAACATGTCCTGGCATCTAGTCACTGCATCCAGGAGGTGGTCATACACCCTCAGACCATCTAGACACACACACACGTACACATATGTAAACTCACACACACACACATGCTTACATACTTAGACTCACACACACGTATGTAAAAACACACACACACACACATATTTACACATCTAGACACACACACACACACACATATGTAAACCCACACACACACATGCTTACACATCTAGACACACACACACGTATACATTTGTAAACAGACACACACAAATGCACGCATGTACACACACAGTCTCTTAACATGCACACATCACTCATACACACATTAACTCAAACACACACTTACACATGAAACATACATGCAAACATACAACATCAATTATCATAGCTATGCAGATGATACCCAGCTCTATATTTCTGTAACACCCTGTATTGATTGCTTGCTAAATTGCATTGCTGATATAAATGTATGGATGTCACAAAACTTTCTCTAGCTCAACCAAGATAAAACAGAGGTATTAGTCATTGGTGAAAAAGCAGAAAGAGAAACACTAGTACTTAACACCAAGCACCAGGCCAGAAACCTAAGTGTCATATTTGACTCAGATCAAAATTTTGAAACCCATACCAAAAATATAATTAAAACATCTTTTTATCACTTAAGAAACATTGTTAAGGTGCAACCGTTTCTCTCTCAGGCTGACACCGAAAGACTGATGCATGTACGAGCAGGCTAGACTACTGTAAGTCGCTTTTCTGGTCTGCCAAAAAAAAAACATTAGTCAATTACAAATAATACAGAATGCAGCAGCACAAGTCCTCACCAAAACAAGACGGAGGGACTCACTTCACACCAGTCTTAAAATCACTTCTCTGGTTACCTTTTAGTTTCAGAATACATTTCAAGATTATTTTACTAGTCTATAAAACATTCCATAGTCATGCACCTGAATATGTCAGAAATGCTCTCAAGGTACACACCCAGTAGATCCCTGAGGTCTTTTGGCACTGAACTCCTAACAGTTCCAAATGCCAGGACAAAGAGACATGGAGAGGCAGCTTTTAGTTTCTATGCTCCCAGCCTTTGGAAGACCTAAGAATGGCTGAAACGGTGAAAAGCTTGAAACATGTGTAACGGTCTTGTTGCAGTCAGGGACGGAGACGGATTTGCAGCTTTTTGCTTTCTTTATTCTGTTTTACAAACAAACAATTGTGGGCATATTCAGCATCGCTGACAGGCATATCTCTTCTGCCTGCTTATGGCCATATACAACAACATATTAATCACACAAACCAGTGCACGAACAGTTAAAACAACAATGCACACATAACACACACATCCCGGCATTGGAGCAACATACCTGTTTTACAAACAAACAATTGTGGGCATATTCAGCATCTGCACAAGTCAAACAAAACACAAAACACGTCAGGCTCAGCATGGCCACCCATACTCTATCACTATCATTATTATTCATATTCTATTTCTACCACACTATTCTATTAATATTTAGCTAGCTAGCGGAACGTGAGTAGTGAGAAGTTCCTAGCGAACTAGCTAGCTAATCACAGTGTGTACAATGAACCTCGTGTTCAAGTAAAATAATGCAATCAAACTTTCTGCCCATTGACAAACTTGCTTTACAAACCAACACAATACATACTTATTATAGAAAATACCTGTTACATGTCGAATTTCTCGACATTTACTGCATCTAGCTATCTAAAAATGTACAAATTGTGATGGTCAAATTGCATTATGGACCTACCGCTGACAGGCATATCTCTTCTGTCTGATTATGGCAACGGCACATGAATATATCTTGCAGACCTGCAGTACGTCACATCCCCAAAGGTGGCTCCAAACACCAAGACTAATGAAACACGCTTATTTATGGCGAAACTCACACTCTATTTACATTTCATCTATTTACATTTATAACTCTGTTACACCCACCCCCTCTGAATTTCGCCAAATACAATCAGCGACCGCAAAGCATTTCCAAAGGCAAACCAGTACATTTCCTGTCAACACTAGACAAAGGGTCACCAATTACAGGACAGCCAACCACGAAGGTATCCAAGACAGATGAAGTGGAGGAAGAGCGCATAAACTCTCCAACCAACCACTGGCAGCAGGGTGCCTTATACACCCCACAAGACCCATTTACAGTGTACTAAAAGCCAATAGCCAAACCAATCTCCTCAAAACTATCCAGACTTGGACTACATCACATTACTAAATGTGTGTGAACATGACTTCAAACGACACTGACTAGTCATGAAAGACCTGAAAGACTGACCTGCAAACAGCCTGCATGGATGGGTGTGTGTGAACAATGTCTTGCCTTGACATAGTTTGAATCAGTCTGTCAACTGGCTTGATAATGCGGCCAAACCTAGATCTCACCCGTGTGGATAAACTGGGATTTTGAGACTGTGAGACAGAAGCTAAAGTGATAATACTATGTGTGTCGGTAGCATTGTCTGTTTGTGTCACAACAGTCTGTCCATCAGTCTGTGTATGTGTGAGCATGTCTGAGTCACAACTATCTAACTGTCCATCTGTGTGTCTAACAACATCTGTACTAACGTCAGAGTCAGTCACTAGCCTCGGGTCAGAGGTGACAGAAAGGTCTGTGGGGCCTTCATACATCTCTGGACTGCCCTGAGGGATTTGGGGGGCTGACTCTGTTCCTCCATTTCCAACCGACCCAACTCCAGAGGGTTCAGGGAATGGCGACCGAACGACCCACTCGACAGTTCTTCCCCCAGCATCCACAGGCTCCCGACCAGTCTTCCTCTGCGTTCGCTCAGATCCCGAGCTATCAACTGAGGCAGAGTCGTTGCTCGACTTGGACACCCGAACGGAAGGCAGGGACGAACCTGGGTCGGAGAACACACTTGTGTCGTCTACAGGCAGGAAATTCACCAACATCAAGAGGTTACGGTGGACCACTCTTTCCCGTCTAGTGACCGTATCCTGTATCTTGTACGTGTGTGTTTCAGTGTTCCTGCCCACCACGGTATACACAGTTGATTCCCAGCGATCTGCAACCTTTCTCTTTCCTCTTTCCCTCTTGTTGGCTACCAACACACGGTCACCAATATCGATGGCGGGCCCTTTTGCTCTCTTGTTGTAGAGCTCAGTGTGGCGGTGCTGTTCTTTTGTGACGTGTGCTTGGGCTATCAGCATGGCATCCTTTAGATCTTTTGTAAGGGACACCACATACTTGTCATAACTGACCACGGCTGAATCATTCAGGACAGTGCGGAAAAGCACATCAACTGGTAGACGAGGAGTCCGTCCGAACATCAAAAAGAAAGGAGCATATCCTGTTGTCTCATGAACCGTGCTGTTGTACATGAACGTCAGTGTCTGAAGACGTCTTGGCCAGTTGGCTTTCGTGACAGAAGTCAGTGCACGGATCATGTTACCTAGAGTCCTGTTAAAACGTTCCACGCTCCCATTGCCCATAGGATGATAAGGGGTGGTGTGTGATTTCCTTATACCAGAGACTCTGAGCAGCTCACTGATCAGCTGACTCTCAAAGCTGGCCCCTTGGTCGCTGTGGATACGCTCTGGGAACCCGTACACACAGAAGAACCTGTCCCAGAGAACTCTGGCCACCTGCTTGGCTGACTGGTCTTTGCAGGGGAATGCCTGGGCCATTCTTGTAAAATGGTCGGTCAACACCAGTACATCGACCGTCTTGTTGCTTGCATCTTCAGCCGACCAAAAGTCAATGCAAACGAGCTGGAGTGGCCTGGTGGACGTGATGCTCTCCAGGGGCGCCCTGTCAGCGGGTTCGGCCGTCTTGCTGACAATGCAACGCTTGCAGCTGCGGACATAGTCCCTCACCTCTCTGTCGAGACTGAGCCAAAAGAATCTCTGCCTGGCCAGCCCGAGACTTCTGAATTGGCCCTGGTGACCAGCATCGTCGTGGATACCCCTCAGGACAGCAGCTTTAAGTGACTCAGGAACCACGTATTGGTGACGTTTAGACTTGTTAGTCAGGTCTCTTGAAACTCTGAAGAGTATTCCATTGCTCAAAACAAGCTTCTCCCAGTGCTTCAGGTATCTTAAAGCTGTGACTGATTCTCTAGCTCGTTCTCTCCTCGAGGGTCTACGACGTCTTTCTACATAATACAAGACTCGAGAGAGGGCTCTGTCTTTGAGCTGTTCATCGCGTAGTTCCTTCTCTGTATAAGCAGGGAGTGAATCTTGACCTCCTGGGATCAGCTGTGGCACATGGTGCAGAGTAGCAACAGCGCGAGTTCTTGCCCCAGTCTCCCACTCATTGTGTGACTGCAGAACAGCAGAAATCTCATCCATCCCAATGGACTGAGTGTAGACCTGTAAAGCCGCGGGCACACTCTCAGACCCGTCTGGTTGTGGGTACCCATCACGGGCAGCAGAGCAGCGGAAGGTGTCCTGAACAGAGTCACTTGTCACACCCTAGACCTCAGAGAGAAGACTACTGAAAGGCTCTTGAACAAGTCTGAGACCGACTCTCTGCTTCACAAAGGGCACACGGCTCAGAGCATCCGCAACTACATTCTGTGGACCTGGAACGTACTTGATGTCGAAGTTGTAGCCGGCTAACTTGGCCACCCAGCGTTGCTCACAGCAATCCAACTTTGGCTTTGTCATGATGTGAGTCAACGGATTGTTGTCTGTCCACACCGTGAATGTATGGCCTTTCAACCAATGGCTGAACTTTTCGCAATTGGCCCATTTTAAGGCTAAAAATTCTAAACGGTGTGCTGGGTAATTTCTCTGAGACTGAGAGAGTGACTTGCTGGCAAATGCAATGGGCCTTGCCCTGGTTTCTCCCTCCCTGATCTGTGACAAAACGGCGCCAATGCCGTCAAGGGATGCATCGACAGACAGCATGAAAGGACGGGTGAAGTCAGGGTGGGCCAAGACAACTGTGTCAGCCAGTGACGATCTCAGCTTCTGGAAAGCCTGTTCCATGTCAGGGGTCCAGTCAGACGCACTTAACTTCCTGCTTTGCGATCTTCGTTTATGCTTCTGTTTATCTTTACTTTTACGTTTCTGTCCTGACAACAGAGAGAAGAGTGGTTTGGCAATGGCAGAGTAATTGGGCACAAAGTGTTGGTAATAATTGATCATTCCCAGGAAAGACCTGACCCGTTTTGCTGAGGGCGTCACGCCATCTGCTTCCATGAGGTCAGCACTCACCATCTTCATGATGCCCTCAGTCTTACTAGGGTCAGTTGACACACCTGATTCATCAACTATGTGCCCAAGGAATTTCACAGACTTGCGCAGGAAAAAGCACTTCTTGGGGGCTAGTTTCAAGTTGTGGTTGCGCAGTCTGCTAAACACCATCTCTAAGCGTTGCAGAGCAGTCTCCTCATCTGGAGCAAAGACTAGCAGATCATCTAAGTAGCAAAGCAGACTCAGATAGTTTTGATCCCCAAAAATGCTAGTCATCATGCGCATAAAACTTCCAGGGCTGTTGCACAGGCCTTGGGGCAAACGATTGTACTCGTACAAGCCTGTTGGAGTGGTGAAGGCAGAGTACTTTTTGTCATCTTCGTGCAACGGCATGTTGTAGAACCCAGAGGTCAAGTCCATTGTACTGAAAAGTGAGTTTCCTCCAAGCGCCGCTAAGCAGTCTGCCTGGTGAGGGAGAGGGTGAGCATCTTTAAGAGTACGCTTGTTCAACCAGCGGAAATCTGTACAGACACGAAGATCCCCATTCTTTTTCCAAACTAGAACTAATGGAGACGCATACTCACTGGTGGACTTCCTGATAATCTCTTTCTCCTCCATCTCACTCAGTACTTGGCGCAGCTTCTGATACTGACTGGGAGGAACACGTCTGAAGGGTAGCCGAAACGGCCTGTTGTCTGAGAGGTGTATACGGTGGACGAACCCCTTTGCCTCTCCGCAATCCAGATGATGACGTGAGAAGATGTCACTATAGCTCACAACCAGTTCAGTCAGCTTGTCTTTACACTGTCCAGACACATCACCGAAGCTTATGTCAACCTCACTCAGTCCAACTGACTTGAGCCTTTCTTCAGCAGAATATGATTTGTTCTCAGAGGGACTGTCCACTAGTGAACAACTGTTTAATGGGAGCTCTGCTGTGTGTGCGTCGTCCATGTCTTCAAGAGCAATGCAGGGGAAAACGTCAGCTAACTTAGCGTTGCGTCTCACCAAGACCGGCTTGTCTGAGGTGTTAATGAGCTTCAACGGAATCCAATCCATCCATTCTTGCCACCAGAATCCCTCTCGGAGCTGAGCGGCATGAAGTGAGCTCCGTCATCACAGTACTACCAGGGGACACAGGAGTAGACTTGGGCAGCTTCCCCCACAACAGGTACTCACGACCAGGTTCAAGGCACACAGCTGAGTTGCTTCTGACAGTGCCTATCTTGTATGGAACCTCCTCACCTCTCCAGCGGTCCATACCAGCAAGCATAGAGAGGAACCGCTCAGACTCTGGATCGCCAGCAGGACAAGGGGCAGATACAGCTTTCCAGTAGGCATCACATTGCTTATACTGGCGAAGAATATGCTTGATGACGTTGGTGCCCAATATCATCTCATCATGCTGGCCTTGGACAACGAGAGTGGGAACCGTGAGCTTGCAGCCATACACCTCCATCTGCAAATAGACAGCTGACTTAGGCATGACACGGCGACCACCACAGCCAATGAGGACGACATCTGTGCTGAACCGATCATGTGCTGCAATTACACCAGCTTCTCTAAGCTTCATTTCGGCAGTCTCACTGATAGTGCAAGCCATAGAGCCACTGTCCAGCATTGCATTCAAGGTCACTGTATCACCAATTGACACAGCTGTATAGAAGAGACTGTCACTGCCACCAACTTTGTGTATGTTCTGAAAGACAACTTGAGTGTTATCACATGAAATCTTGTTTGTTGCATAGATGATCTCTGCATCTGAAATATCTTCACAGTGGGAGGACGAATTAAGACCCATACTTTCTCCCCTTGAATATGAGTCAACTAGTTTCCCTTAAACTGAGAGGAAGACTTGGTGGGGCATTCTGTCTTTGTGTGACCCGGGGCTAGACAGGCAAAGCACAGCTTCTCTGACATGCAGTGGGTGACGGTGGAGTGTTTACTGTCATTACAGACACGACAGGCCTTCTCACGATTACCACTCTGGAATCTTCCTCCACGGGGAGCGATACCACGCTGCTCCACTCTGCCCATCATCTGCTCTAACATCGACATCATGCGAGAGACAATCCTTTCCTCAGCCTCTTGAGTGTTCTGTAAGATAGCTGGCATAGAGGAGTTAGAGGGAGGGCCTGGTGTCTGAGGTGAGGCATGGCTCTGACTCAGGGCGGTGATGGAGGGGGAACACTGTGTGTGGCTCACTGGGCTAGTAGCTGTGGCAGAGGTAAGGGCGGGGCACTGAGTGTGACACTGCTCAGGCAAAGTTTGACTGTATGCCACCGGGCTACACTGGCTGGCTAAGGTGGCAGTATGGCTCTTTAACTCTCCACGGGCTCTGCAGGAGGCTCTCAACTCCCTTTGATAATCATCAATTCTCAACTGTATGTCGCGTGCACTCCACTCATGAATAGGCTTACTCTTGAAGATAGAGGAAAGCTCAGGGTCGGGGCAATGCTTGACAAACATGCGAGCTATCTCCTCATCTGAGCTATCCATCTGCCTACCTTGTCTACGGAGGCCTTCGTCGGCAAGGTCAGCTGCTCTGTTTACCCTCAACCAGTAATCAACTGGGCTCTCGCTAGGTCGAGGCAGGGTGGAGTAAAAATCTGCTAATGGAAGACATGACGACACATCACTGAAATACCGAAGGAGAATATCAAAAATACGGTGGGGGTTCAGAGTCACATCAAGAGTTTTGTCGCTACGCAGGGCAACCTTCACAACATCTTTTGCTTTGCCCATCAGCTTCCCCATTATCTCTTCAGCCTGCTCTGCCACAGGACACTTCTGCTTCCTGAGATAAGCTTTAGTCATGTCAATCCAGTCCTGGACAGGGTATTTGTCAGAACCGTCACCTCTGAATAACTTAGGCTCTTTGTCTGATTTTACATGCACGGTAACGTGTGAGTCTGTCTGACTAACAGTGCTGGAGTCAGTGCCTGTGTGTGCGGGTGATGTGTTGAGAGGTGCGCCACTCTGGTGTACACTGTCTACATTAACTACACCAGCAGACAACAACCTGGCTACAATGGACTCACCAATCTGAGCACCCAACTGTCCCATCATACCTGTGAGATGGTCAATAGCAGCGGCATCAACGTTGCTGCCGGGTGTGGATGTGAGAGGACCCACCCCCATGAACTGGCCAACAGGAGTACAACCTGGGTTTCGACTTAACCCTGTACCCCTACCGCTGTCAGCTAATGACTGGGAATAACCTGCCCTCCCACTGAACAACCCACGTCCCACAGCACCACTATCAAAACCTTGCCAGGCACCCAACATACCCCTCCCTTTTGGTAGAACTGGACTAGCAAAATTATCTCCTACATTACTGTAACCTCGTTTCTCAGCCATAATGGCAAGTATCTGCGTTGTGTAATTTTTTTTTTTAAGTAAAACGAAAAAAATAATATCAGAGAAAAATTACTGTATTACTGGATAATTATATAAAACATATATTTTTTTTTTAAACTAGAACAATATATACATATCCCTACACTGCCCAACCATATACAAAGATAAATTCGAACCACACTTGATCTTGCACCCTTGAGTTGGATCTCCACACAGCATCCACGGCGATCGGCGTTCAGGCTGATCTTTGAGATCGACGGGTCACGGCACCAGTGTAACGGTCTTGTTGCAGTCAGGGACGGAGACGGATTTGCAGCTTTTTGCTTTCTTTATTCTGTTTTACAAACAAACAATTGTGGGCATATTCAGCATCGCTGACAGGCATATCTCTTCTGCCTGCTTATGGCCATATACAACAACATATTAATCACACAAACCAGTGCACGAACAGTTAAAACAACAATGCACACATAACACACACATCCCGGCATTGGAGCAACATACCTGTTTTACAAACAAACAATTGTGGGCATATTCAGCATCTGCACAAGTCAAACAAAACACAAAACACGTCAGGCTCAGCATGGCCACCCATACTCTATCACTATCATTATTATTCATATTCTATTTCTACCACACTATTCTATTAATATTTAGCTAGCTAGCGGAACGTGAGTAGTGAGAAGTTCCTAGCGAACTAGCTAGCTAATCACAGTGTGTACAATGAACCTCGTGTTCAAGTAAAATAATGCAATCAAACTTTCTGCCCATTGACAAACTTGCTTTACAAACCAACACAATACATACTTATTATAGAAAATACCTGTTACATGTCGAATTTCTCGACATTTACTGCATCTAGCTATCTAAAAATGTACAAATTGTGATGGTCAAATTGCATTATGGACCTACCGCTGACAGGCATATCTCTTCTGTCTGATTATGGCAACGGCACATGAATATATCTTGCAGACCTGCAGTACGTCACATCCCCAAAGGTGGCTCCAAAACACCAAGACTAATGAAACACGCTTATTTATGGCGAAACTCACACTCTATTTACATTTCATCTATTTACATTTATAACTCTGTTACACATGCACTTAAGACATACCTCTTTAATCTCGCCTATCATTCTCTGTAATATCTGTATTCAGTGATCTGCTGTACATGTGTATGTGCGTGCATGTGTATGTGCTAACTGGAAGGGAGTGAAATATCACATTGTTCCATAGAATTATAAAGGTTGGCATGTATATTCTTACAAGTCACCAAGGCCTAAAGGCATGTTGTATTGTATTATCATATCCATGTTTTTTTTTTTCAGCAACCATCCCATATTGTAATGCGTAATCTTGAGAGAATGTGGAGAAAACTGTGGAGAACTCAACAGAAAGTCACATAGGCATTTACCAAGGGAAAAGCTGCCATGTGTCTCATTGGTGATTTCCCTTCGCCAAAAGGGACCAGTCTGAAAACGGTTCTATCAGGTTCTATTAAGGATTCTATTCGGGCTATTGCTATATTTGGGCTATTTCGAATATTTCTCTGAAAAAAACTCTGTTGGGCTCTACTGCTGATTTTATTCAGACTATTGCCCCATGGTTCTCTATTCGGTGTTCTGAAAGAGATTGGGGGACATTTTTAAGGCTCTAGTTTCCGGCTAAACGCTGTTTTGGGCTTTTATCTGAAAACAGCTATCAGGCTATATTGGGCTCTAGTACAGATTATGTTATGAATTCTATTTGGGCTATTGCTCTATGGTTCTCTGTTGGGTGTTCTGAAAGAGACCACACTGCAACTTATTCTGTTTTATGTAGCCTACTTTGTAGCTATGTTCTTTTAATTATGTTCTTTATTTTCTTTTAATTATATATTTTTTATCTTTTCACTTTCCTTTGGATGTTCCTTTTGCTCTGGTTAATGTAAAGCACATTGAATTGAATTGCTTCTGTGTATGAAATGTGCTCTATAAATAAACTTGCCTTACTTTGCTTTGCCTTGCCATGCCGCTGTAAACATATAGGGTGGGCAGCCCCATGATAAACACTTAGCCAACAACATCACGGCCTATAGGATAGCAGACTACCCTACATCACCTGTCTCACAGGTTCAGTGGAGGTTACATTTGCCTCTTTATCACTTGCACTTTAATTTAACTATTTTGAAGAAATAGCCTACATTTACATGTGCATTTGCTGGTTGTTACAGCGAGAAATAATTCATTATTATTTCCAGTGTCAGGGAACGGATTTTTTGTAAAACAGAAATGAACACTTTACGTAGCCTACACTGCTGTTGTTCTCACAAGAGCAGCGTGAAGAAGCCCACTTTAGTGAAGAAGCCCACTTTAAAGAAGGACCGGATGTCGTCGTAACCAGTAGAACGTGTTGTCGTTGCTAAGGAAGTATGGCACGCTTGTTCACTCTAATAAGAATCCCTCACACTTCCAGCTTTGTCCAAATAGCCTCCCACTTCACTTTGATCGTGGTGATATTCTCTTGCGGCCGTAGATTAGAAAATTAGTATGACGAGGCTAAAGGAATTATGCTAAACAATCTGAAGTGAGACTAGAATTTACACCTGTAAAATAACACATTATTTTCTGGATTCTTAGTCTTACGCTAGCTAACCTGTCGCTGGTCATCATTTGGACAGCATGCGCTCCCACAAACATCACAGCAAAGACGATGGACCGTGCTTCATGCCCACGGTAAGGTGACTCAGCCACCAAACAAAGTAAACAGGAAAACGAAAAGAAACACGAAAATGTGCTGTTACAGTTACAAAGTCTAAGGGCTCATGGAGACAATAACTCATTGGCTCATGGAGTCTAGCTTTCTCTGAAAAGTGAAAGTGCAGTGTGACAACTACACTATTCATCCTCAGAACAGAGTAGAAGCAAAAGCAAAGCAAAAAAGAAGGTTCTTCGACACAAACATGAGAGACTATAACACAAGAAGCTTATTGCTCTGACTTGTTCTTTCCTTCTCTGTTTTACTGTCAAGGTTAACAGTTATAAATTGCACCTTGCTGCTGTAAAATCTCTGATACCTGATAGAGATCCTCAAAAAACGGTGAGTATCCTGACTGCACACTTAAGAGAGTAAACATTTTTATGTTTTCTAATGTTTTTCTTTCTATTTTGAATAAACTTCTACATTTGACCATGTAGCATACCTTTCAGTCATGTATAGGCATTGGAGACACAGAAAAAAAAGTAAGAAACACACATATTGCTAATACTTCACAGAACAATAATCTGCTTCCACAGTTTGACCTTCAAGTATGCCATGAACTGACCAGAAATATTCACATGGAGTCACTGAGGACAACCCCACCAAGATTAGGTATGCCCAGGACCAAATGTACTCTATTGTTAGCGTGTATCTGTGTTATACGTTATTTACCATTGAATTAATTCTGTATCATTTCAGTCTTCTTTACTTTCTTCACATTTTTCTTTCTAACTTTCCTTTATTTTGTACTCCCCCTCTCCTGCACTCATATGCGCTGCTCTCCAGACCTTCGCCATCTTGTCCATGGTGGCAAGAGGCCTCTGCATACCCCTGCGCTGGCATTTGTCAATGAGCAGAGGGGCCCTGAGCGTCATCTGCCCGGCCCTCGAGCCGTGGCCCCCAGTCACTCTATGTGGGACCAGAAGTGCCAGTCCATCAGAACTAAGCCCCGGCGTCACACTCACAGCGCAGGGGCCTCACACTCACACAACCCCGTTTCACACCATCAGGCTTCAGGTAAGAGTCCCTATCCCAGATCCACAGGTGTGGTGGTGGGTTACATCTGTGAATTCTCCATCTTGTGTGGATATTTGAGTTTTTACGGCACTGGTAGGGATGTCCATATGAACAGTTATCCCGTGCTCAGCAGTGTACATAAAGGGACAGATTGGTCCTACAGGAAAGCATGAACAAATCTGCATGGTCTCTTCCCCATCCCCAAAGGTTAAAAGGTCCTTAACCTTAATCCACATGACTTAGTCCACATGCTCCTCTGCCAATGTGATCAGGTGGAAACCCTTACAGCTAAAGTGCCTTTCACCACTGACAACAGGTTAGATTCCAATGTCTATCGCATAGGTAAAAGCCACTCTTCAGATAGTAGTAGCTCCTTAATTGACCCCCACTTACTTCCTTTCATCTCTGTGTGGTGAGCTTCTCTTCTCCGTGAACAAGTGAATCTCCCAAACCTCACGTCCTTTGGAAAGATCCCCAAGCACAGCCAGGGAGTCAGCACTATGGAGGTTTCAATCCATCCCATTCGTGTGCTGGTCGCCGATAGTGTCCCTGTGTTTTGTGTTACCATCTGTCACTGTGTCACTATACACGGCAGCTGTGTGCTGAGCTGAAGGATGATCAGTATTCAGCAGAAGCCACTCCACGAGGCATAGCCCTTTATTGAAAATAGAATTTGGTTGCTATGAGCACTGCTCACAGAAAGAGATGCATTTCTGCCAGGAGAGACGACCACTACCGCAGTGTTGGACAGCTCTCTGGCTGGCTTCCCTATTGCCTTCCGATCCCGCGATGACTGTGCCTCCAGCCCAGAGCGTCTGGATTTGGACAGGTGAGCTCCAGAAATCTCTCCTACGTGGGGGGATTGGTTTGGCAGATGCAAATCGTTTTGTTATTGAGGGGAGACATGCTTTCCTGAATGTCACAGTCTAAGGTCATAAAATGTCATATTTGTAATGATAGGTATTAGCCAGCAGGTGGCAATAATGACCTATTGGAGGGCAATAGTATGTGCTGGAGCACAGAAACAAATGTGTGCACACGTGCATATCTACAAATCAGAAGATGCATGGTTCACAAATGCCAGTGCACGAGAATTAATGTAAAACTATTATGTTTTAGTATGGTGCCAGTGTTGTTTATTAATTATTTGAATTATTATTCCTCACCCCCACTATCAGTCGTGGACTGGTAGAGTGCCCCCTAATGGTGGGTCTGGAGAAACTGCGTCTGCTGAACCTCCAGCACAACCTGCTGACACGTGTGCACAGCTTGGAGTCACTGAGACGCCTGGTCTTCCTGGACTTGTATGACAACCGTATCTCCGACCTCGCCGGCATCGCTTGTCTCGCCTCGCTTAGAGTGCTTATGCTGGGAAAAAACAGGTGTGTGTGTTTGTATGACTGTGAGAGAGAGAGAGAGAGAGAGAGAGCCTAAGTATCTATAAAGTGATTTGCATATCGTTTTGAGTACAACATTTGAATGCAGCATTTCTATTGAAAAGAATGTAGTTTTAATATGCTGTGGTAGTTCTGAGATATGTTGGATCAGCGGAACACACAAACCTCCATTTGTAACTCCACCATAACTGAATTCCACACTGAACCACGAGCAGAAATAGACAGGGACAGGGGGTTTCAATCTGTTGGTGCTCTTCTGCACTTCCCCTCTCTAACAAATGACCTTTGGGAGAAAATGAAAGTCACAAATCACCCTGTGAGCAGCAGGGATCTGATGGCTAACGTCTGCCATTGTTCCTGCCTCTTTTAGAGTGACATTTTACCCCTCAGGGGGGGGGCTGCATTCAAAGCATACCACAGGTGCGGTTTTAGTTGGGTATCTCTCTGATGTCTGCTGTTTCTCTGATGTCAAAAGGGGTGACGTTACAGCCTCCCATAAAATGTCTTTCAGGATTCAGAGAATATGCCACCTGGATAACCTCACCAAACTTGATGTCCTGGACATGCACAATAATCAGGTACAGTTTATTTTCTCTTTCCTCTCTACCCGTGACTCCTTGTTCACCCATAGGTGTTATGTCTTATACATATGTTATGTTAATGTAGTCTTGCTACCCACTCTCTCTTTCTCTAAAACACACACACACACACACACACACACACACACTCATGCTAAATTCCAGGATGTGCCCCGCTTGGCTGATTTTAGTGGCGCTGCTCTGGCACTGACTGTGCCACGACGTCTATCTCACCGTGGGTTCCACCACCTCCCCCTCACTGCCTGTTTGGTGAGGTGGGCCTGCGTCAGTCAGCCGCCCCCTGGCATGGCGCCTGCGCCCCTCTCTTGGGTCCGTGTGGTGAGGCCGCCTGATGGGCCTAGTGCCCGAGCGTGTCCCTGGCAGCGCCATGCTGTGAACCGCAGGGGCTCCGTTCGAAGCAGACCCAAAATGGAGGCGGCGGGTATCGGATGCCTGGCGACACCGCTGCGGGCTGGCACAGGACAGAATGCATAATGAGGAGGCTCTGGCTCTGTCAGCACGCACCCCCAGTATTTTGCCTGTGCGTCCCCACCTTCAGTCATTCTCTCTCTCTCTCTCTCTGTCTCTCTCTCTCTGTCTCTGTCTCTGTCTCTCTCTCTCTCTCTCTCTCTGGCTTTCTCCCCTTTTCTCTCTCTCTCTCTCTCTCTCTCTCTCTCTCTCTCTGGCTTTCTCCCCTTTTCTCTCTCTCTCTCTCTCTCTCTCTCTCTCGCTCTCTCTCTCTGTCTTTCCTGCCTTTCTCTGTCTTTCTCCCCGTCTCACTCCTCCTCGTGTTCTCTTATGTCCTTCCCAAAATACCTGTCACGAAAGAAAGTAAGTTATGGAAAAGATGTAAGAATATCCATCTATAGAGTGCCACACACCCAGTGGGAGGCCTTTTTAAGCATTGCCCACATGATTACATTTATGATGTTCAAACAGAGAGCACTCGAGGGAGAATGGCAAGTGTGTAATTCAACTCGTCCAATGAAGGTTCACCACTGTGCTCTGAGGTACGCTGGTGGTTTTTTGACTGCCGTGCAGTATGCTTGTTGACAGAGGGGGTGTTTACCATTAACTGTGGTAGAGTTAGCAGGCAGCAGAGAGCGGAGAGTCTGAAAGCCTTTTAAAGTCTATTTTTCTGTTTTCTGTTCTTGTTGTGTTGTCAAGGTGTCAAGAGTTTGGCAGCTACAGTATAAAGATAGATT
>NC_045157.1:11847460-11872460 GCF_900700415.2 Clupea harengus | reverse complement strand
CAGGTGGGGGTGAGAGGCAGGTGGGGGTTGGAGGTGTGCCGAGGGGGTTGGTGGAGCTCGAGAGCTCTTTGCTGATGTGTTCAGCACACCAGTGCTGATCCAGTGGGAGTGCTGAGAGGTGAAACCTAGAGGTGAAACATTTGTTGGCCGTACAGCTGGAGCTTGTACATGCATGGTGGAGTCTAGCCTGTACAACCTCAAAGCAAGATGAGGAAAATATACATCTGTGATGGCCATTTCTGTAGGTGATTGCAGGGAGAAGGACTATTCTGTGCACTCCACTGCTCAACCTGGTAGAGTATGGAGCTAGCAGTGCCAGGTTACGAGCCTAAGGGCGGACTCATCAACTTTAATTTGGAAGACATTGTGTAACGTTTGGAAAACTTCTCTTTAAATCCTGCCAGCTATCGACAGATGCTACGGAAACCAGGACAAGGTCATTCTTATTAATCTTGCATATCTACGCCAGGGTGGCTCCCATGTGACATCACTGAAGAGACAAGTTGTTCTTTCTTCGCCGATGAGTTTTAAAATCATTAAACCTGCCTCCCGAATTACTGATTATACCTTTGTGTTATCAGAAGGGACACACACTCACACACATATTAAATTCTTGATCTGATCGCTGCTCCCCATGCTCACTATCCCTCACGGCATCCCTCAGTGAGGGACTGTGCCCGTTAGTTAGAGGGGGCTGGTGAGGGAGTGTGCCCGTTAGTTAGAGGGGGCTTGTGAAAGACCGCTCAAGCCGGCCATCTCACGATGTGGGATGTAGGCTTCTGGATCGTGGTTGCAGGTAGTCAGGAGAACACACAGCACAGGAGACAGTGGCTTTCTCATAAAAATACAGCTGTATATTTATTTACAACTCAAACCCCAAAACATATATACACAAACCAAGGGACTTGAACCCCAAAATCATAAGCACATACACCAGGGTAATCCCAACCCCCAAACAAAGAAACATACTCTGAACAAAACTAAAGCTATTAAAACAGACAAGGTCCAACTGTGTCGCACAGGTTTCGTCTAGGACCTTGTCTCAGCTTCTTGCAGCCTGTTCAGTCTGTCTCTCGAACCACAATGTGTGCGCCTTTTAAGAGTGGCAGCACCAGGGGCTAATTTAGCCCAATCAGTCCCAATTGGACCTATCCACAGGTGCAGGGGAACAAAGTGAGAAGGGGGAGGGACTTCACCTTTTCACAGGGCTGGTGAGGGAGTGTGCCTGTTAGTTAGAGGGGGCTGGTGAGGGAGTGTGCCCGTTAGTTAGAGGGGGCTGGTGAGGGAGTGTGCCTGTTAGTTAGAGGGGGCTGGTGAGGGACTGTGCCCGTTAGTTAGAGGGGGCTGGTGAGGGAGTGTGCCCGTTAGTTAGAGCGGGCTGGTGAGGGAGTGTGCCCGTTAGTTAGAGCGGGCTGGTGAGGGAGTGTGCCCGTTAGTTAGAGGGGGCTGGTGAGGGAGGAACATTTAATTCAGACATGAATCCCATGGGACCTCAGAACAGACTTCTCAGCAGACCGCCAACCAGGCTGTCCCCACCATACTGTCCCTGAGGGTGTGTGTGTGTGTGTGGGGAGGGCTGTTCTTTTGGAGCCACTGTGGAATATCTCAATCTGTGGCTGAGTCACAGGACCAGACTCAGGCCCTCTGTGGTGACCAAGGCCAAACCTCCATTGTGAGTGAGGTCCAAGTTCAGTCCCAACATGGAGACTAGTCTTATGCAGTTTGGTCCACCTCTACTTCTGTTGGACTAGTTAAAATGTTATGTTGGTGCAGGTGCCTCATTGAGGTTACCATAGTTCAGCTTGTTCATAGTATCCATACTGCTGAAGCAGTCAGTTAGTGTTTAGTGTATAGTGTGGAAAATATTGCGAAAAATTAAAGCAGTACGTCTTAAAGGTCAGAGGATGCAGTCTCAAGTATTAAGAAGATGTAAAACATATGGGAAATGCCGTGGCATATGACAATTCTGAAATGTCGGATTCTGTGGTGTAAGAATATGCTGGACTGTCCTCCTAATAGAATAGTGCTTGACGAACACTGAAAGGTGCTTCAGCAAGCCTTAAGACTTCGCTAACACCTTCAACGGGTGTGGTATAATGTTTTATGAGGACAGGCATTATTGACAATGGACAAGGACAGGGCAATGACCAGCCAAGTCAAAGATGGATATACCTTTGAAAAGCAGCCAACTCAAAAAGCAGATAGGGACTCCGACCATATGGCATAAGATGTCTGGCCAGTCTAAATAGAAAATGTGAAAGTGTCTGTGCAGACAAATGTAATTGCTTTGGACAGAGAGTGTCTACCTCCAGCTGGCTTTCAAATAGAATAACAAGATGCATCAGAAGCCTACAAGCATGGCCTGAATAAGCCACTGAACTTTGTGATGGCTGTGGTAAACACAGACTGTGCTGTGCACCTCTCCTGCCTTTCTGTAGGTATGTGGTGGACTCATCATAAGCTTTGATGTCCTGTCTCTTTGGTCAGTTTAAGTTGATTTATTTTTCATTTATTTAATCAGACACGTTGATATGTTGTTTATGAAACAAGTACTTCTGATTGTGTTTAAATGAGACATCATTATCTTGTGGGAATACATCCTTTGTGGTGTCTCTTGAAGTTATTTGCCTTTGTGCTTGGAATGACCTATCTGGCTCCCATCACTTAGATGTCCGCAACAGTTGTGGTTAGGTGGTTAAGACTATGGAAGGGTGGGTGTTCGGTGCAGACCAGGGTCCGCTTGAGCCGTTTATTTTATTTTATTTTATTTTATTTTGTTTTGTTTTGATTTGATTTGTTTTGTTGAAGTGACCCACATTTATGAATCCAAATTCTCCCACAATAAATGAACTACCGTTAAATGTGAAATTATTTATGAACATGCACTTTTCTAGTCTTAAAAATAGTAACTACAGGATGGCTATGTGGGAATTAATGCTTGATGCATGTGTGCTCTGCAAGCAAAGCTGCAAACTCCTCTCTCATTGCCACCTGTGTCTGCAAAAACCTCCTTATCCGAGCAGCTCACATCATTCATAGCAGAGAGAAAAAGGAACAAAAGATGAAGAGAAAACAAATACAGTGCGGTTTCCATTTTTCCTGCCTTGCTCTGCGTCGCTGCTCGGTGGCATTGGTAAATAAAAGCTGCACATTGCTCACGTGTTCATGACAAACAGATCATAGGTCGCAACAAAAAACGCGTAATGTGAAAGGAGACCAGCTGTGGCAGGGTGAGGGCGGAATAATCGCACTTGATTTTGGACCAGCAAAACGGACCAAGTGTCAAACCAGCCTATGAAAGATAGCGGATGTGTAAGACTGTGCTGTGCTGTGGTTCTGCTGGGAGCATAATGAGGCTTTTAGCTTTGACCTCCAGCTGACCTTCAAAGGACGTCTGTGTGCCGCTCCCACCTAGGAGGGTTTGCCCATGAAACGGCCATATGTGCCCCAGTGCCCTCCAGGGCTTTCCCTGCTCCCCCAATATACACACTCACATTGACACCTGGACACACATGCACACACACACACACTAATACACATGTATTCACACACATACACCGGGAGAAATTCACACTTAGATAATTACAAACCCGCACAAACTCATTCACACTCATTCACACACTCTGACTCTCAGATACACACACACACACACAGATACACATTCCATGCCACACTTTTGTATTTTCAGACGTAGACACATGTTCACACTCTCAGTTGTACACAGGCACACACACAACCAGACTTCCAAGTCCTGCCTTCTGTGTCCTCTCCTGTCAGATAGGAAAGGCAGTTAACCTGAACTGAGGGGTGGTACATTTGGACCAAAGAGCCCATCCCCATGCAAACAGATGGCTAATCATAATAACCACCTCGTCACATGGAGAGGCTCACGACCTTGACCTCATGTGAGGTTAAGACCCGCAGGTGTTCATGACTCACCAGCACTGTGTGTGTGGGGGGGTCTGGTCCCTCTTTGGACTGTTTGTGTGAGATGGAGATTCAGTGACTGCTCTCAAGCTGTGAAGACAGATGACATAAATGGGAGAGAAGACATCAGTCTCAGTATTTTTAGAATGGGATGAAGAAGGCGGTGGCTGTGCGCCCAGTATTAATCCTGATGAAAGCAGTCTTGGCAAGTGGTCCCATGTTTTTCCTTTTTTTTATGAAAATGGTAGAGAGGCTTGTAGTGATCGTCGGGTTTTGGTATGTTCATGCCACTGAAGGGCTTTCATCTCATCCTAGATCTGATGAATTAGATGTGAAATTCCTTGTGCTATTGGTTGGAGACTTTCCACTGAGGCCAAACCTCTCACTGTCACATGCAAGTACTCATACCCAACAACCCACCCCAGCGCATTATAACAACGGGGTGCACTACAACCATCATATTTATTCTTAACAATACATAACAAGAGCAACAACAACAACAACAACAACAACAACAACAACAACAAAGATGCCTTCGTGAGCATTTCACTGGGTTTGTCAAGTGGGCATCTTCCTTCGTCAGTGTTTCGTTGAATTAGGCCCACGACACCTCCAGAAGGGACGGCATGGCTTGGCTTAGTTTGGCTCATCGGGCAAACACAGCTTGGATTTGTATTTCCATACGTCAGGGTCTACCTGCTTGAGGGGGTGTCTTTAAGTAAGGGATAAAGGCCACTGGGATGTCCAACATATTCAACGAAGAGGAGACAAAGAACTTCACGACACAAAGTGTTTTTATATACCGCACTGGCCATACGTTTAGGTAGCCTATGTGTAACATTTGTGTAAAAAGAAACCAACTTGTTTAGTTTTCAGGCAAGGACTTCTTTCTTTACTCAGGATAACAAAGGTTGCTTGGTTAAAATTAAATCCATTATTCCTAAGCATGAATCCTTGCTAACATTAATGTTAGCTGTTTATGTGGGCTAGCTTGCTAGTTTTCCAGATAGCAATGTTATTTAACCATGGCATTAATCGAGTTTATACCACTGAGAGAATACGTTTATTTTGTTTGTAGAAATGTCTATTGGACAGTTTACCATTTACTGTTGTTGTATAGTTTACACTTTCTAGATTCAACAGATTACAAACCAGATCTGCTTTATACGTGTCTTGATATACAAACATACAGACACACAGCAAGCACTGAATGATGACTGAGCCAATTACAAAAGGGATCGTGTCTTCAACATCATTCGGCACGCTTGCTGTCTGGCCTTTCTCACTAGAGGGTCCAAGATGAGCGTGGCGCGGCACGGTTTAACCCCGTTTAACTTGTAATTATAATGCAGATTAGCCCAGCACAGACTAGCTCGGCACAGCCAAATGTGCCAGTGGAAGAGGGTCACATGTCTGGTCTCATAGCAGTCACAACAATACACCGCGGGACTGGAAGTTGCCTTCCGACTTCCTTCATATAAAGGGTATCGATAACGCTGATCCTATTTCTAACAGCAAGAAAATGTAAAAAGTAAAAAAAATAAAAAAAATTAGCGTGACTATCATGTCACTTAACTGTACCTGCGTTCTCTCCTTCTAGATCTCCCAGATGGAGAACCTGTCACAACTGTCAGAGCTGCGGGTTCTAAACCTGGCGGGGAACCGCATCTCCGGGGTGGAGGGACTGCAGGGGATGGATTCACTGATGGAGCTCAACCTGAGACGAAACTCCATCTCCTCTGTGGTGAGTGGATGGAGATCAGATTAAGGTGGAGTGGTGGCTTGAGCATCTGATATACACTGTGGGACCTTCCTCCACAGTTTAGCATTCGGCCTCCATCCACAGTGAGTTCTACATATCCCCACTGCATAGTGCAGCATAGACCCACAGCTCAGCACAACAGAATCAACCCAGCTTAGTTTTTTGCTTTATCAAAACTTTCAAACCGAGATTACGACCTGAGATATTTCTAGAAACCCAAGCCTTCATCCTCAATATAGTCAAAGAAACAGATGACAGTGTCTCAGAGCACCTGTGTACCTCTCTTATTTAGGCAACCTCTCGTACTGCTCATACTTGTCTGTACACAACACCATATATCACTACCTGCTCCCTTTCTGCTGCTTCAGGAGAAGTGAGAGCTTCCCCCAGGATTCACTGGAGGGTACACACACACACACACACACACACACACACTCATGTACACACACACACACTCATGTACACACACACACACACTCATGTACACACACAGACACACACACACACAGACACACAGACACACACACACTCATGTACACACACGCACGCGCACGCGCACACACACACACACACACACACACACACATGTATTGTACACACACACACACACACACACACACACACACACACACACACACACACGCACACACGCACACACACACACAGCCAGTGGAAGCCTCAGCAGCTTTAGCAGCTCTTCTGGGCTCTTCTCAGCCTCTCAATGTGGATGGATGCCACCTCTCGTCTCAGTGTCTGTGGGGAGGTTATTCATCCCAAGGAGAGCCCCAGAAGCTGTGTGTACTGCATGTGTGTGTCAGAACATAACAACACAACCATCATTCCATATCCAAACATTATGGGCATCAATTTGTCAGTGAACCGACTCCTTATTGGGCACATTATGTCTAAGTCCCCACTGCATACCATGTTACTTCTTGGCTCTAGTCCCCCCATCGCGGAGAAGCCATTGGCTCAGAAATAATAGACAAAGTTTGAAAAGCTCTGACTTTGGTGACAAAAGACTCACTCAACAGCCCCACAGTGGCCCCTGCCTCCCCGACTAACCCCTTTCTGGTGTGGCACTGCTAGTGTTGTGCCAGGGTAATTGGCATGCTTCTGCTTGCATGCCCTGCTCTCCATATCCGCACACTTGATGTTTATGTCTGTGTGTGTGTGTGTGTGGGTGTTTTCCAGATGCTCACAGATGTTGCTGCCGTATCTGTCATCTCACTGGCAGCGTTGGAGCAGCTGCTTCTCTCTTTCTTTGTCACTCTCTCTCTCTCTCTCTCCCTCTCTTTCTCTCTCTCACACTTCTGTTTCACGCGTTGATGCCTCGGAATTAGTGTGTGCATACTAAACTAGGATTCTAATGCAGTTGAATGCAAGAGTGAATTAATGAGTGAGACAGAGATTTAGCTGTGGTCATGATGTTAAAACAGGGACTCTTAAACGGGCAATCCAGCTTCAGAAAATCCACATGCTAAGTCAGACAAACATGTACGCACGCACGCACGCACACACACACACACACACACACACACACACACACACACACACACACACACACACACACACACACACACACACACACACACACACACACAGCCACAGCAATTTTAAAAACAACATCATAATTTCACCACAAAACACTAGCTTACTACCCTCAATGTTTTTTTTTCTCTTTCCGACTACTTCCTCACATAATGACAGGATGCAGTGTTTTATTAGACCAACCAACCCAGCAGCAGCAGCAGCAGCGAGCCCAAATCTCCCCACCGCACTCCCTGTTTCTCCCATTACAAGGCTTCTCTGCCAGCCTGCCGCTAGTTGCCATCCCTGCCATCCTGAAAGCTGTGCGCAAACACGTACACCCACACACACACGAACACGTACACACACACACACACACACACACACACACACACACACACACACACACAGATACACATACACTGCCCCCACCGCACTCCCTCTGTTTCTCCCATTACAAAGATTCTCTGCCAGCCTGCCGCTGGTTGCCATCTTTGCCATCCTGAAAGCTGTGCATGAAACTGCAGGTGCCTCTCAGACTTCTGCCTCTTTCTCACGAGGTGGTGAGAGGCAAAGTGGTTGTCTGGACGCTGCTTCCTTAGGCGAGACAAATGCATCGAAAGTGCTACTTTCAGCAAAAACAAACGTCCAAGTGGTGTTTTTAAACGGCAGGAATGGGCTGACGAGGGCAGGCTTTCTCCTCAGCCGGGCTCGTGATTGTCTGTGTCTGACAGAGAGGGCCAGCTCTAAGAGGTGTGTTGAGAGGGGTTGAGTGGGGCCGCTTTGTCTAGAGAGCATGAATAAGACGCTGTAGATGGTCTGGTATGTAAATATCGAGGGCTTTTAGAGGCAGATTGCACTAAAACCTGCTCACTGACAATACTTGTCCTCACAGGCTTCTTAAGTGGTGTATAGTAACCTGTCACTGTCACACACACACACACGCTCACTTATTCACACACACTCATCACTTACACACGTGCAGACACTAGTTAAAAAAAACAAGTCCATATCCACTCTTCATCTGCTTGAAAAGGCTGCAGAGCTGTCCTGCTCCTGCTCCTGCTCATCCTGCTCCTGCTCCTCCTGCTCCTGCTTCTGCTCCTGTGAGCAGTCTACCATTGCCAATGACAGCAAATTGCTTTTCTGTGTGGGGGGGTATCTTTGTGTGTGTGTGTGTGTGTGTGTGTGTGTGTGTGTGTCTTTGTCTGTGTACGTGTGAAGAAAAAGGTAGGCAGAGCGAGTCCTCTGTCCCCCCCCCCCCCCCCCCGTTTCCTTTGATGAGCTCTGATTGGTTGGCTGTGGCCATGTACCACATCAGCTGAGAGGTGACATCACCATCTGTCTGAGATGCTGCTGCTAAATTTAGGCTGAGTCAGAGTGATGAAAGACCGTCTGCAGAGAGAGAGAGAGAGAGAGAGAGAGAGAGAGAGAGAGAGAGAGAGAATTTTATAAAAAACTTTTTATTAGGTAAACAGCATTGCAAACAGTGTTTTACACATTATTCAAAAGGAAACAAAACATCAAAAACAAAATCATCATCATCATCAACTGAGCACACAGCTTTTTCACAGCACCACTGTGCAACAAAAGTATCCAAGTCATTCATTGCTTTGTAGAAACAAAAACCGAGTGAGACTCTCGACATCAGCAGATTCCTTAAAACAGGTACCACATGACAAAAATGAAACAAGGCTCAAATTCTCCCAACACATGGGCAAACAATAATTCATCATTTAGCACAGGGCAACATTTAATTTATTCAGTTTTAAAAAAGTCGTACAAAATAAATCGCTAACACCATTTAAATGTAGAGAGCCACACTTGATGGTGTTACACATACTGAAAAAACTAAGTAGACTTCATTTTTCCACGCAACTTTTTTCTCAACTTGCTCATTATTTTCCGGAGACGAAACACCGCCGTATCCTCAAACACACCCTCCCTTATCCACCAGGCAGCGTCGCTAATAAACTGCGAGCAGTCTGGAAAATGCAGTTCAACCTCCACGTTCCGCATCCCCTTCGTGACATGTAGGAAAGTATTAATGCTATCTGCAGTATATGTCCTATCTTCGCTGGAGAGCTTTACATCTCCCTGCGAACAATCGGACCAGTTTGAATCCATGGATTCGCAATCGCTATCATTTGTGTGTTCATCTTTCTTTATTTTAGTCACGTTAATCTCCGGGCCCATTTTTCTCTTCACCGGGGCTTTGAAAACTGGGTCTATGTCGATAGCCTCCACCACATCCACTGACGTTTGAGGGACTGTCAGTGTCTGTATTGAAGGCCCCTTTTTATTTCCAGGTTCACATGATCCAGCCGCAGCTAGCTCTTCTGCGACAAAGATAGCGACAGCAGGCTCCATCACCACCGACTCACCCGCCACGGCTTCGGGGCCAAGCACAATCAGACAATCCCCCTCAAGTCCGCTTCCCTCGGTCCCATCCACCGAGGGTTCTACCTCAGTGACTGGGGGAACGACTGTGGAGGACTCATTAGTTTTAGCTGGAGTTTTCTCCTTTTCAGTGTTGGCATTTTTGCCAGGACAATAGCGACCAATGTGTCCTGCTCCACCGCAACTGAAACATTTCAACGCAGTGTCTGACGTTGCATACACCACATAATCGAACCCTTCCACCCTTAGCTTCAGTGTTAGCTCAATCTCCTCCATGCCACTATTAAGGACCATGTACACTTGTCTTCTAAACGACACTAGATGTCGAAGAAGGGGCGATTTACATCCCAGAGGGATTTTTCGAAAATGTGAAACCAGCTGGCCATGCTGTTGCAATTCTTTAGCAATAAGCTCATCTTTGATGAACGGGGGTACATTTGAAATGATTACTTTCTTGGCGGGGGTACTGAGTGGGAGGACTGGAGTGAGGGAATCATTGAGTACTATACCCTGAACAATTACCTGATTAGCCTTATCAATTGTGCTGAGAAACAGCACAACCGCATTGTTCATTCGTGAAGCCGACTTCACGTTTTCGTGACCAATAATTTCACCAACCGCTAAACTACAATCTTCTACACTCGCGCTGCACTCCACCTTCACTCCGTGCCGCCGAGTTAGTTTTTCAAATTCCATGCTTCCCGCGGCGGCCATGCTCCCAGCAAAAGCCGGTTGCAGACTCCACGGGCAAACAATCCGTGATATTTACAACACCAAACTAAACCAAAACCCAGTAATTGTAAAACTAAGTGCATGCACACATAAACAACAAGTACATATAAACAACACACAAAGTTAGAAAAGTTAGAATTAGACTCACACACGCGTTCAGCCGCTCACTCACTCACTCACGCATGCGCTCAGAGAGAGAGAGAGAGAGAGAGAGAGAGAGAGAGAGAGAGAGAGAGAGAGAGAGAGAGAGAGAGAGAGAGACTCATCAGATGAGGTGGACTGGGAGGAGTGCTACTCTCTGTGTTAGCATCGCCGCAGTCACCCAAGCAGAGGGAGAGAGAGAGACTTAGACAGTCCTCAGTGCCTTGCAGCCATTAGAATACAGCTGTGCTCTGACAGACTTCTCTGTGAGTATGGGGCTACAATATTGGTGTCATTTTTTTTAAATCTGTGAGTAAGTGAATACTGTATTATGGTCTTTGGAGTGATAACATCTAAATTAAACACGCTGGGCTTATTTAGAACATTTTCTGTCACTAAAAGCTGATAGCTTCTCTCTCGTAGTGCACAGAATGATTCACCGCAACGTCCCCCTTCATGTCCCCATTAACATGAGTGCAAACGCTGGCAGAAGCCTAACATAAACAGTTTATCTCACGGCTGTGGTGGCGTGGGAGAGAGCCATGCTAATGGCCGCTGGCTGCTCGGGTCCTGCAGGCACGTCTGATTAATGGCTGCTGGTCTGAGCAGCTGGTCTCCTTGTGTCTGGACCGGCTGCCCGCTCCCGCTCTCTCTTGTACCGCTTTTATCCAACTTCGGATCGCGGCGGGTCGGGTCGAGACCCCCCTCTAAACTAATGGAGGTGTCTGAGGTCATGTTTGGCTGTGTGCTGCAGGAACTGAAATCATAACAGAGGTGACCTCACTGGGGGGCTACCAGTTTCTGTTCTCTGTTCCATCAACTCGTCTACTTTTGGCCAGGACTCTCTGTCAGAGTCACCCAGCTGTTCGTTTAACTGGCTTATGTACTCTCTCTCTCTCGCTCTCTCATGCTCTTTTCACTCTCTCTTTCATTTCCCCCTTTTATCTCTCTTGATCATCCTCTTCCTCTCTCTCTGGTACTCTCACTCTCTCTCTGTTCCCCCCTTCCCCTCTCTCTCTCTATCTCTCTATCTCTCCCTCTCTTTCTCTGTCTGGAGATCAGAGGACTAACTAAGAGAACATTGGTAATTTAGGGAGAGGCTCCTCTGGATGGGTTCTCATGGGACTCTCAGTAATGAAGGGATTTGTGCGAGAGCAAAGCTTTGAACAAGCATGTTCCCCTCTAAGCCCGCTGGATCCCCATCAAAGCCACGCTACAGCTCCATCTTATTTTCATTTGCGCTCCACACCATTCCCATTTCATTGCAAAACCTGGAGCATTGATCCTCTCGCTCGTTTCCAGTGGGCTGTACCGTCAGCTTTATTATAGTCATGATATTGATCAGTTCTGCCTGTAACTAACCACTCAGCATTGATGCCTTCTACTGTATGATGTCCTAGTTGTCTGAATGTATTCCCTGGGATGGTTGCCTTGGTGAAGGCAAGTCAAATGAGATGCTTAATGACAGGAAACTGCACATCTGGGATGCATGCTTGAGCTGGTACAGGATGATGCAGACACTGGGAAGGTCAGGAGGGCAGTTCCAAAGGAATACTCTGACTTCGCAAAGGGGTGTCTCCATACTATTGTAAATCATATTGCTGACTAGCTACAAATGAATGGGACAGGTCAGAAATGCTGTTCCATCATGTGTTTCCTCCTCGGTAAACACACCTGTAGGAATAAATGAGCCATTCGGCTGCAGGATAATTCAAATATTTACCGAAGTTGCTTTCCTTTTATTTTCCTATGCATCTGTGTATTACTGATCTGATCTGATTATGTTAATACTGGTCTGTGATCAGTTGTCTCACACCGTATCACTCTGTAGCACAGCATGCCCTTGATAGACAGCTCTTTTTATGAAAAAAAGAGAGCACTATCATATCATTGCTCCATAACTAGGAAAAGGGATGTAATGGACTAGAAGGCTTGTTGTGTCTGTAGTGGATGCGATGGAGTAAAAAGTGTGTTTCTGTGCATCTGTGGCGGATATGATGGCCCCAAAAAAAGTGTTTCTGTGTTGGATTTGTTGTCTGGCAGCTGTGGCTCCAGCTCTCTCAGATAGATGATGGGTCTCTCACCGGTCTGGCTGCAGTGGCCCAGCCTGTCCCCACAGATGGGCTTTACATAAGCCAAAACATGGACATACACACACACATTAACACACACACACATTGACACACACATAAACACACATTAACACACACACACACATTAACACACACACACATTAACACACACACATACACACATACACACACGCGCGCGCATACAAACACACACACACACACACACACACACACACACACACACACACACACACACACACAGACGGAGACACACACATTAACACACACAAGCACACATACACACACACACATGGTCATGCAGGGCACTGCTGCGGTTACACAATGCAGACTCATTGGCTCATAGCCCACTCTTTGCCAACTTGTGTTTGTGTGTGTATGTACAGTATAATGCCTAAAGCTGTGAGTAGGGCAGGCGAGGTGGTTGCCTGAAATGAACCCAGTAACCTGAATGAGCTGCAGAGCTGCGGAATGCTGTCTTCTCATCCACACAGTTCTCATTCCATTCAAATGAGCTTTATTGACATGACATTTTTTTGCATTGCAAAAGCATAACATTTAAACAAATGTCTCTCTCTCTCTCACTCTCAATTGAGGCTTGTTCACAGGGCTATAGCTACAGCTAGACACGTGGGGGGGTGAGACAGTGGATCACTTGTTTTTGTGTTGTGAGTGGTTGAGGGGGCTTTTTAATCATCGTTTTATTTGCGGCCCCATTTACAAGGTGAAGAAAAAGTGCAATATCTGTTTGTTAAATGTTCTACTGGGGTCAACGAAGATGGCCATTTTGAGGGCTCGAAAGAGCAAGTTACTGGGGGTGGGTTCAGCTGAGGCTGTGGAGGTTTTTAAGGGAATGGTGGCTGGTCCCATGAAAATGTAATACAGTATGCTTTGTGATGACTTTCTCTAGGCCTTGGGATGTGGGGCTGCTGTGTGAAGTTGGAGATGATGAGCAAGTGCTTTTCAATGTGTGAGAGGGAGGAGAGCATTTCCTTTCCTTTTCTTGTATTAATGTGAAGGTGTAAACCTTGTTTGTTGGAGGTTGTAATGTTTTATGTGTTTTAGTGGTGTATTTGTGTGTCGAAGATTGTCAATAGTTTAATAAAGGAGCTCTTTCTCTCTCTCTCTTTCACTCTCACTCTGTCGGTATGTGTGTGTCCATCTTTACCCCAGATTACTGAACCCAGCCAGGCGCAGTGAATGAGCAGACTGAGGAGTATCAGCTTCTCATTCACACAGTGCACTGTTAGCTGTCGTCAAACAACACACATTTCACTTGACTCTTGCCTGTATTTAGAGGCCGGTTGCAGCCTGGAGTTTGCTGGTTTGTCCCTGTGTGTTTTTGTGTGTGTGTGTGTGTGTGTGTGTGTGTGTGTGTGTGTGTGTGTGTGTGTGTGTGTGTGTGTGTGTGTGTGTGTGAGTGTGTGCATATGTGTCTGAGATGCTGAGATGTATCTGCCTATGTTGGTACGTGGGAGACTTGCTCTCTATCTCTCTCTTTCTCTCTAGCTGTGTGTTTGTGTGTGTATTTGTTAGCTGAGCTGGTGTCACAGGATCACGCAGGGTGTGTCTGCAGTGTGGGCTGAGTCAGCACTCTTACTGCCCTCTTGAGAGAGAGAGAGAGAGAGAGAGAGAGACAGAGTGTGTGTGTGTGTGAGAGAAAGAGGAAGGGAAGGGAGCATTTTGTGCTTTACACTTCCCTCCTCTTATGTACCTACCTCCTAGGCTCTCTCTTTCTCTAGTTCTCTCTTTCTCTCTCTCTATCTCCATCTTCCCCTCCCCCTCTGACACCTCCATCCCCCTCTCCTTCGCACCTCTCTGATCTCCCTTGTCTGTATGTGGGCAGATACTCAGGTCCAGCCCAGCCCAGCCCAGCCCTTAAGCAAAGGCTGCTGTCTGTCGGTTGGTCCTGACGACCTTGTGACATTGCCCTGGTCCCTGTGTGCCGTCGCCTGGCATTGCCCCTCTCTGTGCCCCCCCCAGCTGCTGGTGCTCGTGCTGTCGCCACCCATTGATTTTGATTGTGATGCAGGCTGACGCCCAGGCAGAATAGCCCTCCACATCGGCACCAGCAGCAGAGCTGGTCCTGTAGGGCTCCAGAGCTGTCTGAAGCTGTCACATCCTGTGTGTGTGTGTGTGTGTGAGTGTGTGTGTGCATGCCTGCGCGCATATGTTTGTATGTGGATGTGGGCGTGTAACAAATGTCTGTGGGAGATTACATGCCAGGGAGATTATGCTTGTGTATGTATAGGTATGCATATATATATTTGTAGTTATGTACATTCAATCATATTTTTTGTTATTATGTAGCGCCAATAGCGATTAAAACCACCTGAACCACCTAGAGCAAGCACTAAGGCCATGATGGCCAGGAATAACTCCCTTTTAACAGGAAGAAACCTTGAGCAGAACCCAACTCATTAGGGGGGACCCATCTGCTTGGGGCTGGGCGGGTAGAGAGGTAGAAAAAGGGAGGGGGGTGGAGGGGGGGAAAAAAAGGGAGGAGAGAATCTGTAGCAGGCATTTTATCCCATCAGGATAAAAGACATTAGCATCAATGTGATATGCACACGATACATACAAGGTTCCATACACACAAGTTGGTATAAACATGATACATACAAGATTGATAGTGAATACAATTGGGAGAGCCAGCATTCAAAGTATTGGTGGGTGTACAGTGTGCTCATAAGGTTAATATTGTAAGGATAAGCAGAGCAATGAAGCAGAAAACTATGTCAGTGATGGCATTTGTTTATATATCAGGTAAATAAGCTGGGACACAGTATGTTTACGGGATGTATCATAAGCAGAGAAACTGCATAACAGTTGGGTGGGAATGGGCAGCTGTAAGCTGAGGGCTTCTGCAAGTGGATGAGGTGGACAGCAGCAGCAGCCCACTGTGGCGATCGAGTCTAGAGTAGGAGGGGAAAAAAAGAGACAAAGTGAGCGGACAGAGACAGGTTGCCTTATATGCTTATATAATTATAGGTGTTGGTGATGAGGAGCAATGTTATCACAGCCATCAGCATTTGTTGGCAAATTTCCTACTATATGAGAGAGAACAGAGCCAGGCTAGTAAACAGAATATCAGTCATACACATGAGAAATGTAGATGAGGCTCCTCTGTCTGCCTGTGAGTGTTTTTGTATGTGTAAGTATGCACATCTGTTTTGGGATGCTTTGTTTTGGTTGTATTGGTAGGTGTTGTAATGCCCTGCTCATAAATGTGTATGTATGTATGTATGTATGTATGTATGTATGTATGTATGCATGTATGTATGCATGTGATATTCAGTTTGTGTGGGTGTGGGTGTGGGTGTGCCTGTGCCTGTGCGTGGGTGTGATGCTCTGCGTGTGTGTGAGCAGTTTCTGCAGTGGGCTATGGCTGCATTAGCGCACGCTCTGTGCTCTCCCACCACAGCCCTCCCCTCCCCCCTTCCTCTCCTCCCCTCCCCTCCCTGCACTGACGCGGCCCCTCCCTTCTCTGCACTGCCTCTCCTCTCCTCTGCATGTGTGTGAGCGCGCACGCGCGTGTGTGTGTGTGTGTGTGTGAGTGAGTGTGCGAGTGTGTGTTTGCACAGGACGGATGGGGCTGCATGCTGGAGCTGCAAGGTGACTGAGGGAACGCGGAAGCTCTGAGTTCATCCTGTTCTCCCTCCTTTTTCCTCTCTTTTATTTTCTCTTTCTCTGTACCTCTCTCCATCTCTCTCTGTCTGTACCCTCTCTTCTCATCCCTCTGTCTCTCTCTCTTTCACTCTCTCTCTTTCTCTCTCTCTCCCTCTCAGACGGAGGTGGACCGGCTTCCCTGCCTGCAGCGCCTCTTCCTTAGCTACAACAGCATCAGCAGGTAAGCGCGTGAGAACGAGAAATGCGGAAGGGAGGGAAGCAGAGAGATGGAGAGAGAGGTAGGAAGAGAGAGAGAGAGAGAGAGATAGAGAGAGAGATAGAGAGGGAGATGGAGAGAGAGAGTGTGTGTGTGTTAGGGAGGGAGAAAGATGGAGAGGACAGGCTAAAAACAGAGAAGAGACTGTGTGGGAGACCGGCAGCCTTAACCCCCTCCTCCCCCAGCCTCTGCGCTGGACCGGCCATCAACAGCGTCTGCCCCCTCCTCCTCGTGTGTGTGTGTGTGTGTGTGTGTGTGTGTGTGTGTGTGTGTGTGTGTGTGTGTGTGTGTGTGTGTGTGTGTGTGGGGCGACTCTGTCTGCAGCTCTGGCTGTAGCTGTGGTCTCTGGCCTAGCTAGCCCTTCTCACTGCAGTGGGAGAGTTAGCCTCCTGCGTCCAACCCCATCCCTCTCTCTCTCTCTCCCTCCCTCTTTCTCTCTCTCTCTCTCTTCCTCTCTCTCTCTGCCTCTTTCTCTCCTCTCCTCTCTGTGCTGGCTCCTGCAGCTCTGCGTCCCCACACCGCTCACAGCAGTCATGTCAGCCTGCCAGCATTCAGGACGCCGGCTCATCTCCCGGCCCCTGATCAACTTGCCGTCCTCTCTCTCTCTCTGTAGCGCAGGGAGACGGATGCACGAGGCCGAGTGAGTAGTGCTGTGCTGTGCTGTAGTGGAAGGGAGGCAGGCTTCTGCTGTGTGTGTGGGAGCAAATAGCATGTGCATCTGCATGAGTCATGGAGGATGAAGGGATCGCTCAGTTGGGCTTCCTGTGGCTGAAAGAGCGAAGGCCAGTCTTTTTTTAAGAGGTGGTGACAGTCTTTGATATGCTGGCCGACCGCCCTAGGGATTTGATTAGTGTGTGTGTGTGTGTGTGTGATGGGATGTTAGGATGCTGCTAGATGCTCAGCTGATGCTAGACTGTTCTCAGACTGGTTCTGTGTGTGTGTGTCTTCCTGAGAATATTCTGTGAAATCAAGAGTGTCCTCTCTTGAAAGAGAGGGTAGGGAGGGGTCCAGGACGCACCCCCTTTGATAAATTAGCCTTGGCAACTCCAGCTAGTTTTTTCTGTTTGAAGTTGGGAAGCATTTATTAATGTCAGTTTTGACTAAATGGCACAAACCTCCAGAGAACGCTAGAGAGCTTCTCAAGTGAGACTGTGGTTCAGCCTGGGGTTGTGGCCGGCTGTTTCGGGCTTTGGTTTTCCCACTGTGTCACAGGCGTTTTAGCCAGGCTAAATTGGTCCCTGGCAACGCTGCAAATGCACGGTGCTGAGATGCTAAGCATCTTGGGTGACTCCTGGCTCCTTGGTAACTTGAGTATTTTGGAGAGTGAGAGAGGAATGAAGGGATGTAGGAGGAATGAGAGAGGGATGGAGGGATGGAAGAGGAGTGAGAGAGGGATGGAAGGATAGAGGATGAGAGAGAAAGAATGGAGACGCCCCCCCCCCCTCTAAGGTCACAAACAGAAGAATTAACAAACTGCCTTGTCATACTTACACAGCTGTTTGCAGTGCATGTCATTTAAAATGTAAACAGAGTTAATATAAGTTAATGAATACAGCAGTACCTCATTTACTAGTTCTATACTTCCTGTTGAAGTGTATGCTTGTGTGTGTGTGTGTGTGTGTGTGTGTGTGTTTTTTGTTTGTTCGTGTGTGTGTGTGTGTGTGTGTGTGTAGTTTTGATGAGCTGGCCTGCCTGCGAGAGTCACCCTCCCTGTGTGAACTCACCCTTGATGGGAACGCTGTAGCGGAGGAGACATGGTACAGGCAAGCTGCCCTGCGCTGCATGCCTCACCTGCGACTCCTGGACATGAAGCGCATTACGGTAAGATACACTACCCTTTCACTTGTGTGTGTGCGTGTGCATGCGTGTGTGTGTGTGTGTGTGTGTGTGTGTGTGTGCGTGTGTTTGTGTGCATGTGTGTGTGTGTGCGTGTGTGTGCGTGTGTGTGTGTGTGTGTGTGTGCGTGTGTGTAGTGTGTGTGTGTGTGTGTGTGTGTGTGTGCGTTTGCGTGTGTGTGCGTGTGTGTGGTGTGTGTGTGTGTGTGTGTGTGTGTGTGTGTGTGCGTGTGTGTCATTGCGACTCTGATAACTTCTGCATGCCAGCATTCCATTAAGTTGTGCATCCTTGATGCGGTATGTTCTCAATACACTAGTTGGTGGTGTGTTAAAGAAGTCTGCGTGTGCATTGACAATAGACGAAGAAAGCAACCAGACAACTGTCTATGTGTCTGTGTTTTTTGCATATAGTTCCTGTCATGTTCACATCCAGTGTGTATTTGATTTTGATTTGTAGAATCCTGAATTGCATTGCTGTACGCCCGTGTGTCTGTCTGTGTGTGTGTGGGTGTGTGTGTGTGTGTGTGGTGCTCTCGTTCAAACTGTATCCATTCCAATCATCGTTGGGGAAAGCTGGGGAAAACGGCGTGTTGAGTCTTGAGTTGTAGGCGATAGTTGAACAGGATCTGTGGCATTTCCAGTGCGATGATCTCCTGAGACATTAAAGAAAGAGGCTTAAATGCCTATCAGATATGACGTCATACGTTTGGGATGTTGCTGTAGGCACACAGCGGGGGTGTGTGTGTGTGTGTGTGTGTGTGTGTGTGTGTGTAGGGCGTGGGAACCTTGTGCCCAGAAGGAGGTTGGGTTTGAGCCTGCAGAGGAATCCACTCCATGGTCTGCCTGCAGCCAACACCACACACACACACACACACATTCACAGAGCAACTGGCATTGGAATCTATTCCTACAGCCAGAGTAGGGATGCATTTGTGGAATGTGTTTGTTTGTCTGTGAGTGTGTATGTAAATGTGTTGTCTTGTATGTATGCAGGCCTCCTCGTTTTTGTGTGTGCATGTGTGACATGTGTGTGTGCGTGCGTATGTGTGCGTGCCCGGCCCATCAATGCTCAGGCTGATTGTGTGTTTGTGAGTGTGACACAGTTTAAGACCATCTTTGACTCTGTGTCTAAGGACATTCTAGCCATTATAAACTGTTCCCTGCTTACAGGTATTTTCCCATCAGAACTTAAAACTGCCCTGGTGAGACCCCTCCTGAAGAAAAGCAATTTAGACTCTTCAGTTCTAAACAATTTTAGACCCATCTCTAACCTTCCCTTTCTAAGCAAAATCCTGGAAAAAATTGTCTTTAAACAGTTAAATAATTTCCTAGATGCTAACTGTGCATTTGACACCTTCCAATCTGGTTTTCGCTCCAATCATAATACAGAAACGGCATTAGTCAAGGTTGTAAATGATCTCAGGATAAATGCTGACTCCAAAAAACTATCTGTCTTGGCCCTTCTGGATCTGAGCGCAGCCTTTGATACTGTTGATCACAATATCCTTATTGATAGACTTGAAAATTGGGTTGGCCTCACTGGTCCGGTCCTAAACTGGTTTAGGACCTATCTAACTGGCCGGGAATACTTTGTCGCCCTCGGAGACCACAGCTCAAAAAACATTTGTATGACCTGTGGGGTCCCGCAAGGATCCATTTTAGGGCCCTTACTTTTCAGTCTATACATGCTACCCCTTGGTAGTGTAATTAGGAGGCACAACATCGACTATCATAGCTATGCAGATGACACCCAGCTCTATATTTCTGTAACACCCAATAACTACAGCTCTATTGATTGTTTGGTAAATTGCATTTCTGATATAAATGTATGGATGTCACAAAACTTTCTCCAGCTAAACCAAGATAAAACAGAGGTATTAGTCATTGGTGAAAAAAACGAGAGAGAGAAACTAACTGCACACTTAAAAACACTAGCACTTAACACCAAGCACCAAGCCAGAAACCTAGGCGTCATACTTGACTCAGATCTCAATTTTGAAACCCATATCAAAAATATAATTAAAACATCTTTTTATCACTTGAGAAACATTGCTAAGGTGCAACCGTTTCTCGCTCAGGCTGACACCGAAAGACTGATGCATGCGTTTATCACGAGCAGGCTAGACTACTGTAACTCGCTTTTGTCTGGTCTACCAAAAAAAGCCATTAGTCAACTACAAACAATACAGAATGCAGCAGCGCGAGTCCTCACTAAAACAAGACGGAGAGCGCACATCACACCAGTATGCACTCACATCACTGCACTGGCTACCTGTTTTAGAATAGATTTCAAGGTTCTCCTACTAGTCTATAAATCACTCCATAGTCATGCACCTGAATATATAACAGACATGCTCTCAAGGTACACACCCAGTAGATCCCTGAGGTCCTCCGGCACTGAACTTCTAACAGTTCCAAAAGCCAGGACAAAGAGACATGGGGAAGCAGCTTTTAGTTTCTATGCCCCCAACCTTTGGAACACTCTGCCAGAATACCTAAGAATGGCCGAAACGGTTGAAACCTTTAAACATGCACTTAAGACATACCTCTTTGATCTCGCTTATCACTCACTGTAAAATGTATTTAACATTTATGGAACATTTATTTATTTACTTATTTCTGTCTCTTTTCAAGTGTTTGTACCCCCCCCCCCCCAGCAGCTGTCTCTTAGTTTGACGATAACTGTGCTGAGCAGTCCTTTATGGTGCCAGTGCGGTTAGTACGTAATTTCCTGTTCATTTATCTCTGGCAAAATCTGTGTCTTTTTATAAGTGTTTTGTAACTTGTAAAATGTATTTATTTAACATTAATGTACCATTTATTTATTTACTTATCTGTGTCTCTTTACAAGTGTTTGTAATCCCCCCCAGCAGCTTAGTTTGACGATGACCGTGCTGAGTAGTCCTTTACGGTGCCAGTGCGGTTAGTACGTTTATTTTATTTTATTTATTTATTTATCTCTTGAAAATCTGTGTGTTTTTTTACAAGTGTTTGTAAACCCCCCCCCCCTTTTCTTTCCTACTGTGAGGCGCATTGTGTTACTTCCTTGTATGAAATGCGCCGTACAAATAAAGTTTGATTTGATTTGATTTGATTTGATTTGATTTGATTCTCAGTGGCGTAGCCGGGGCAAACCCGAGCGCTTCTCTCCGACCCCCACCGAGGGGAATTTGGGGCAGAGCAACAGACACTGCAGCCTCCTGCTGCCTCCCTCCCCTCCTCTCCTCTCCTCTAATTGTGATTAAAATTTCATTGGTCAGAATATTAGAAAGAGCTGCGGCGTTGCAGAAGAGTCAGGCCCAGTAGTCAGAGAAAGGTACGTCGCCAATGTCTTTTACAGTCTTTTACAGTCTTACCTGATCAAGACTGCTCAATATCAGTATTTGTTAAGATTGGATAGTTGCAAATTCACTTCCTGTGTTGATGTGCTCGGTAGTAATGCTACTACAGCATGCATTGTAGATTCTTGCTATGGAGCGTTTCAGCAGTACTAAACTTCTGGAAGCCGAGAGCTAGCTGGATTTCATGAGCCACTTACTTCTGAACCTCTTCTCCTCTTCCAACTCTTCAAACCCACTCGTCTCTTCCCCTCTCCTCTCCTCTCCTCTCCTCTCCTCTCCTCCCCTCTCATCTCCCCCCTCTCTTTCCTTCACCTCTCTTCTCCTCTTTTCTTGTCTTCTTTCCTCTCCTCTCTCCTCCCCCCGCCACTCTCCACTCTCCACTCTCCTCTCTTCTCTTCCCTTCTCCTCTCTTCTCTTCTTCACTCTCCTCTCCTCTCTCCTCTCTCCTCTCTTCTCTTCCCTTCTCCTCTGTCCTCTCCTCTCCTCTTGTCTTATTTCCTCTCCTCTCTCAGGCTTCTGTCTTTTCTCCCCCGTTTCCTCTTCTTTCCTCCCTCTCTACCGTGGGTCTTCTGTTTCCCCTCTCCTGGATTATTTGGGGGGGGGGGGGGGGGGGGTCGGGGCCCCCCACCCCTGGGATATTTGTGTCAACACAGGGCCGTGCTCCGCCCGCCTCCACAGAGCATTAGGTCAGGAATGAAAATGGTTATCTAATTGCTTTTCAGCCTTGTTCCTGGAAACGTTTCAATATGTTGAACAGATGTAGTTTTTAGACATGAACAGTGGAACCATATCACGCCATTATCATAACATCTTTAATGCAGTAGTTAGGCTTCGCTCACAGAATCTGGGAAACAGCTCTATTTGATCTGCAGGGCATGTGCCAAAGAATTTGCATTATAGTTTTTGAGGATTTTTGTTCTTGTATTATAGAACAGAATAGCATGGAATAGAGTACAACTTTATTGCCCATACATGGCAGAAATTTATTTTTAACACACACAAGATACAAAAGCCACGCAGAACCATAAATCAACATGGAAAGCTAATAATGACTGCGGAAAACCAACAGTATTTCCCTGTGTAGAACATCCCATAATACATCACCTCATCGCATTAAACAAACATAGAACAAGAAGACAGAGGAGGTTAGATCACAAAACCCAGTCTAATTTAAACAACCTAATATGTATTCCTGCACATCAACCCTGCGATCTGAATGATGAATGAATGAATGAATTTTACTGAGAGCAAGAGAGAGAGAGAGCGAGAGAGAGACCATTCAGCCTGGTACAACTGGGTGTGGCAGGTGCTGATGAATAATTAATGAGTTCCCCGGTCAGCGAGAGACAGCCATTGTCCTGTCCCTGAGTCTCAAGCACTCCACTGGCAGCCTCCCAGGGCTGCTTCTGCCGCTGCCGCACTGCACGCTGGGAGATTTAAGCTCATCCAAACAGCTGGGCGCAGACATGTAGCATGGTGATGTCGGACGGTAATCCCTCTGATGCAGAAGGACGTTTTTCTGTGTGTGTGTGACAAGCCGGCATTCAGGCAACCATCGCTTTTCGATCCGAGTGTGCGTGCGTGCGTGCGCGCGCGCATGTATGTGTGAGAGAGCGCGTGTGTGTGTGTGTGTGTGTGTGAGAGTGTGTGTGAGAAACGTGTATAGATGGAGAACAGCCCAAAGACTATTGATGTCCCCCTGCAGGAGGAGGACAGACGGATGGCTGGTGTTTTGGCCCGAAGGGAAGATGAGAAAAAGAGAGACAATCACAAGCAGGTCATCAACAAGGTAGGAAGAAACAACTGTCTGTCTATCTATCTGTCTCTCTGTATATCTGTCTTTCTATCCATCTATCTAGCTATCTAGCTATCTGTCTGTCTATCTGTCTGTCTGTCTGTCTGTTTATTTATCTATCTATCTATCTATCTATATATCTATCTAGCCATCTATCTGTCTGTCTATCATTTTATCTGCCTCTCTATCTGTCCATCAGTTCATCTTTTTCATTTCTGCTTTTCTGTTTGAACCACACCGCTCTTCCACGCACACACTTAATATTCCGATGGCTGAATGTATGCAAAGCAGTGCCCTAACTTGGCATACTACAGATGTGACATGGCTGAGGATTAGTCCAGAGGCTGCATCAGAGGTGCAGATGTCCTCCCTTTGCTTCCAGTGACTAGAGGGACATTCAGCGCTCCTGCCAGAGACAGATCACCCACCAGATCCCTTAAAACATCAGTTAGAGCTTTCTTTTCCAGGCCTGTCTTAGCGCTCACTCACACACTCTTCTTCTCACTCACTTACTCACTCACTCACTCAATCATTCACACAGCCTTATTCTCACTCACTCATGATCACTCACTCACTCACTCACTCACTCACCTGCACATTCACTCACTCACTCACCTGCACATTCACTCACTCACTCACTCACTCACTCATTCATTCATTCATTCACTCACTCACTCACTCACTCACTCACCCTTCCTCTCACTCACTCATGATCACTCAGTCATTCATTCACTTACTCACCCGCTCACTTACTCACACTCCCTGTCTCTCTCATTCACTCATTCGCTCACTCTCTCACGCTCTCACTCACTCACTCACTGACACACACACATTTCTTCTCTCACTCACTCACTCACTTGCTCACTCACCCACTCACTCACCAGAAATACAATTTTAGGGAGAGTGTTTATTTGGAAGGCAACCAAGAGGATTTGCAGGCTCTTGACAATGGTGTTTTTGAATCACTTGCCACTGTACCTCCAAGCATTTTCCTGTTTATTCATTGAGTGCTCTGAAATTCTTTCAGTCTCATGAATGAAACAGACCACATTGTCATGTTCCATCTCTGCGGTTGGAATTCGTGTAACGGGATATAGACTTGTTATCATTTTTAACATGGAACATATGTGGCAGACATTATGGAAGACAGCTTGGGACTGTAGCAGACTGTGAGATCATAATCCCAGTAATGGATTTAGAGAGAGAGAGAGAGAGAGAGAGAGAGAGAGAGAGAGAGAGAGAGAGAGAGACAGAGAGAGACAGAGACAGAGACAGAGACAGAGACAGAGACAGAGACAGAGACAGAGACAGAGACAGAGACAGAGAGAGAGAGAGAGAGAGAGAGAGGGACCGAGAGAGAGAGAGAGAGGGGAAAGTGGAGGCAAGGAGACAGACAGAGATAACGATTTAGAGGGGGGGGGGGGTGTTCCTCCCTGTCTCTTCTCCTTTACCTGAAGAGAATGAAGAGGGACTGAAAGAGGGACGGATAGAGGAGAAGTGGAAGAAGCAAACAAAACAATGAGTCAGAGATGGAGAGAGAGAGAGAGAGAGAGAGTGAGGT